>NC_044601.1:12351440-12667190 GCF_901933205.1 Camarhynchus parvulus | reverse complement strand
GGCAGCTTTTAAAGCAATACAGTTGTCAAATAACTCTTCTGGTTTTATTCCCTTGTAGTATTGTGCTGAATTAATTTGCCTACTGCTTTTTGCTCAACATGTTGTTTGCAGGATTACAGCATGCACATCGTACAGTACTTGGGCCATTGCCTGTGAGGCAATGCTTTTGGATATAAAAGACAAATTCAGAACAAAGTGAAGCAGAGCTTTTGCAGTAAAACTGGCACAAATTAAGTTATTGCTTTCAGTAGCAATCATATTGTCTAACCATTTCCCTAATAGTGTAAGACAGAAATTTACTGTAAACAGCTACATGACTACTCCTGGGTCTGCATATTCAGATGTAAGGGATTGCAGAGAGTTCATAATGAGATGGAAAAATTAGGGTATGGATACATAAAGAGAGAGACAAAATTTCAATAGAGACAGATTGAAAATACAGATCGCTGTGAAAGGCTGACCTGTACCGTGATAGATTTTTTTTCAAATTATCATGGTTTTGTCAGTGTTTTTCATGCAAGGAAAAGCCATCCAACTGAAATCACCAATGGTTGCTGCTGTGCTTTGGGCAACCAAGAGGGGGAGAATTTCAACAGTAAAGAACATAATAAAAATAAAACAACAGAAAAAGCAAATAAAACAAAATAAATAAAAACAAAAATCCAAATAAACAAAAACCCAAAAACAAACAAACAAAAACCCCAAAAAAAACCCCTCAGCCTGAATAAACAACCTTACCAATGAGGCAAACACCAGATTTCTACAGCTTCTTTCCATCTTCACCAAATACAAATAAGTAACTATCATTGAAAGAAATTACAAGGCTCCTAAATATACACCAGAGAAGCATTCAAGTAGTGTAGAAATTAAGTCTGCATGTGCCTCTTTTTATAAAGTTCATAAAGTTAAAGGTCCCTAATTTACTGAATTAGTATAGAATTCAAGGTTCTTGAGACTTTATGACTTTCTCTAAACACAGTTGCATCACTCCTTTAGGTCTTGATTTTGAATGAAATTGAAACCTATGAAATAATTTGTCTGGGGATTAGTGAAAATACTTTCTACATAAGAGCCATCAAGTAAATGTAAATATTTTTTCAATAAAGGACATAGGAAATCATTCCCATTGGACTATGTCACACTGTGACTACTAACTTAATTCCCATTCATACAAGCCAGTCAGTCATTTATACAAGCATCCTAATCCCTTACAAGCTAAAAGGTATTTTTATTTAGTAGACACAGCTGTTTATGTTCTTGAGACTATTTCTTGTCTTCTTGCCAAATCTCTCCCCAGTCGTCACCTCTTTTTCTCAGATACCAAAAAATCAAGACTTCACTTGCTTTCTTGAAAACTCAGTAATGTTACCCTAAGTCTATAAGAAATCACTAAAATCACTTTCTAAATTTAGCCCATAGTTGTTATGGGCTAAAGTCCTTTACCTGAACTTCATAGTCCATATTGCACATTGATTCTTCTTCTCCTGATCTGAAATACTGAAATACGAGAAGCTTAAGAAAAAGGACATCAGATCCAGTAGAGCATAGCAATTTGGAAAAAGCAGAATCTTATTTCCTACAGTCTCCAAAGTGTGACATTCTTAAAGTCAAATTTGACCATATACTGTTTATTTTTTACTGCATCTTTTAAAATGTGTCATGGAATATAAGTCATAAGCTTGATTTTATAGTGAAATGCATAATTAAAAATTGGAAAAATAAAGAAACAGAGAAATGAACCACAACTCCTAAACCCAAATTTTCAACCTTGTGCTTTAGTAGTTACCTGGAGAACAGAACTACCTGTGTCATTTAAATTATACTCTCATCAAACGAATTTTCTGAATCAGATTCCTAACACAAACCAATCTTGGAACTAGAAACAGGAATCAAAGTAACTTTTTTTTTTGGTGAGGTCCTTCAAATACCTTTTACCTCAGCCTTTTTTCACACTCTCTTAAGGTGAAAAATTTATGTTGCAAAATATGATTGTAATTCTATCCTGCATGATGTCACAGAAATTTAGTGACATTGACTTTTTTTGGTTTTTAACAGCTTGAAATATTCAGAGAAAATTTTTGGTATTTTTATCCTAGTTGTCATCCTAAATTTAGGAATTAATATTTTCTCAAGTTAATTGGCAGCAATGATCATCAAACATAAACCACAGTGCAAGTGCCTGAAGCATTATCTGGGACTTAGACTCACCTGTTCCCTTGTCCCAAAGTTATTCATTGTTTCCCCTCATCTGTCATGTGTCAGAGAAAACTTAGCTTTTTTTGAATGCAACAGTAAAAATGCTTTCCAGGGACATGGAAAGTACCTTTTGTTCTGTTTGACTTGTAAATATTAACTAATTCATTTGCTTCAGCTTTTAATAACCTTTATCAATTTCAAATTTAAAAATCTAAATTGAGAGGTGTAGAAAAACAAATTAACTTTTGTAACAGGATTCAAACCACTGTTGGGTCTTGGATTCATGTCAAAGTGAGACTCAAGTGGGTATCAGTCTTTCCTCCCTGCATGTTACTCTCTGGTCGAAGGGAGGCTGTGGTTGTCGGGCAAGAAAAGAGCTGAGAAGTTAATCCTAGGACAGAGCAAAGTCCACCTTTCTTGGATAGCTTGTAATGTCCCAAAACTGCCTAACCCCTACAGTACTAGAGAGTCATGATGCAGTTAGTCTATGATGGGATCCTGAAAATAGGACACTGTTTAACCTTAAGATTTTTTTTAAGGGATACAAGCAGTTATTTGGATAAATAGGTAAACTGAAGTACCATAAGATAATGTCAATTATGCCTTTCAATTGTGTCATTGTTGGCTCAGAGCAAAGAAAGTCAAGATTACCCCACCCTGTACACCCCACCATTCTTAGCTAACACCAACAAGGTCAAAAAAATCTTCCTATTAGAGTGAAATGACAAAGACAGTAAAGATAGTGTTGGATTGTCTTTAGAGCAATTTGGATGCAGCAAGTTACAGAAAAATTGCCGCTCACAGTTGTCATGCCATGTGATCAAGTAGGAAGAAAAGAGAATCATTATTACTAGTATCCCAAAGGCATCTCCATTACTCTGGAGATACTTCAGGAAAACTTGACACGGAAATACTAACTCCTCCCCACCAGCAATAGTTCTTTGCCATCATTAATACTAACCAATTATCAAGATAGAAATGGGTTCAGTACAACACAAAATGAAAATGTTAAGGCAGCTTTTAGCCTGCTGCCTGGCCTGTGTTTCATCAGACGCTGTAAATATATCTGAAAGTGGTGCTGAAGTTCAAAAGGAATAGTTAATCTGAAATAACTTGTCTGTAATTAGCCCTCTCTTTCAAAAAACTCTTAGATTTAGGCAGCTAAGTGATGAACAACCAGAAACTGGATGCGTTATTCCCCTGATTAATTTTTTTCTTTTCTTTACTTAAAACTTTAAAATAGGTTACCATCAGCTTTCAGCAGTTTTTTTTTTAACATCCTTTTCATTATTTGTTTAATTAATTTAAAAACTGTAATAGTTACATGTTCAGAAAGATGTTTTGGCAGTCAATTTTACTAAAGAATGAAAGAAAAAAAGAGAAAAGAATCCCAAATAAATATAGAGTTAAGCAGATGTGAAGGGCACAAGTTCTGTTTGTTACCATAATAAAGTCATCATCAGTTTAGCAACAAATTTTTTTGCCTAATAAAAATATACCATCTCAGAATAATTAAACAAATAATGTTTAACATTCACATAGTTAAGGTGAAATAAACAAATGAGTGGTTTACAGAGAAAGTGCAGCTTTAGCTGCACATTGCTTAAGCAATGTTTTGTCATATATAATAATCCTAGCCTGGGTAGTATATTCAATTCTTTGTGATCTTTCTACTTTTAATTTTTATGTGTTAGTAAAATGTATGATCATCACTTCTTTTTGGTATTGGATCTGAGCAGAAGAGACTACTGACAAGCCAGAATATGTAAAAATTATGAACAAAAGTAGACATAAATAATGATATGACTTTTAAAAGGGTGATCTGTTTGTTAATAAAGTAGCTCCATGTGTTCTATCCTCTAAACAATACAAAATTAGTGTGAAAAAATATTATGAGCTACCTCGATAATAAATACAAACTGCCTTCTACTCCACTGCATGTCACTTTACTGTGATAAAGCTCAAGAGTTTGCACACAAACTTCTCATCCACTTGACACATTTCAGAAAAAAAAAAAAAAACAACGAGCAACCCAAATATTTTGATAAAGGTCATTTTGGAATGTGAAGCCATGTCACCAAATGTTAAATCTGGAGTAGCAATGATCATGCAAAAGTGTTCTTGTTTACTATTTCAGGTGAACAGCCAAAACAAGAAGCTATAGTGTTCCTGGGTCTTGTAGGAGGCCATAAAAGTAAAAACTTCAGCTAATTTTTCTGACTGTCTTTTTCATTTCATAAGGGGGGGAATAGAAGCTGTGATTTGTCCCCCAAAAAAATCCATAATTCGCAAAGTTAATTAAAATAGGAAGATCAAATAATAGTAATAAATGCACACAAAACTGTAATATTGTAATATTGACAGTCAGGTCCACCAATATCTGGTTTACTGTTTACACAGAGTAATGCAGACTCACCTGCAATGGTATCTGAAACTGCAGCAGTAGCGTGCAGCTGTGAAGGAAGTATAAGTGCCCCATTGTATCCACATGTCTAAGCTGAGGAGGCAGGTCTTCCCACAAGGATTTGATAGCCCCAGATGGAGAAAAGTACTTTCACTATCTACCTTTGTATTTGGTTTCCTACCTCAAGACAATTTATTACTTAGGATATCAGTTAATATCAATTATTTCAGCTCGGACATCCATATCCCATTGTACTTGAAATGAATCAATAGTTTTCTCAATCCATTTTGAAAGCATCATTCTGCTCACTTTTACAATGAGACAATATATTTTTGCAAGGATAATAAAGTACACAGGTTGTCTTATGTCATGTAAATGCCTAATTTCTCTTTCTTGCATTCCCACACTTGAGTCAAAATCCTTTGTTAATTAAGATTTATGCTGCTGATAATAATAATTTCTTGTAATTATTAGGTATCTTTCTTTTAATCTTCTGAAGAGAGTTGAAATACACATGCATTTCTGGGTATATGTGTGTCTAGGAGTTAGAAAGGGAGAGGCAGAATATTTTGCAGTCCCTGTGTAAAAGTGATGAATGAATAGCTTACTTTATTTTTGCTTAAAGCATTATTTTGACAGCTGTACTAATTATATCTCAATCCCTTTTAAAAACAATATTTTCAAAAAAAAAATAGTCTGACTTTCTGATATACATTGATTCCAAACCTATTGCTGCTGCATTACTGGGTTTCAGCAAGGAAAAAAAATTATGACAGATAAAAATGGTTTCAGCTATGCATAGCTAGAAGAAATAATTTTCTGTGATTTTTCTGTAATATCATTTCCATTTGAAAGAAAATAGTTGTTTTGAGGAGGCAAGTTTCTTTCATTGGTAGCTTCACCTAGCTAACAAGTTTCATTGTTAGCTTCAACCCTTATTTTCTTTGGGTCTACTTTCTTTCAAACCTATATACAAAATACTATTCCATGCAGAAATTTTGTTGGCATACACTCCTTGCTATTTATCCGGTTTACAGAATGTGATTAAATTGGTGTCCATTCTGAAAAACATTGGAGGTATTCTTTATATCGGAGGATTTCAGTGACTCCAAGTACAGGCTTTGCTTCATCTTTTCCAGAGATCTAGAATATTTTGCAAACTATTTCCATGTTAATAATCTTGTTTTGTTTTTTAAGTCTCCCCATTTCAGTTTATCAGACTGTATTGAAAAATATTACCTTCAAAAACCCAAATAGGAAAAGTTTTGTATTGGTAGTTTATTTTATTCTTCATAATATCTTAATATTGTCCTTTCATCTAAGCTCATCTCAGTGTCAGCATTACTTAATGGAATCAGCAGAGCAGTTCAGTAATCTTGTACCATGGAAACATTACTGTATTTCTGAACCAAAGTTCTCTGCATCAGTCCTCTAATGACAGAAGGGGAGAAATCTGAGGAGTTTTACTTTAAACTGTTTCCAACATCACTTCAGTGTTCCTTAGATTCACCAGAGCAAATCCTTCCTGGTCAGTTACTTGAACTTCCAATAGAATCTACTGTCCAAGTCAAGAAAATGGTTGTCATAAATTAATATGAAAATTAATTGAATGCTATCGGTGTCCAACTGTCTTTGTAATACAGACTTTCCAGTACATTGTATGGGTCTCTTTAGGTTTCTAAACAAAATTTACCAGTTTCTGTTAAATTGTATTATCTAGACAATATTATGTCATGGTTCCACATTCTAGGAACAGAAATAAGCCAATCTGATGGATCTTGAAGGAAATAGTTTCTTAAACACAGACATTGAACATCAAAACTTAAATCTTATAGATAGATTTTGCATAAAAATTTTGCGTGTCACAAAAAGAATGTGAGCTATTCAAAAGAGTAGTGAGTGCATGGGTTAGACTTGCATCACCTCTATCCACTTTTTGTTTTACTGCTTTAGGGTAACTTTCATTACATAATTTGGTTTTGCAGAAGATCTTGTAAATGTTAAAGCCATTTCTAGAAGTGTGATTATGGTAACTCCAAAACAATAGCTGATTTTTTGACAATTAAAAATAAGATCTGGTTTTATTATCATGCCTGAGGGGAATAGCAGTTCTTCTCAGCAGTATAAGTTGCCCAATTAAGCTTTTGTCACATTAAGAAGTTAATTTGTCAACCCATGTAGAAGTTTGAAACTACTGTTTCTGTCAGAAAATAACTACCATGCGCATCACACTAAAAAAAAGGAAAAAATTCTATTTTCATTTTAGATGTAATTCATAAGCTGTTGTTAAAATGACAGGTCTGTGTTCCCTTGTTAAATCATCCACTAAGTAAACAAATGCTAAATCCTGTACCTAGGGAGGGACAAACCCTGGCACCAGCATATGGATGGGGGGCCGCCCAGCTGGAAAGCAGGTTTGTAAAGGAGGTGGGGTTTCTGATGGACAGAAATTCAAATATAAGGCAGCAATGTGTCCCTGTTGCAAAGAAGTTAACAATATTCTAGGATGCATCAGGAAGCGCGCATCCTGATATGCAGCCAGTAGCTTGAGGGGGGTGAACTTTCTCCTCTGCCAAGCCCTGGTGAGGCCACACCTGGAGTGACAGGTCCAGTTCTGATGTCTGGAGAACAGAGACACGAACATACTGGTCCAGTGAAGCTCCACAAAGATGCTGAAGGGACTAGAGCACCTCTCACATGAAGAGAGGCTGAGAGAGCTGAGACTGCTCTCATAGAGAATAGAAAACTCAGGGGTATCTAGTTCACTGGTATAAATACCTGATGAGAAAATGCAGAGAACATGAAACGAGATTTTCTTCTCAGTGATGCTCAGAGATAGAACAGAAGGCAACGGACATAAATGGTATACTGGAAAATTCTTTTTAAAGGCAAGAAAACCAGAGTTTTTTTACTTCGTGACTAAACTCTGGAGCAGACAGCCATACAAATTTGGAGGTGTACAGTCTCCAAAACCTGACTGGACATCATCCCAAGCACGTGATTGGGTGATAATATTTTTGAAAAGCACATGAATATACCTGGAAAGAGTGCAAGTTTCAGACTGGTCTGCCAAGCACTGAGCAGCCTAAGAACCCAGGTTGTAGTCAAGAATCCTGTCTTAAAATAATGTCCTTAAAATGACGTAAAACTTGCAGGGAAAAAAACAATACAAAGGCCTACAGAAAAAAAAAAGAAAGCAAAAGGTACACATCAATATACAATTTTGCTATGGTGACAATGTGCTTTGTAGCTTATACAGTGAGAACAAATGTATTTTCAAGGACAAACAGATAGATTATAAGAGCAAAAGTATGCCCTCACAGTTTTCTTCCTGCCTGGTTTGCAGAGCTGTACAACTTCTATGAGTTTCCTCTACTTTGGTAAAAGTAAACCTTTGGATTTCAGAGGAAACATGGTGTACTTCCTACTAATTTGACTTCACACCACCAGAAAACTTCATCTGATATATGTTTGCTACATGATCTATATAGCGCTACTAATCCCTCTAGTCCCTGGGTAAAAAAGAAACTTTTAAGCATTACTTTATATAAATATCTAAGAAGCTACAATTCTTTTCTAAATTCAAAAAATACACTTCTTTTTCTGTAAAAATATACAGTTTATTCTATGTAAAGGCAGCAGGAAGATATTTTCTATGTTAGATTGCATTAGACTAACACATAGTGACAGAAAATATATAAAGCCCATTGATGTGAAATAGACGTTGAAGGCATTTTTGTCACTCAGTAATAAAAACATATAAAAGTTGGGAAAAGTTATATTGTGCTAAAAAAATTCACATTTTATGAATAGTTTGTTATTAGCTTCCAAAACAAGACATCAGTTCTCATGAAAGTGACTATAACATCATTTGTTTCATTATGCCTCAGGTAAAAGTAGATGTAATCTGCCACATGCCTCTCAGGGTTGTGTTACAGACAAAGACATTTTGTTTTGTTGACTTCAGTGATAATTTTTCTGGTTTGGAGTTGCTCTGCTTTTTCTTCCTGGAGAAAAATGAGGCAAAGCACAGCTAATGGAAATTTTCAGCTATAGGTTTAGAAATTGATATAGCTAGAGTTTATAGACTCAAGTGAAAGCTTGCATATCTTGGTCAGGTTTTCACAAAGCGTAAAGGGACATATATTACTACAGATTGTTGGTGAAGATTTTGCAGCCCAGCTGCTAAGAGCCAGATCCTAGTCCAGTTCAAACTTCCAGAGGCTTCAAACAGCAGCTCTTGCTGTTTTCTGTATTGAAAAGAGATTCAGGGTTTTATGCCTTGCATGAGTATTTGACAATCTCACTTTAAGGGCTGAAGAAGGAGAAATTTGGATAATTTTTTCATTTGCCCTCATAAGAGGAAATAAAATTCCACATACATGAGGAAAAATTTGTCTGTTGTGACAGGATTACCCTCTATTGTTAATCTGGCCATGAACTTTTCACGTGATGAAAACTTCTCTAAGTTTTTGAACTGTAGATGGAATGTCTAGGCATGTTTTGGTGTTCAAATTCACTTTAACTCCTTTGAGAATTTCCAGTCTAGTTGCTCCTAATTTATCAAACTACGAATATTTGTAGAGGTGGATTAATATGACCCCAGGATAGTTGGAAGTGACCTTAGAAGGTCATCTTACCAAACACTGTGCTCAAAGAGGATTGTGTACAGTTAGTCGACTAGATACTCTTCCAGTTGGCTTCTGAGTATTTCCAAAAATGGACACTCCACAACCACTCTAGACAACCTGACACATTGAAAGTATTTTATAAAGAACTTGCAGATCAATGGCGTCTGAAAAGAGAAGAAATTATAAATATCACATGTAGAGCTTTTCCATCTGAAAAAATTGATGTTGGACTAAATTGTAGTTCAGTTATAAAGTCTGCATTAAGAAATATAGTCAGTCTGTCTGTTGTCACTAAACAGGGAAAGTTAACTGTCAGCTATTAAAAATGTTCTCCCTTTACCCGCTGTGACTCTCTGCCACCAGAAGCTAAAATTTCAGAAAAACCAGGTTTTGCAAATATGGATACCCTGGAGAAAATGCATAAAAACTGTTCCTCAAAGAATTTTTAAGCTGTTTTTCAGACAAACTTGAACCATAGTATGTCAAATATATTTCACATACCTCAATTCCTTTAGATTCTTGAGAAGACCTCTAAATCCTTTTTTTCTGTCATAGAGAGAAACAAAGATCCAAAATATGTTATGGATTTATTAATATAATTTTCCAGTCTTCATTTCCACTGATTAAATAAATTATTAACTGTAAAACCAAGGCATCTCAAATAGAAAAGATTTAGTCATAGCTCCAGAGGGCAACCTTTGTGTACAATCTTACAGATCAGTAAAGCTGTATGAAATCCTTTCAGTGAAGAATATGAAGACAAAATCATGTTTGGTATTTTTGTGAGAAAAAAAAAATAAGCCAAAAAACATTTGGTTTCTTTCAAAATTTTCTTCCCTTTTTTGGGAAAATGAAAAAAAGTATTTGAGTTTTTTCTCCATTTTTTTCTTTCAGTTGTGAGGCCAGACTTTTGCTTAGAAATATTCTCCACTGTCCTTCTAGAGGTGAGAGGCATAAATTTCACCAATGTAAAATATCTTGTCTTAAAAGGTAATGTGGGCTACATTTTCATATCTTTTCTCATTACTCATGGTTTGTCCTTCTTGGGTGGGTGCATCATGTTAGAGATGTTAGACTTTAATGAAAATGGTTTGTGATTTTATCATAAACAAATCCTCATTGAAGAGAAGTGTTTGCAAGTCCATCCTCTTTTTTTCAACTGGCTGATGCTTAACTCATGTAGTTTTCTTCAAGGTATGCAAAATTTATGAAGCAGCAGAAATAGAAGTTTGGTTTGCCTGCAAAGCTTTTATTTGTAGTAGGGAAGTACATGCCAAGAACATGTTTCTGGTCAGTCTCCCAAAATCAGAGGATCAACTTAAATATCCTTAGACAAGAAATTAGCATCTCCACAGAAACCTTGCATACCACAAATCACACAATCTCATATTTTGTGCAAAAGGTGAGGTTATCCTTAACTGTGATTTATATTTTAGAGGAAGTAAAAGTCCAGCTGAAAGCATATCTACCAGTTTCATGTATTACCTCTCTAAAATGTATGTTTCTTCAGGTTGAAGGGCCACATTATTCTTTGCCTATGAAAATGAAACCTCTGAAATAACAAAATGTTTGTATATTTTGGATTCTGCCTTTAGGTGTCAACAGTAAAAGAAAACTGTTGCAGACATCTTTTTGTGAAAATCCTTTTCTAGGGATTTTTTCTTCCTGAGAAGCTGAGAGGCTTCAGGAACAAAATGTAAACAATGGTTATCTGCTGCTGTGGAATGCAACAGGTGCAGCTGTGATTGGCCCATCTTGGATGTTTATAATCAATGGCCGGTCACAGCCCAGTTAGCTTGGACTCTCTGTCCAAGACACAAACTTTTATTATTCATTCCTTTCTATTCTTAACTTAGCTAGCCTTCTGAGATGAAACTTTTCCTTCTATTCTTTTTAGTATAGTTTTAATGTAATGTGTATAGTAAAATAATAAATCAAGCCTTCTGAACATGGAGTCAACATTCACGTCTCTTCCCTCACCTGAAAATCCCTGTGAACGCTGTCACAGATGGTGACCCTTGAGTGAATGAGAAAGATTCATCACTTGGTGAGACCCCAGAGGAGCACTGCTAAACTGGGTAAATCCCGGGTGTGCGCCATTAATGGTCACCTCAGAAGTGACCACAATAGTGGATTCTAGCCAGATCCTGATTTGGACAGAGTTTACAGCCAAGGCTGACCACAAAGAGAACCTTTTGAAAAGCCTCCCGAGAAGATGTCTGGAAAGTTCAGCAGCACCAAGCAGTTAGCCAGAGCCTGGTGGACACTGTCACAAGGTACTGTTAACTTTTCCTTTCCTGACAATGCTGCCCTTCACAGAATGTGGCTGCACATGTGGGCGAGGGTCCCCACAGAGGCAGAGGTTCATTTCTCCCCCTCAGAGGAGAAACTTGTTGCTCTCTGGCAAAAATGGGGTGAAGAGGACAGAATTCCTCTGGTGAAGAGACATTTCTATGAGTTTTTTCGATGGGCAAAGTTCCATGGGTTTTTCACAAATGTGCTCTATGCCCTTGATTCGTACGTATAGGAATGACTGGAATTAATTATTATGGCCCGGTGCCAGGATCTTGGATTCTCTCGGATCTATCCGTCATTCAAAACGCTCTTCCCAGTTTTGAAACGGAAAGCAGCTGAACTTCAGCGGATTGATGATTGCAGAGGGCAGGCCCCGTTGCCGGACCCAGTAGGAGGAGACCCCCTGCAGGAACTGCTGGGTTCCCCCCCAACCCCGACTCACAGCGGGGGTGCAAAGTTTTGCCCACAGCCAAAGTTTTTTTTCTTGCATCTTTACGGCACGCTCAGATGGAGCCACTTTTTCCTCGTCCCCGCGTCGCTCTCAGGGGGAATCTGAGTGGCCTGCGCCGCCCCGCCCAGACCCGTGGACCCCGCCCCACCCAGCACTGTGGGCGGCACTGGTCCCCAGGGCCCTGCCTCCCGAGCCTGCGGGGCCGCCCCAACCCGCCCCGCACCCGCTTCCCCAAGCAGCCTTGCCCGCGGCCCCAGCTGGTTCTGCGCCTGCGCAGCCAATTTCATAAGCACTGCTTCCCGCGGCTTCGCCTATGTTCCTAGGAAACACATTCAGCGACGCTGGCGGTCGTCAGCAGCGTGTCCGAGGTTGTGCTGCCTGCAGATGCTCCCAGGGCTGACCCAGCGCCTCCCCCGCCGTCCCCTGCAGCTGTCCCACTGCCTTCTGTGCAGACTCTGCCGGTTTCTGCGATTGCGCTTCCGAGGCCAATCCCAGAGCCAGGGGCAGAAGATGCTGCTGACCCCGTGGCGTCCCTGCCAACCCCTTCCGCAGGGACAGAGCTCGCACCTGAGCTGCCGCTCCCAGAGCCGAGTGACACACCGGCGGCACTTTCCCGCGCACCTGTCGCACCCCTGCTGCCCCCGCTGCCCGCCCCGGCGGTTCTGCCGCCTTCAGGGACTCCGTCCTCTGTGTCTGCGTCAGAGGCTGCCCTGGAACCGGCAGCATGTCCAAACTCAGACCGTCCCAAGCTGTTTGCCCATGCGGCAGTGGCTCTGGTGGCCAGCCTGTCCCTCTGTGGGGGAGGCGTGGCTCAGCAGCTGAGTGCGGGCGCAGCCCGGCTGTCTGCTTTCAAAATCAGAGTTTTTGGCGGGTTGGTGGGTGTTTGGTCAGTGGTTCCCCCTTGGGCGTTGCAATCCCTGCCGTCCCTCGCGCGCCACAGCGGCGAGGGGGAGGTGGCTCCCGAAAGTTCTGCCTCTGGTCCCCAGACCGGGAGGCAGATGGGAGGAACACTTTTTGCATTTGCATTGCAGAGGCAGAAGAAACAGTGGGAAGCGATCATCGCTCGCTTGCTGTGAGGAAAACACATTCCCAGACCCGAGATGAAGATTCTCGGGACAGCTTCTATTCTCCCACTGCCGATACGTGTTGGTGGTTCAGGGAGAAGGAAGCGTTTGGTCACTCATTCTGCCATTCCATTGGCAGCAGGGTGGCAGGTTGTTACAACACAGAGCCTGCCTCGTAGGCCGGGACTGGGCTGTTTGGCTCGGTTCTCTGGGCCAGGGCCACTGCCCGGCCTCCTGTTGGGTTTGGGGGTTTTGCATTCTCATATCTTCCCTCACCTGAAAACCCCTGTGAACACCGTCACAGAAAACAATTCTAAAATCATTAAAGAATAAGCAGATTTTCCTCTCATAGGACTCCACTCTCATCAAAGTCTACCAGGACAGCAAAGTAATTGCTGCAGTTTTCTACCACTCCTTTGACAGCAGTGAGGCCCATAGCATTATGCAGCTTATACTGCAGGTTGAAGTATTTAGGTATTTTAGTGTCTGGTGGGATGGGTGCTTTTAAGCAAAAATTGGAGGTTAAAAAGGGATTTTTACACTCTTTGGAACAGTCAGGTTTAGATGATTACTCACAAGTTACCAATTCCAATTACCCAGTAAATCTAGAGGCCTCAAGGGAAAGACCTGTTTAGGGTAGAAAGGCATCAGGTAATATCTCATGGTAGTAGATAAGAAACAATTACTGAAACTGTTGTAAATATGATTTTAGTGCTGAGACCACTGGGAAAGCAGATGTCAAAATTTTTTCCATCTTTTTCCTTTGGTTTTTTTGGGATTTGTTTTTATTTGGTTTGGGGTTTTTTGTTTTGTTTTAATTTCTGGGTGTTTTTTGTTGTTGTTGTTGCTGCTGCTGCTGGGTTTTTTGTTTCTGTTTTTGTTTTTTTGCCTTGTCCAACAATTTCCATACCTATGTGAAATGCAAAGTGCAACCTGTGCCTTTTTGAAATGAGTGGTAGTTAGCAGAAATGCATAACCACACAAGATTACAAAGTTCTACTTAGTCTATTCTGTTTTGGATTTCAAGGGGTTCTTCACTGCCAGTCAGGGTAAGCCCCTGTAAACTTAAAAATGCTAGTAACTCTCCCCACTGCAGCATAGCTTCACATGTAAGTCTCAGTTTTGCACTCCAGAGCAAAACAGAAGCTACATACATTTTAGAATGCAAGATACTCTTGGCATGAACTTCAGTGGGAAGCAACTGAATCAGCTGTTTCCCAGTGCTTCACTGGATCTCCTGTCTCACATTAGATTAAGCTACATTATATAACATTTATAGCTTAATACATTTTTGCCACTTTCCATTTATGATCATGTAATGAAATTTTATTGCTGCTGATTTTACTGTGGGAAGGTTGAACTGAGTTCAGATTAATGTTCCTATTTATCTGCAAAAAAAAAACAAGTGCCCTACAAATACAACCAGTAAGAAATATTGAAGTTACAAAATAAAATTCATATGTCACCCTCCTATGTAAGAAGCCTCTCTTCTTCATACAAAACATCCAATAAAAATAGTGCTCTTTGCTTTAAAATGTGACACAAAACATAATCCATAATGGAACAGGAGATAATGAGATTTACTTCACCTAAAGTGTCATAATGCTTCCTGTTTCATAATGCTTTGGCAGATATGAAGCACGTCTCCTTTATTGTGCATAAAGTAAAGGGAATATTGTACAATCTTTTCTTATGTTAAAATCTTAATGCATTCAGTATTCGCAGTGAACAGCTTTTGGGCAATTTATTTATTTTTATAGTAAATAGGATTTGTTTTGTCTGTTCTGTTGTCCAGACTTAAGCTAGCTTGGCTTAAAAAGCCTGATCTTTTTCTCAATACAGCTTTCTTTAAAAAAAGGAAAAAAGAAACCCAAACAATCTTAAAATGCTTAGATTCCTAGTTTTCTTCTTATATTAATTTTTCTTTATAGCCAGACATCTGATTTAAAATACCTTCTTTAAAAATAAAAGGAAATTCACACTTGAATTAAATTTAAATCAGCTCTCCTTTGCTCTTAAAAATGAAGGACTAGTATAGGTTTTTTTACATGGAAAACCTCTTTCAACTAGGAGACTGATGAATGAATAATCATGAAGCTACTTGGTACATAGCACGCTCCTGACATAGCACCCTCCCGTTCCGTTTCCAAAATATGGGGTCTGTACAGTTTAGTACATGCACAACTCCATCAGCAGCTCCTGCAAATGGTACAAAGTCATAACAGCAGGCCAAAAAACAAGCCTTGGAAAATATTTTATAAAGAAATCATTCACTGCCCATCCAAAGAAGAGAATTATCATGATACTTTTAGTCACTAGGGGTAAAAAGTCAGGTGGAACTGAATTAGATTAGAGCTCAATGGCACCCCAAATTCAAATTCTCTTGTCACCCTTTTTCTAAAAGTCAAACATTCAAGATTATTTCAGATCAGTTTGGTGCAGAAGCATAATTTCTGTTAGCTCAATTGTAATTCCTTTGGTAGATGTAGTTTTTTGCAAACATTTTGCCTTCCTTTCCCACCCATGTTTTTATATTATTGACCTTAACAGTCCATTGTGAAATTTCACTTATGGGTTATCTTTATAATCCTCTTTCTTCTATCATAGTGCAGGTCAAAGCATTCAGTTCAGAGTCCCTTTTTGTATGCTGGATTGTTTCTGTATGAGAAAGATATTGCTTTCTCTATGGAAAACAAAATGGATAGGTGGATCCTCTTTTGCTGGGTCTCTTTTTTTTTTTTGAAAATCACCTGTCTTAACTTAAGCAGGCCAGTTCAGAAATGTGTACCCAAATTCTTTTATTCTTTGTCTTTGCAGCTCAGTATCTGAAGATCAAGTGGAATCTGTGAGTAGGAGCTTTTTTAGATGACAAAGCACTGATGCTACTGTATTGCTTCCTTTCTCTAAACAAACTGCTCCCAGAAACCAGGAAAAAATGTTACAACTCAACAAAAGAGGGCAAGTGTCCTTTTCATTAAGCATTCCTACAAGCAGAAGCATGGAGAGAAACTGTCTTACCAAATTATTTGTCCAGTCATTGGTTGCTATATAAAAAATTTCACATGGCAGAGTCAGTAATTTTTATCTCTTGAAAATATATCATAATAAGATGAAATACACAAATGAGATTAAAGGTAATTTGAGGGCAAAAATTTAAAACTATTTAAAAAAGGAAGGGTTTCACTTGAAAAATAAATAAACTAATGTCTTTGGCATTGCCTTAATTTTTTAATTGATTTTCTTCTGAATCTGCCTTTCAGGGAAATGGACTCAAATTTGGACTCTGATTACAGTGCAGTAAAACATGGGACCCCTAAACTTTCTCTAAGTAGTTATCCAAAATTACTATTCTCAGATCCATGAAGCTTTGCACTCAGCATAACAGCAGATGGTGAGAAATTTTCTTTTGAGCTAAACATGACAGATTTTCTCTCCTTTAAGCACAAATCAAAGACAGAAACCAAAGGAAGTACAAATAATGCTAGTCATACTGGATAGGACATATATTATCTTTCATAAGTCAGTCCCTGTAAATAGTGGCTATCTCATACAACACTTAGAGTGCAAAGTATAATCATACAATTTGCAAATTTGGGAACAGAATGTCAAGGAAGTCTAAGAGGAAATTTAATTAGCTGGACATCTTCCACCGCCTAGTAAGCTACAGTCCTATTAACCATTGCTGTACACCTCACGACGCTGTTTGTACATCTCCTGCCTCTTTTGTATAAAACATTAGTGCAAAGCAGAAGAATGAATGAAATACCCTGAAACGTTCTGGCAATGTGGGATGCATTTTCATACTCAGTTTGGGAAGGGCTTGTGCAGGATATGGCACTGAAAACCAGCAGCTTCACTCTTTGAAAGTTCACCAGATGTTCACCTTATTTTTTAAATAGAGCTAACAAGACGCTCATTGCAAAACAGAATGAAGACAAACTCAAAAGGATAAAAAACAGGCCATCTTTGAGGGGAAACTGTGCTGCCTGTGAATATCTATAAAGCAAAAGGACTGCTCAATATTACAAATTAAATAATAAAAGACAACTGATTCCTCCTTTTACAACTGAATATTTGCATTCCCGGTCCTCAGGTGAGCCCCTTAACCTACAAATATGCTCAGATTTTCCTATTTTTTTCATTCCTCTCCATAAAGTGGTCATACAGGCTTACAGAGCTAGAACAGGATTTCTAAGGGTGAAAAATACAGTGATTTGCCACACCATTAATTCTGCTGGTTATGAATCTCTGCTTTGTTTTCTTGCCATAGGATAAAATCACATGCAGTTTTGAGAGGCAAGCAATTAAAAATGTATTATTTATTAGAAATCCAATAAAGGGGGCTATAGGCTCTAGACCACTAAAAGGAATGTCGCAGAAAGACTTTGACAGAATATTTTACAAGAGTTTGGACTTTTGGAGAAAAAAAACCTAAGGTCTGGGGAACAGATTGTTAGATGACTATAAAGATTTCACAACTCCTGCAAAGCAAAAATCCATTTTAAATCAGAATTACATGTAAGAGCTCTTTGGTGCCCTAATATCCCCTAATGTCATGTTAGGCACAGGTCATATTCATATTTATTTAATTAGCTTTTGAAATCTATGGGTTTTGTTTTCTTTTGCCTATACACAAGGCAGCAGGGTCAGAGCTGTAGACCTTTGGCTGTTTTTAAGCTGCACACCTTTGTGTCAGAGACCTCAGCTGCTGTGGCAGGCTGATCACTGATCAACGCCTGCAGACTTCTGCTCCCTGAAACCTTCCTCCAAGCTGTACAATGTGGAATTGTGGCTTGGACAGGAAGAAGTGGTCTAGGTCATCCGAGTGGAAGCCCAAACCTCCACAGACTTAACTGAAACACTGCAAACCAGATCTAGAACAAAAGCATGATGCAAGCCCTTCCTCTGATGGTCATTTAGTACAAAGATTATCACACCTCCGGGCTGCCCAACCAGGAACAGGAATTTGACCACAAACTGAGCTAGTTGTCAGAAGACAGCGAGCTGCTCAGATCGGACAACACAGAGATGGGGCTGATGTTTGGAGCAAAGTCATTCCAAGCAACATGAAGGAGTGCACTAACTGGGAGTTTTGAATGCTTGGCAGCTTGGCTGTCCCCACTCTACCTTCAGCCCAGGGGCAGTGTGCTCAGAGCTGCAGCCCCCAAGGAAAGTTTGAGGGCACAAAAGCTGTCAGCACCCAGCTGTGAGTGGCTTGGTTATGACTGTGCCCAGACACCTGAATCATGTGTGACCCCACCTACTTGGAGCCAGATAGTCTGCTTTTAATCCTGACAGTAACAGAGTTGGCCATATTCTCAAGAAAGAAATCTCAAAAATTTCAAAACATCCCTAATGGAACATGGTCTTTATCTGCCTTTGGTTGAAAAAGACTGTGTTCATTTATTTTTACTGCATGGTCTTTATCTGCCTTTGGTTGAAAAAGACTGTGTTCATTTATTTTTACTGTCTCCAAAGTGGGAGGTCTGAGTCTTCTGCTAGTGAGGTTGTAAGGTATGAAGGACCTTTATTTCCTGCAAACCCACTATAGTGCAGGCCTGTCACTGGCAATATTTTACTTTATACTGAGGTTGAGTTTATTATGCTCAGTGCTGAAGTGGTCCATCTATACGTGTTACATCTGCACAGACAAACTTACTTGTTCATTCTGGAGGGAAAATAATATTAAATATATATGTGAATACAGATCCACAATGAGGCTGACGTTGCATTCCAGAAATACATAGGTGGTAAGAAATATAAAATTTACATAAAGGAATAAAACTAAATATTCCAGGTGTTTATACTGTTTAATTCTCCAGAGCTGTTTCAGCTTCTAGAAAATTAACTGTGATACTCTATAACAGTTTTGGTAGCTTATTTTTCAACCTAGCAACAGCAAGAAAAATGCTATTGTATGTAAAGTCCACGGTGTTCTTCTCAGTCCATTTCTACATATCCAAGGAAAACATGAAAGAGAAAACATAAAACTGGATTGTTAACCTTCAAATTACGCAGTCATAACTAGTATAAAGAATATACTTATAACTATCACACATTTGGATAATATGGAAAAAGTAAGTTTGGGTTCATAGGGCTTCATTTGAATGAGTTTGGCTGTTTGCTTTTTTCTTTTTCTTGCTTGTCTGCTTGGAAAAGGATTAAACATTCTGTATAAACACTGGCTTCAGTAGTGATTGGGCTAACATTTTATTGGGCTGACACTCATGCAAACCTGATGCACCCACATGAATTTGACTATGCCTCAATGAGAGAAATCCATGAAGAGCAATAGGTTTGCAGCTGTCCAGGGCTCAGCTATTTCAGCAGGTGTTAAGAACTTTTAGGAACTGACTGCTGTCTTTATTATTTCAATAGGAGTACATATGATTTGGTGCTAACCCCATTTGTTAGTACAAAAATCTTCTGAATTACTAACTAGATGGATAATGTATAAAAATAGATACCCCATTTCTAGCCTGGAAAATCTGTTTTAAGAATACTTCTGCTATCTGCATGTATGTGTGCATGTATAGCAATGAAGTTTTTACATGTGAAATGTACTTTGAAACATCATATATTTATCATACTGCACTGATTAAACCCCTTTAGCACCAGCTATTAGTTTGACAGAAAGGGCCTTGTCCTGTGAGAGGAATATGTTGTAAAGTCCCTCATCAGTTCGTGGATTCTGAGTTTCTAAATACATAATTTAAAATATTAATTTTTTTCTCTTCTCTGTGGGAATCAGGAGAGCCTAATTTAAAAAAACTGTGGGAGTGTCAATAAGGAACTATCCCTGCCCTGAAAAAGAGGTGTTTTCTCCTGAATTCTACAAATCATTTATCTCTCAAAGTGATTGATTCTGTTAATTAAACACTCCGCAGGGTATCAGCAGGCTTGTTCTACATTATCTTTTCTGCTTCTGTTTCAAAAGTGGTTTTTCCTCCTCCAAATTCTACATGATTGTGCTGTATAGCAATGATGCAGTTGTGTGGGAAAGTTCAGGCGTGGGTAGTAATGTCACAGCAACAAACACAAAGAGTTTTGCAGCAATGGAAAATTATCAATAACAGAAATAGTTGGTGGTGTTCTATTTTATAAAGCAATATTAGAAAAAATAAAGTGAGCATCCAACACAAACAGCAGGATGTATAAGCTTCAGAATAAGAGGTTTAGTAATGAGAGTAATTTGTTTAGCTGTTCCTAAAATCTTAATCAGGGTTATATATCAGCACTGATAATGTAGATAATGTATTTACTTTCCCTTCTCCTTCTCAGCATCTCTCCTTCTCAGAGGAGAAGCAAAGTTTCTTGGACACTGAGGGCTCTAGAAGAAAGCAATCTTTGCTTCAATTCCTCATTACTTCCAGACTTATCATTAAAAATAATGAAAAGACAATCAGGACAATCTTTTTCTTTTTTTCTTTCACAGTGTTTGAGTTCAGGAAGTCATAATTGGTGAATTCTCTCAGTAAATCTCCCTGGAGCAGGGGAGTTGCTCTCCTCCCTCCTGTTCTGGTTAACATCTGTGTGGAAGGAGCCTGTGATTTCTGTTCCATCTGGCTCTTGCCGTTTGTAAGAATCTCAGCTGTAGATGTGACCCCCAAGAACAATGTTAACTGAGCTTATACACCAGGAGGATGTTTGCTATCTCTGCCTCAACACCCTACTGTAACAATAATAAATAATATTTATTTTCTCCTTTCTTTTGTCTTTCTGTAAAGCTGAAGTCAATATACTTCTCAGGACCAGGCTGTCTCTTCATTGGCATGTGTTCTGTTCCACAAACATGGTCCCCTGGAGACTTCCTAAGAAGCAAATACACATCATCTGGCTATTTACAAGCAGGTTGGACAGCCTAAAGATATTAATTCAATTCTGTGAGTTGTAGCAGCTCATAATCCCTGGAGCCTGACAACGGATAAGTTATTGCTATCCTTAAGTGTTTCCTAAGCAAACAGAAGTTTACAGCTATTTTCTCTTTCAAGTGGGTCATCTGTAATATCTATCCAGACAGACACATTTTAAAGGTTATGAAAACTCTTTTACCAAGGGTTTATTTGATACCTTAAAAAATGTTTCTTGAATGTTAGTTTCCATATCAAAATGAATTTAAAAGTAAATAAATAAACATTAAAATTTATTATAAGAAATCTGTGGTAGTTACCAGCATTTCTCTAGGGGATTGGATAGCAGTTTCTCTCTTCAAACTGACACAAAGTAACAAAGGAATGATTATGGGTTTCCAGGCTGGCCCTGAAAGAAAAACAGTTACCAGATGAAAGCAGACCAGTATTCGCAGCTATAACAAAAAAAATTAGAGTAAATAAAGGTTCTTTCTCCTGACAATTGCCACTGATGAGAGAGACAGCAGGCACAGTCCTAACAGAAAAAAGTATAGGGAAAAAAAAAAAAAAGAGGAAAAAAGGGCGGGGGAAGGGGAAGGGGGGGAAGGAATAAAAGAAATAAAAGAATAGGAAGGTATTTTTTCTCTCTCCCTGAACAGCACATTGGCTCCTATTGTTTCTCAGGGGAGCTGGAAACACATGGAATCAATATTTTTTTAATCAGATGCCACTTTCACTTTACATCAAGGTAGAGTGAGGTAGAAGAGACCTGCATTTCCCTTGTGAGCATGTTGGCACTGACGCACACTTTTCAGTGTTTGTAGCAGGAAATGCCACCAGTACCATTCAGAGATGGAAAGCAGACCTCAGAGACTAAATTGACTAGTGTTATCTTCTTGCAGGATTTTCACTACCTGTTCAACTTGTTTTAATTAAACAAATTCTCAGTAAAATGTTGATCGCAAACATCCTGAATTAAATTCTCTGAGAATCAGCAGCACTTTCCAGCTATGAAAGAATTTTTTCAGCCCAACTACATCTACAGTGGATGGAAATGGATTTTAAAATGAAACAAAGCCCATGAGCAATTTAAAAGCAGGCTTTACCGTGACCCCTGCCTGGTCTGTTTTCAATAGATGCACCTCATTAAAGGCCAAGATAACAGCCTTAGGTAGTTAAGTCAATACCTTAAGAGTTGCCCTCAAAATCTTTCTGAGACTTTAAGCTATCACCATTAGCAAAGTGTCTGAGATTTTTCCCTAAAAATCAATAACAAAATGACCATCAGAGTCCTATGGCTTACCATATTTTCTGGTTTCTTTGTCTGAAAATATGTTTAATCCATTTGTTATGGGTGTGAAATTTTATCACAAGCAGAAGAGCATCTTTCGTAGTTACTGCTAATGATATCACTGTTGTTAGTAGTAGGTTCCTCAAATGAAACATGTATGTACACACCTATGTAATATGCTCAAATCTCAATAGTACCAACACATCAAGTAAATTACTCAGAGATGCCTGTTTTCCTGAAAGATGGGAAGTATCCTCAAAGTATCAAAGCAAATCATGAAACATAAATCAAAGTCATCACCCTCTCTGAAAAACAGCCCACCTCACAAAAATTCTGCTCACTTCCTAAAACACAAACTGTGAGCAAAATAAATAAAACAAATAAATGTAGGGGGTTTTTGTTTTAATAAATAAAGAAAGAAAATAAAATCCCTGGCCATTTCCATGAGGTTGACATGTATTCAGTAAACATGGGCAAGATTTACGAACCCTTCCATCTAATGTTTTCTCTGGAGGAATCATTTTAGTTTTAAAAAATTAAGTAAATCACTTTCTTTCAAGTTTTCACATGCCATTCTCAATTCTGACTTTTTATCTATCAAGCATAAATTAATAATATCATCTCTGTCCTTTTTGTAAGTAAAGTTCTTGCTTAACTCTGACCTACCAGGCTTTAGGCAACTCCAAAGTATTTTCTTCTTCTTCAATAACTTGTTTATGCCTGGAGAGGCTTGATCACATTTTCTCTTGAACCTCAGAATCTTGGCTTGGCACAAGCCACAGTTTCAATAAGAACTATTGAAGTCTTTGTGTTTTAAACCTACACACTGTCCCACTAAAGCCTTTTACCTCAGAACAGAGCAAAACACTGTTCCAAGTGACTCTGTCAATACTGCTGTGGCCATGCTTCTGAAGTGCCCAGGGTTAACAGGATATAATGAAAACACAGATCAAGTTGCAAAAACTGTGGCATCTTCTCCTCAACCAGACTGCATTTTTTTCCATACTGAACTATAGTACTCTCTTTGGTGGTAATGAAACAGATTTTTTATTTTCCTGGTACAGAGGGCAGGAAAAGCATCATGGAAGAAACAGCAGAGTCTTCAGAAGTGAATGATAGTTTTCTAAGCTGAACTTAGAACTACCAAATGTGTATGACTAGAACACCCTATTTCTTGATTTTTTTTCACAACCAACATATTCACCACTGACCTGAGTAGTTCCAGTCTCAGCTGGTGTCCTTCAAGACAGCTGCCAGTGATCTCCAATATCTTCTGAAGTCCTGACCCCTGCAGCTGTGCAACTGACTGTTCAGACTTCCCAGTGCTAAATACTGATAAGACACAAGCATGAAGAGTAGCTGCTGAGTAATCCTGGGTGAAGTTCAAACACACAAAAAGCCTTCAAAACAGAGAAACACACACTAAGAACCTGTATGGATAAGGTACCCATGTGTAGGGGGGCAGTGGAATGTAATCGTACCCCTCCATGAGTTGCAGCTGGGATCAATTACTAGAGATTAAGAACCTGTAACAAATGAGAACAAGTGCCATAAAAGGGCGTAGCAAGATGAGGAGTCAGATGGTTGCTGCAAGGATCCAGAGGAGTTACTGCTCAGAGGAGCTGCTCCATGAGAAGCATTAAGAAGGTATGAAGCTTAGAAGCTATGTGATCCTTGCAGCTTAATGATAATAGAACTGTTGCCATGCACTGCTCTAATATATAAGTCAACACCCATGCAGAAAAGCCTAGCTGATATGCTGCACAGCTGGAATTTCAGTGTGGGTTTCAATTGCACAACTAATTTTTTTTTTCATGTAATATATTGGTGTTGGAGCTTTTTCCTTTCATCAGTTCTAGTCTTATTCCAGAACATTCAATTAGAGATCTGAAAAACTATAATGTTCTTAGAAAGCAAGCTATTCTCTATTTGACTTCTAAGTGAGCTCCTGCAGCCAACATACAATTGGCTCTCTTGTATTTATAAAATCTAATTTTCTTACCTGATTTCCAGACAGCTGCACTGATTTCCAGAGTCAGAATAGACATTTATTCACCTTGCTTATGCACTTCCTTGCAGTGATCATGTTCTTCAGCATTGTATAGAAGACAGACTTTTAAATGAATAAACAATATCCTGTTGCTACTTTTGCCCCAGCCATGAGGGAGCTGTAACCTCTTAAGGAGGGACAAAACTCCTTGGTGTGTTCTTGAATTCTCTCAGTAAAGGTAAAAGCTCCATCTGAGTAAAGTTCTTCTGTAATATGTGACTGGAATATCTTCTCAAGGTATTCCACATCAGGATGCTGGTAATACTATCCATAAATTTCTTATGCTTTAGAAAAATGCTGACAGTAGTAAAGTTTCCAGTGAAAAAACTGAATGTTTGATATGTCCCCAAATACAATTATTTATAAAGACATTGCTCCAGCCACAGAAAATTTAATTTGCAATCAAAGCAAATGAAAGAATCTGCTAGAAAATAAAGTACTTGGGAAAAAAGGTAATTTCTCTGACTGAATGAGAGAAATTAGGATGGCACATTACAAGTCCATCTAGAATGTATGAAAAATAGGAAATTGGTGCTGTAGAAAATGAAAGTTGGTCTTGAGCCCACTAAGGTCAAGAGTGAGGAGAGAACAAAGTTTCACCATTCTTCTCCCTGTCTCTTGAATACTCCCCAAGTCTACAGGGGACATGCTGTGGTGCAGTGATGAATCTAAGGCAAAGGATGAAGTGGCTAAACTAGATCAGCAAACTTAATAACACACAGGGTTTCCATCTGGGAAATCTCCAACCTCTTCATAAATCACCATATGAAACTGCAAACTGGCACTGTGGTATAGATTGCCCAGGGACCAGCAGAAGATTGGACATGAGAGTGGTACAGAAGCCCAAAAGATAAGGGGCTAACGTGTAAGTCTCAAATACCAATACCCAGCTGTCCAGCCAACAGAGGACTGTTCGCAAAAACACGCAGAGATTGATGGTAATAACAAGCTGTGAGAAGGAATAGTATGTGGGAGAAGGGGGCCATAGGTGGTAGGACAGCACCTTCCTGGGACAAACACCTTTGTGCAGGCCAGACAGCTCATCAGTTGGATCTACACTGGAATCAGGACTATTGTTCTCTTTTTCTCTTTCATATTTTTCTCTCTCCCCGTTTTTAATCCCCCTCTCTCTCTCTGTCTCTCTCCCTTCTCACCCTAGTCCTTGATCCAAAACAACTGGTGAATGATTATATTAGGATCGGGGACAAACGTGCCAATTTCCACACCAACTGTGTTATTTACTAATAAAACTTCGCAAGTTTTTTCAGACCCTCTGATTTTTGTCATTAATTTCAACCCTGAGCATCTGTGAATCTTCAGTGCTCGCTTGCCCTTAAGGGTGGTACACCACAGGTGTGGATGCAGCTTGTCATCTCATCTACATAAAAATGGCCTGTCAGGATTATTTCTTCCTCTCTTTTCATTTCAGTTATTTAGCATCTAATCCTTATAACAGGTTTATTTTTCTAATCCTCAGTAAATCACATATGGAAAAATAACAACATGCTCTCCAACTGACAGCACCTTTGCAAACTTTGAAATCCCCTTGAAATGCTTGTTTACTAACTTCCTTTTTCAAATTACATTTGTCTTTCCCACCTATTTTGTGTTTATATGCATATGCATGTACACATACATGGTTAAGCACACACCAATATCTTTATACATCCCATCCAGGGGCCTATGTTATCCATTCCTGATCTAAGGTGAGGCTATTCTGACTGTTAAAAAAAACCACCACTTCAGTTTAATGAGAAAGAAAATAAATAAGCCTTTTAAAAACAACTGTCTGTCAGTTTCTTTCCACTGATGGAAAGTATATCATATCTCATAAAGAATGAATTATCTCATGGGCATGACCATCAGAAAATTATGTTTGGTTTCTTAAGAAAGAAAGGCCATTGCACTGTACTCATAAGTTCAGAAAGCTTAAAGCAGTCTTATGCTTATTTGCTTGCATTATGGTCTCAGACAAGTGCAACCAAAACAGGCTTTCTGGATGATGAAAAAAACTTCAGGTAGCCAGGAAACCAGGCCAATCTAACCGAAGCAAAATACACACTGAAATATTTAGCAAGAGAGCCATAGTAATGTTCTGATGTGCCCCTTTCTCCTATCGTCCCTCAAGGAAATACTAGAGTTAACTGCTAAGTTAGCTTTTGGGTCTTGAGATTTTTCCACGTTTTTGGTGAGAGGGAAGGGTTTTAGTTTTAATTAATGTATTAATGGATTTAAAAAAATATATCAGATTTTAAGAATATTTAGCTCTCCAACTGAAAACCACACTTCTTATCACCACTAAAATAACCTTGAAAAAGTGTCCTTGTTTGTTGAGAAAACATAAAATGGATAACATTTTCATGTGAATATTTGTACTTTGGAGTCCTTCCAAAAGGATTTTAGATTTCATATGTTGTACATAGTCTTTGCTGTCATTTGAATGACCTTAGCTACTCTGTGGTGACCTGAGGAAGCTTGTTGCCTCTCTATTTCATCACAAGCCCTTTTTTACAATTAAAGAACATAAATGATGCAAAAGCTTCATCTGTGTACTTACCTAAAATGAAAAGCAGTACATCAGCAGAACAAAGTGTCACTGTCACTTATGTCAGAATAATGGAGTTGTTGAAAACCATCAAACCCAGATGAGAACAAAGTGCAGCCTGGATATCCGCAGTAATGTGTGGAGAAAACAAGTTGTGCTTGATGAAGTGTGTCAGTTTCCAGCATCTGCTGCTATGAGCTTGTTGCATGTGGGGACCGTGGCATCCCTGAACTACAGCTGCATAAGTTGTTAACTTACTATTGGTAGCACAACATCTGCCTTTTCAATTCAACCAGACCATACTCTGCCAGGAGCCATTATTCAGAACAGTAGTGTAGACTAAAAGTCGCACACACTCAAGAGTAAAAGAAATGAAACAAACAAACAAACAGCAACAACAAAAAAATCTCAACACTCTTTACTTCTTTCTTCTTTTTGAACCTTTCAAGAAACTTGCTTTCTTTTCTTCTATATTTGAAGTGTTTTATTTGTGCACAATAAAGGAATGAGCAAAATAACAGGCTTTATCTTCCTATTGTAGTGATAAATAATTGTCTTTGCATGTTACTCTCCTGCTAGGACACAAGGATTTCTTAAGAAGAAAGGAATAAATTAAAAAAAAATTAAAAATAAAATTGCATCTTGAGGCCTTTTAATTTCCTCACAGTTTATAGGACTTGACAAAGAGAACAATAAGATCACCCAGCACCTCATTCAGCACATCTCTCTTTGTGAAAGATGCTGGGATGTGAGGCATATGGAGGACAGCCTGCACTTGAGGATTGGAAAGTGTTCAGCCCTTGTGACAATTCCACAGAATTCTCAGCTGTGCACAGCACTACAGCAACTGTCTGGGGACACAAGCCAGATTTGCATTTCAGCTCTATGATAGCAGGGCTTTGCCTCTACATATCTTGTCATTTCCCAGTAGCTTACAGATGTATCTGCAAAATATTTTAGCACATGAAAATGCAAGCAAACAAGAAAATAAATAAATCTTTATTTGATATAAATGTGCTCCACAGTCTAACTCTTATATGTTTTTTTTGCATTTAGCCTAATTTTAACAACTAAAACAATCTTACACATTGTCTCCAGTCCAACAATGCATGTCATTCCCTGATAGCAACCTGGAAAAAATTCTGCAAGAACTAAAAGGTAGAAAAGTGGAAAAATTTAGGATATCTCAATATTTTGTATTTCATTTTATTTTTTATAGAACCTGTTGCTAGGAGAAGAGAGGACTAAAAGCTTAGCAGGTCAAAGGATATACAGTCTGGATATAGATTCTACATTAGTTCTTCCCAGTGCAGTGAGAGGCACAGCCAGAGTAGCTGGAGAATGAGGCCACAAATTATGGTGAGCCTGATCACCAAAAATTGCATGCAAAGAGTAAAATTTTTTTTTTTTAATTCATCGGTTTTGTCATCTGTAATAGCCAGTCCATTTCTGGGAAGCTGAAAGATATGTATGACAGATATATATGTTACAAGCCACATAACATTGATCCACTAAGAATTTCCTTTTTTAACTGGGTTTGCTAAACACTTCTAATGAGTATATGGTATTTCCTTAAGCAGTAATATGTGAATAATCTATATTTAATAAAGTGTCTGAATACAACATTTTGAAATTCCATGCAGAGTCCAATTGACACATCTGTAAAATATATAGGCAGATATATCAAGATGTGTAAGTGTGGGAAATAAATATGAAAAAGCTTTCATGAATTCCTAATAAATCAGTGAAGCAAACCAGCTGGGAAGTGTTTATATCCCAGAAATTCTAAGAATAAGTTTCTGAATATGTTCATCAATAGCTTCTTGCATTTCTTACACATAACTTCATTCACTTGCAAAAATGCATACCTTCAGAAACAGTATTCCTGTTGAGTGATTTCAAAGAGAAAGAAACAAGAAACATGGAATTTAAGTTCAAAAATGGATTTAGAAAACCTAAGTTTTTGTTTAAACAAACAGTTTTCAGAGCAGCCACTGAAATCATGCCAATATTCTGAATAGGTAGCAGAAACAAAATGTAGTCATGGTCATTAAAACTATGTCATTGGTTAAATTATGGTTCAAATTGGTTAAATACATAACTTATATATGAAAACGTGAGACAGAATAATTTTGTTCTGCTTTCAGAACCTTATATTTGTCTTCTGTAAGGTTAGGTCAAGGGAGGAGTTTGTCTGCTCTGCTCTGCACTGGGGCAGCCTCAGCTCAAGTGCTGGGGGCAGTTCTGGGTGATACAGATAAAGAAAGACACTAAGATCTTTGGGAGTGTCCAAAGGAGGGCTAAGAAGATGGTGAAGGGCCTCAAGGGAAAGCTGTATGAAGAGTGGCTGAGGTCACTTGGTCTGATCAGCCTGGAGAGGAAGAGCATGACAGGAGACCTCATTGCAGTTACAGCTCCCTGGCAAGGGGAAGAGTAGTGGCAGATGCTGATCTCTCCTCTGTGGTGACAATGACAGGACTTGAGGAAATGGCCTTGTCATGGTTTGACACTGGCACAATATCAGTGCCCCCATGAAAATATATGCTCCCTGGTGTCTGCTGTGAGATGTGACCAGGAATAGACCAAAGCAGGCTCCAACTTAGGAATAAAGAAGAAAAACTTTATTAACCTGCAACTATATATAAAAAGAAACGCACACAGAACTCTGGAAAGGAGAACCTTCCAAAAACATTCCTCCTCCCCCTCACCAAATTTCCAATACATCCATCCCTCAGATCATCAACTCTCAGTCCATCACCCTCCTTTAGATAATCAATTCTCAGTTCATCAAGGAGTCCCCCTTGTGCTATAGGCTTCCCCAGGAAACACAATTGAGACCTCTTGTGTTTCCTGTCACACGTGGCACCGCCTGGAGATCATTGCCATCCGTGACATCTTCCTTCCATGTCCAGTGGTCTCACCACTGTGCATGGACCAGAGCTGCTTCTAGGGTTTTCCTTTTAAGGGTGCTTTGTCCAGTTCCAAAAAAAGCACAGTCTCTCACTTTTGGGACAACTGTCCCCCTCAAATTCACCTCCTGGGGCCGAGGGGTCTCAGGAACAGAGATCTTTTTCTTCCCTGAAGACAGAGGGCACCACCACTCTCCTCACCTGTTGTCTCTGTTCACGCACCCCTTCACATAATATCACTGAACTCTCTTGGCTCCAAGCCAGTGCCTCTCCCCACTAAATGCAGTCTCTGTGTCACAGGAAAAATGCTTCTGTCTATGGCTATACAAGAAAAGTCCAGCAAAAAGCCACTCCATCACCACCTCCCACCTAAGATTCTTCTCAACTTCTCTCGTGGCCCATTTCCTCTTATCTCATCTCTATCTCTCTTCTCATTCAACTCCAGGAGGATCAGCATTTGTAAGGTTTCCATCATGCAAGAAAAGGGTTAAAAATCTCAGGCTCTGCCTGTACAGAACTCCCACGGCTGCCCAAATACCTTCTTAGCAGCACCACCCTCTCTCTCTCTCCCTCTCTCTCTCTCTCCCTCTCTCTCTCAGTGCTCCTCCACCCTTCCATCCTGCAGGGGCCTTCACCCCCCTCTCTGTCCAAGGCCCTACCTCACCGGGCCGCATGGCTTTCCCTCCCCCACCCAGCCCACAGCTGGGCAGGGAAGTTCTGACGTCTTTTATGGACAGAACCCAAGAGAAGGTTTTCCTGGGAGTTCTCTGCTTTTAACCCCCTGTGTTCTCAGAGGTGTATCCAAGTCCCCAGTGGCCACACCAGGTGCCAATATTCAAATCTGAGCACCTATTGTTTTGACCACAGCATCCCAAAAAAACTCACTTCCTTTTCAAGATAGGACAGGCCTGAAGTTGTGTCAGGAGACATTTAGGCTGGATATCAGAAAAAGGTTTTTCACCCAGAGGGTGGCTGGACACTGGAACATGCCTGCCAGGGAAGTGGTCACAGCACCAACCCCGAGTTCGAAAAGCTCTTGGACAACGCTCTCAGGCACATGATGTGACCCTTGGGGCTGTCCTGTGCAGGGCCAGGAATTTGTCTGAATGATCCTTGCGAGTCTCTTCCAACACAGCCTAATCTTTGATGTATGATGTTTGAAGGAAGATTTCATCACTATTCTGTTCTAACATTGCTTCCTGGTTCAACAGAATCCTTCCCCACATTCACACAGAGCCTTCTTTCAGGCAGAAACTGCTGTAAAACAGGAGAAACAGGGCACTGAGTTCTAGAAAGGCTGTAAAAATGGTTATGACCAGTGCAGACAAGAGAACAGAAAAGCTGTTAATGACATAATAAGCACAGTGTCTGCTATGTAAAGCATTGACAGCCTGACTTTCAGAGCTCATTCTTGCTCCTATATCAGTGTCTAAGACAATGAACCATGTAATCAATAGATCTAAGTTGTCAAAGAGAACAAAAAAGAGAGACTTGACTTAGATTGGCAGAAAGGACAAGCATAAATCAGATCTTATAGACCACAATTTAGTGATAAAGGGAAAAACTGTTTTAACAAAATCTAGTATGTGTTTTAAAATATGACTGAAATGTAAACTCTGCTATGAAGAACTTCAATGTATGTGTAAGTGTGGCCAATGAAACACCTAAGTGAAAAGTTTCCACTGAACTAATTAAGAGAATATGTAATCATAGATTAAAAACAAAAGCAACCACACAAATTAAAAAAAAATTAACTGATACCTGAATTGCAAATACTCCTTTTACTTTCTTTCAAATACTATAAATTCTTTCTCTGTGTTTATGTAGCTGAGTTATGAATCTCTTTTGAACTTCTACTAAATCTTTGAGGAAAGATAAAATTCAAATTTTGTGTACTATTCCACAATGCAAAAAAAAAAAGGAAAAAAGTGTCAGTTGAAGGTATATTAGTGCAAAGAAAACACATAGAGAAAGAAAGGAAAAAAGAGAAGAGAACTTAAAATGTTCTAGTGAAAATAAACTTAATACATCAAAACTTCAACACTCCCAGCTTAGCTGTTGGCATGTAGGTTAGCAAGTTTTTCAATTAGAATTTTTTTTCTAATGAACACATTTAGATTTCATATATTTAAAGAGGGATTAAAGAATTTGTGAATTAAAGTTTAATAATCTAAATGAGATAAGCAGTCAGCATTTGGGATTTGACATTGAATGTCAAGAAATTTCAAAGGAATACCAGGAGCCGTTTTTATTATTATTGTTATTTAGTAGTTACAAAAAGAGCTGAGAAGAAAGGGAAGCACATTTGCAAGATACTAAAAGCTATGCTTGAAGACTTGGATTTTATTCTGTACAGGGAAAGAAATTAAAGTGGACCTTAATAGGAGGAATTCTGTTTTAGGAAGAAAATATTGCCAACCACATTTAGCAAAGTTCTGTAGAAAGAATTTTAACCTAAATTTAAACCATAATTGTTGCTCAGAAGTGGCTTGTGGGTAGATCTGTGGGTGCTTGACACAAATTCAAATGTGTCACTTCCCATGAAAAGACTGTACCTCTAGTCCTAGGAAAACAACAACCCAGTCAAAAGGAACAAGGATATACAATAGGACACTAAACATTTGTCTGTGTACCCTTACATGCTACTCTAAGCAAAAGCTGCAGGTTGCTTGGGGCTGGTTTGTTTACAATTTGTCTGTACCAAATATCAATAGAAACAAAGCTACAGAATAATGTTTTCATGCAAATGAGGGACTTAAATTATCACAGGCCTTTTATAAAGAGAGAAGAAAAAAATTAGTGTCCCTTAGACCTTGAGGAAGCTATTATAAATCAGCCATTTGCCTGCTACTGGATCAGACTTTACCCAAATAAGAGATTTGTCATCCTGAAAAAAGTGTACTTTAGGATTAGCATGTCTTTAATTTTAAGTATTTTAGTCTTCATAGCATATAGATGTTATTTATAATATTAACAAAGTTTATGAGGTTTTGGAACTCTTTTGCTTTTATAAGCTTACAGCAAACAGTTCTTTGACAGTTATTTAGCTGTTAAGAACAATATCATAAGAAAGATTGTGTTTATGCATACCAAAATTTTTTTTATAGTGCTTCTTCTTTTTCATCTCAGGCATGTTCAGTACTTAAAATATTTTGTTATCTTAACTGCTTTGGTTAAAAGAGTAGTATGAAATTATGTGCCTTCCTATATTGCAGTTCAACACCATAGTAACATCAAAGAGATTTGCATACTGATTTTTTATTTCTTTCTGACAAACATAGCTTATTTTCTTTGAAAAGCTATAGCAGCATAAAAGGATTTTTAAGCATGCAGAGAGAATGGCATTTGACACCTCTCAGATGTTACAGTCAAGAAGGTTATAATAGGATGACTCTGCATTACTCTCATTTTGCCTGATTAGTATACTAAAGTCATTTTCGTTGTGCAGTGTAGCAGTTTGACACCCAGAAAAATTAACTAAAGCTATATTTATTATGGTTACAGGGATAGTCTAGTGAAGTTTGTCATTACCAGCCTTCATAAGTGACTTCTCTGGGACCCGTGAAGCACTAAGAGTGAAATTCAGTGCTCTGAGAAGACTAACACAGAACCTGTCCTTCATTCAGTGCTCAACATAGGACTTGAGGACACTTTAAGCCTGGGTCAGTGATGTGAACAAGATTAAATTTTATACCTTTGTGTGGAAAACGGATCAGAAACCTAATCATCTCAGTAACGAGAAAGAATACTTTCTGTGATTGTGAGAACAAAAAGGTAGAGCAATTTCAGGAATATATGAGAGGGGGAGAAATATAGCCTCAGATTAGGCCACATTTTGGGTGAAGAGCTTTTTTAAAAATATAATAAGAAGAATGCCCTCAACCTTTCAGCATGTAAGCATGTAAGCAGAGCAAATAACAAGCATTATGACTTGTGCTAGACCATGAGATATGCTGAATATACGTCTTTACTATTGCTAGCTAGAGGAAACAAAGAAGATAGTACTATACTTAAGTATCTAGTGTCCATTGTTCTTGTTCTTACTACTATTATTTATTAATCATGATGTTTTGCAGTACCTGTTATGTGTAAGAATGAACAGAATTTTCTTCATTTTCGTACTGAGTCCATACTTCCAGCATTTATTATGGTGCACATTTGGTGTCTAGACATGTTTACTGCATAATCTGGTGTAAACTCAGAGAATTTTCTGAGTTGAAATTTAATTGACTGTCTGAGAAAAAATGAACATGAATGAGCAGTCTTCATGTTAATCAAAGCAGAATCATTCTCAGATGCCTCCTTTGCATCCTCTGAGTACAAACGAATGAAGACAACTTTGGTACAATAAGGTCTATAAATTACACACAACCTGAGTGGCTTTATTCTTGTCACAAAATTTCATTTTCCTTGAAAACCATGAGGTTCGCTGGAAGCAGAAGGGCCAAATTCCCCATCACAAGCTCAGAGGAAAAACACCCAGGTGCAAATCACCAGCTTAGTCATCAGACCCAATGACTAAGCTGGGTCTGAAAGGCCCATGGTGGTACACAAGGAAAATGTCAGGTATCTTGAAACACTATACCCCATTTTCCTTCTGTCCTTTTGCTGCCTTTTTTTTTCCTTTTTTTCAGTTCTGCTGTCAAGGACTCAAAACCACAGAATTTTACTGAGGTGTGTCTTACTCAAGCATCCTTGCTTGCAACAAGGATGAATCAATAGAAATAAATTTTTTCTCCAGAAGCAATGACGCAAAAGAGGTACAGTGGGCAGATGAGTGAGATGTTTGTGCAAGAATGTGTCCTGACATTTAAAGCTATGCCCCTATTCAAAAGCTTAAAATTATGTTTTTCTATATAAGGGTACTGCATCAGGCAGATCCAGCTGACTAAGCTTGCTCCAGAATTTCCAAGCATTGCAAAGACTTAAAACAGAACAATACTTGCCCAGAAAATTCTTCTTTTTCTGTATTTATGAAGAGGTTTGTAGAAAAAATAATAAAGAGGAAAAGGGTGTTTAGAAATTTTAGAAACCACAGATGGACGGAATAACAACAGATCATAGCAGGGTGCCAAAATCTTTGCATGAAGCACAGGGATCCATTGCTTTACAGATTTGGAAGAAGACAGTAGTCACAGAATCACAGATTAAGCTGAGTTGGAATAAACCCACAAGGGTCACTCTCTAATGGCTTAATGCCTTTCTAATATTGTGGTGACCAAAACTGCACATAACATTTTTAATAGATCAGCCTCTTTCCTGTTCAAGTGGAGCAATATTAGTTAGCACCTTCATTTTGATTGGAAGAAAAAAACCCACCAAACAGCCTGATTAGCTTACCTTTTTAGCTAGATATGACATACTGAAAAGGAAGTCCTCTCCAGACTGTCAATTCCCAAGAAAAAGTATTGTTAGAAAAATGTTTGGGTGCAAAATCCCTTTAAACTCAAGCAATGCTGCAATTGCAGTTGAAAGAGAACACAAATTATAGGAAAGATTTTGCTGCATATTACAGAAATGCAGCTTATATTGTGATGTGTGACATTTCACATTGGAAAGCAATACACCCATAGGAACAAACTGTGAGAGATCACCACTGCTAAGGGTTTGCATAATCCTAGAGGAGGCAAAATTTTCTGTGGATTTTGATAGAAGAATCCTATCCTGACTAAAATGGATGAGGGATCACATGTGCCAAACGAGCATCTGAAACTGAAATGAGAAAAATGGGCTACAATTAAATCAGAGCCAGACAAATCTGGAATACCATGATGCCTCTAGCAAGTCTGGAGTACAAGCTTGTTTACATAGGATGGAAGAAGCATAAACACCCACAAGGCTATTTCAAAATAGCAGCTAAGTACTACTTCTAAATGATTCCTCATATGAAGTCAGGATATGGCAGAGACGCAGAAAGAGAAAAGATTATGATTCTAATAAAAATATCATGTCCAGACATGAGGAATTTAAACTGGAAATGAGATACAGGTATGAAAAATCAAGCCTGACATTTAGTGATATATGTGGTGCAGTTTGTGCACATGGTACACCCCAGTACACCTGAGTTAATTTGAGGATGGCACAGGACGTCTGCAGGAAGTGATCAGCAGGGGTGGGAAAATTATCTGGATAAAGACAATGGATGCACTTGAAACACAGTGACTGCTGGCCATCTTCACAATTCACAACCTGACCAGGTCGTGCAGAAGTCCTACTGATGGAAATTTTAGATGATTCTGGAGACTACTGCTGAGTATATCACTCTGGAGAATGACTTCCGGAGATTACCCTCAGTGGTTCCTGCTACAAATACAGTAGTTTGAACAGTAATAAAATATTTTTCAAAAGTATTTTAAAAATGCTTGCTGTTACAGAAATGATCACATAGGAGAGTCTTTTGTACAGAGGCAGTTAATATGGGTTTTGCTTGTGGTTGAGATTCACTATATTGAGGGGTATCAATAAGGAAGAAACATGCTTGTGTCGGGGTCCTTATACAGAATAACAATCAGCTACAGTATAAGAACTTAGCCAATAAATGTTTTGGGAAGTATCTCCTGGGCCAACAGAGGGCAGCCCTGAAGGGAGGCTTACAGCAGAGGCTCCAGCTGCCATCCAGGTAGTTGTTGGTGACATGGTTTGGGAGATTTCATTTCTCATATTAGCATTATGCTGCATCCAAATCTCAATAAAGTAAGTTTAAAGTATAAAAATAACACTGTCCAGACTCTGTGTAACAAGACAGTTCCATACTTTGGACTGTGGATTTCAGAGTAAAATGGGCTTCATTTCTAACACATTAGCCACCTTGCTTCAGACTGACAACAGGAGATACTTGAAAGGAGGTTATTTTATAGGAGTGTGCATTTTTCACTTATGAAAAGAAAGTCTCTTAAGTATGACAAATTGGTGACAAAGAATACAGTAACTGCTGTGGAATATGTAGAGTCCCTTGGCATACAGAGGTAGAAAACCTTAAGAACACATTGAGGTCAGCCTATCTACTGTCAGGAATCTAAAGTGGGAAATTTATAGCATTCCCATGTAATAGCAAAAAATGTTATAATAATGCTTTTAGACAGGCATGCTGGAATAAGGTCTAAACAACAAGAATAACCAAGTTGCATCACAGACACATAAGACTTCACTGTAAATACACAATAAATTTAAGGTGACACAGGTTGAAGATAAATACACAGCTGGTGAAGTTCTATTAGGAGAAAGTATATAGTAAAATTCTTTGTCCTTTTACAAAGCTGAACAGGCAAATGGAGGGCCAACATATCTCTTTCTTGCATAATTCATACATCTATCAGTAAAACACCCAAATACCTTTAACAAGCAAAACATCAAATAAAGAGGAGAGAGAAACAGAAAAAAGAAAGAAACAGTGGACAAAAACCACCATGAGGGTCTTACACATAACAGCATATATGTAATAAATAATCTGGTTCCTGGAGAAAAGGTTGAAATAAATTTGGCTACCTCTCACACTTAGAATAAAGCACAGTGCAGCAAAGATAGGATGTAAGAGCAAATATTAAAACCAAGTTCTGGCATCCCAGTCTGTCACTGAGCTGCTATTTAAGCTCAAGTGGTTTCATTTCACTTGTATGTTTTTCTTCTCTTCTCTTTTCTCTGTCCCATCTTTAGAGAACCACAGGTTAAGCTGAATTGGAAAAGACCTACAAGGATCATTGAGACAGACTCCTGAACCTGGGCAGGACAGCCCCAAGAGTCACACCATGTGCCTGAGAGCATTGCCCAAGCACTTTTCACGCTCTGTCAGGCTGGTGCTCTGACCTCTGCCGTGGGGGGCCTGTTCTAAACTTGTTTAAAGCTCTGTCAATGAGCCCTGCTAGCTCCTGTGCTAGAATTTATTCTTCTCTCTGAGATAGGTTCATCCCATCAGGTGTCAGCAGACCAGGGGCTGAGTAGATCATCCCATGGACGAAACCCCAATATTTTTCTGATTACTCCAGTCTCAGAGCCACATATTGACCTTATGGATCTGCCTATTTCTATCAATATTACTTCTCGTTACCAGAAGCATAGAAGAAATCACTACTTGTAATCCTGATTCTACTACCAGTCATCTCCAAGCTCTGAAGTCTCTTTTGATTGCTGTGACATTTCTCTTTGTTAGTTCCTCACTGCCAGCTTGAACAATAAATAGGGCAGTAATCAGAGGGCCTTTCTAGACTGGAGAGTTTTCCGGTAATGTCCTTTATCCAAGTCCCTGGGAAACAGCAGACTTCTCTGTGAGTTGGCTCTGGTCTGCATATCAGGCCCTCCATTCCCCTTAAAAGGAAGTCTCCTATTACAACTACCCTTCTTTTCCTCTTGATAGATGAGGGTGCAATGTATGGTACAGGTGGTGTTGCTTTAGGATTCCACTCTATCCTAGAAGGACTCTCCCCACCTCATCAGTTGTCTGGCCTTTAGGTCCAGAGTCTCACACCTGTAGTAGCAGGTGCCAATCCTACTTGTCAAATTCTGAAGTGGAGGAGGAGGATTGCAAATCTTATTGATTTACAAACCAGTGAGGCTGCTGGCTCCATATTCAGTACCCAACATGGTGCATACCTGGGATGTGAGAAACACCTCAACACATTTTTTATGTCTAATGAAGGATCCATTGTCATACAACACAACATAAATGTGTCACACAACATAAATGGTGTTCAGTGCAATATCCTCTCTGACATGCGCAAAGAAACAGGTCTCTGCACTGAAATCTGCAATCTGTGCAGCAGAGGTGTCATCAGGAAGTTTTCAGGAGAACAGTTTCCCTCATAACCCCCTTGAAAGATGGCCATGAATCAGGTTGAAAGCAGCATCTGTTCTGAACAGACCAAAAAATGTTCTCTGCCATGTGGGGAATATGAAAGAAATGGAGTCACAGAAGAAACAGACAAATACAAGCAAGTTCCAGGGAATTCGGGGATAGACAAACTTCGCAGTGAGCGCATAACTCATATTTCTCTGCTCATATTTCTCTATCGGCATTATTTTCTTTTTAAAATGTCTCAGAAATGGAAGATTAAATTATTTCTTTAGCAATAAGCATTTAAGTATTTTGCTTGAAGGGGATAAAAATAACCTAATTTAAAAAAACCAAAACTACAAAGTCTTCTGAATAGATCTAAAGGAAGAATACTTGATGTCATTTATCTGGACTTCCAACAGAAGTATTCCAACATTGCTTTTTTGTGCAACAGAATTATTAAAGTGCTGCAATGGACTAGAAACAGCTGGTGAAGTTTGAATGGTACTGAGGTAAGAGGAGCTCTGTCATTGATTCCATTGAGGTTATACATTTAGCCAGAAAATCTCTGTGGGAATGAATGGTCACTTTCCAATTTGGCAAAAATATCAGAATGCAGTAATCCATGCATCTCTGCTATGATTGGTTTGGTAGAATTTATACAAATATAAATTAAACTCTGAAAGCAGGGATAAGACTGAGATGCCAGAAACAGCAACATGAAGCAAGTAAGTCAATATTTAATAAGACTTTGCAGAAGCTACCCAGGATAGCAGAACAAATTTCAGTAATAAATGCAAGGTCATGCTTTTTATGAGAACCAGTCTGAATCACTGATCAGTGCTGTTTGACTCTATATATACTAGAAAAATTTAGAAGAAAACCCATGGTCTGTCACATAACTAATTGTTTATGAAAATTTTTGCAAAAGAGAAACCACTCACTTTCTGTTTGAACAGATGTCTGGATTCATAAGCATCTCTTTGCTCAGGTTCCTCCTCCAGTTTAGCAGAAATGACACATCTGCCATCTCTCTCCTCCCAAGCCCAGTTTTAGACACTGAAATTGCAAAGCCAGGAAGTCAAACCAAAGTAACAGAAACATATCTGTGAACAGACTTGCAGCACAGCTTGTAATGTTTACCTACTCAGAAAACATAAAGTTTTCAGAGATTTGGTATTCAACCTCCTATGTAGATGAAAGTCAGGATAAGGGGGCAAAGCAATATGTGTGGCATTGTTGTGGAAATGTGTCGTAGACCACTTGACCAGCATTATGAGGTAGAAAAGGCCATCAGGCAATGCAAAGAAGTCCTATGGTCACATGCCCAGATCCTCATGGAAATATGACTACCCCAATATCTGCAAGAAGGGCAACATAGGAGAGCAGGAACAATCCAGGAGGTTTCTGTAGGGCGTTGTTGATGACTTCTTGTGGAGCTAATGTGAGGAAGAACAATATTAGATCTCCTTCTGACAGCAAGGGAGGACTGGCTGGGAATATTGGGGTGACCACGAGACAGAGAACTTCAGAAACACAAGAGAGCAAAAAGCAGGACCTTAGCCCTGGGCTTCAGGATGGTAGATGTAAGCCTGTTCAGAGATCACTTTGGAAGAATCCTGGAATATGGTCATGAAGAGAAAGGAGGTCCACAAGAGCTTGCTGATAGTGATGCTCCAGGAAGATCCATACCAACATAAAGGAAGTCAAGCAAAGGTGGAAAGAGACCTACCTGCATGGATGGCTGAGGACTGACTAAATTCAGACAAAACCCCAAAGTGTTGAAGAGATAAATGCAAAGGTATGTAACCTAGAAGGTTACATAGATATACTATGTAAGCTGGGAGAGATGAGTTTAGGAAAGCTAAAGCCCACATGGAATTCAATCTCACAAGAGATGTGAAGGACAACAAGAAAATCTCCTACAGGTAGGTGCACAAGCAGCAAAAAGAAGACTAGGGAAAGGTGAACAGGGCAGAGAACTTCGTGACAAAAATACAGCGTAGGCTGAGGTACTCAGTGCCTTCTTTCCTTTGGTATTAGCTGCTAGGGTCAGTCTCTGAAATCCCAGGCGCCTGGCACCACAGAGAAAGTCTGTGACCAGGAAGGCTTACTCTTAGCAGAGGAGGATACTTACATTAGGAAACATTTAAACATAGCAGACTTACATAGTCATTGGTGGATCATACCCAGGAATGTTGAGGGAGATGTCTGAAGTCATTGCATGGTCACTCTCAGCTATCTTTGGAAGGTGCTTTCTGGGAGAGGTCCTGGTTTGCATTATGAAGCATGTTGCCAGGCACACCTGGGTTGCTGGTTCCTTTGCTGGGCTCCCCAGAACAAGACATGCACACACTGAAGCAAGCCAAGTGCTGGACCACAAATATGATAAAGGAACTGGAGCATCTCTCTTGTGAAGTGAGACTGAGAGAACTGGGATTGTGCAATCTGGAGAAGAAAAAGCTCAGGGAGATTATGGATACATATTTAATATATAAATATGTTGGGTATTAAATATATACGTTTATTCCTACAAATTATTTTTAAACATATAAAAATATCTAATGGGGAAGTAAAGCTGATTTGAACCAGACTGCTTAGTGGCTCCCTGTCACAGGACACACAGGAGGCACAAGGGATAAAGTGAAACACAGAAAATTCCATATAAATGTAACAAAGGCAGGGATTTTCACTGTGAGAGGGATAAAACACTGTAACATGTCCCCTAGAAATTTTCTGGACCCTTCAGTTGTGAAGACATTCAAACCCCTACAGGACTTCAAGGTCTTACCTTAAAGCAAGGAAGCTCCCAAAAATAGTACTTAAATAGATTTAACACCTTTTTATTCTCCAGCAAAACTACCTAATTTACCCTATTCTTACAGAATACAGAAGTGTCTGATAGAGCTGGTAGAGTTGAAGGCTGTCACAGTGACCCAATATGTGAATGTTCTAACCAAAGCAGCAACTGAGAAATAGATCTTTTGAAGCAAATATTAAACAATCTTTAACGGAAGGTTCTATATTTTCTACTAACAATGTTCACCAGGAAGGTGTACTGGTTCATAGGGGCAGTCCAGTTGCATCCATCTACAAATCATGATGTTCTTTGATGACTGGTCACTTTGGTGACAGGTTTCTTGAATCATCTGAGTGTGACTATTTAATGTGGATGTTACTGAAAATACATGGAAAAGTTTGAATCCCAAGAACTATCACTCTAACATGCGACTACAGGAAGGTAAATAGCTGCATTGGTCTGCTTTTCAGCCATGGGGACATCCACAGTTAGCAAGGAAATTTCCAACAATCAAACATCGCACACTCAGAAAATGTGCAGATGTGTTTTGTGAATGCACAACTCCATCAAATTTCTATATTGTTGTTTAGAGGCACCTTCTTGCGAATTTAGTCTACTGATATTTGCACTCTAATGCTGAATCCCCTGGAAAAATAAAGTCACAAATAAACCAGCACTGTTACTAGAAAGCATGTCTGCCTCACACTGCTAGACCACTTGTAGGCCAAACTGAGTGACTCATGGGACTCTCAGTTAGGCATGTAATTACAAACAGGCCGACTCCAGATTCAGAGGCTCAGTGTCGCCACTTCCTGTATTGCAGTGTCAGGTTGCTGAGTATAAAATTGCCTGAACACATAAAATGACATTTTACTACCACTAAAATTATAAAATCATCTTTCAGCATGACAGCAAAAAAGGGGGTTAATTAAAGTATTTAGGGGAAAAAAACCCAACACAGCCATGATTCCTTTTTATAGGTTATACCTTTTTATTTTGTCTGGGGGAATATCAGCTATGGTAGAAATGTAGGTGTATTGGGAAAGGCTGTGTCAGTTGCAAAACTCTTTCTGATTTAAAGCAGTTCATTTGTAGGGTGTGAGGAAGCAGTTGCTCACCTGTCCTGATGGTTCAGGAGACAATAGTCTCTGTAGCAAAGGACATGTTTTGTTGGTTGGGTTTTTTTGCAAACAGATCCTAACACTACTAACTCTGTCTGTATTGGAGGCATGCACTGAAATCAGGCTACCTCAGCCATGGTGTATTCTTCTGGAAAAATTACTGTAGAACTGAGAAAAGTGGTAACAAGGCACTTAGAGTTATTGTCCCTAAAGTGACTGATAGGCTACAGCTGTGATGCAAAGGTTGTACCTTGTCTCAGCTATGCTAATGAAGGCAGAAGGAATGTGCAGGCAGTAAGTGAGTTACACGAATCTTGTAAAAGCCCTGAAAATCCTTCCAGCAGGTATCACATTTGGATTGATGCACAGTATCCTCAATTAGCAGAGATGTAATTATAAATTGTATTATTAATATGGAAGCTGAGGGAATACCTTAACATATTGGGAATGTTTCTTGGAAAATTTCAGTGGTGTGGTTACATGGCAGATACTGCTAAGTGTCTGACAAGGTGTTGCATATTTTAATAGACAAATTGAGGAAGAAATATTTTAAAGTATCTTCAAGGCGCCTAATGCATTGATGTCTGGCCTGCCTGTTGGAGAACTAAAAGGTGCCACAAAATCAAAACATTCTGGCACTTCATTTCTCAGCTGAGGGTTGGTGTCATGGAGAACAGGGAAGGCAGAAAATGAAAGTATTGCAGAGGTTCTTTCTCCTAATGGCCAATTTGGGAGTGTTGCAGGCAATTAACAGGCAGTCTGCTGATTCAAGAACATATGAAAAATTGTTATATGCAATATGTTCATTTGGGATACTGAAAAAAGTAAGTCTCCAAGTTATTAAATTAGAACATTTATAAGAAGAAAAAATAAATACCGTGCTGGTATTTATTGTAACTAGTCTCCTGGCCAGAAGGTTTCATTGAGTGAAATTTCTGCATTAGTTTTAATGCTTTCAGAGAACAGAACTGAGGTGGGTGAAATATTTCAGCCCTGTAAGAACTGCAACAGCAAGTGAGTCCAGAACAGACAGAAAGTCCATTACAGTCACCTTCTTTTTTTTACCAAGACTGACAACACCTTAAAACATAAAGGAGTCCCCTACCCAGGTCTTTGCTGACAAAAAAAAAAAATCACAGCATAAAGATTCTATTTACCTGTTCATTTTGATAAGTAGTTTTGCTTTATACTTAAAAATTATCATCTTTTTTTCCAACACAATGTTTATTTTGGAATGGGATATATCTTAGCACACCAGATAGGAAACCTAGAGCATCCCAATGCTGATACATTTAGCTGCTTGATGATTACTCCCACTGTCTCATTTTTAGGGAAGCAACCATATGTTCTCACTGATTTTTTTATTCTGAAATCTATATCACCAATTACAGGTTCATCATTAATAAGACCAATTCTCTTTTTTTTTTTTTCTTTTTTTTTTATTTCTCGCATTAAGGTAATAAGCAATGCCAATCCATATCTTTCTTTACATTATTTTGCTTTTAGACAACAGAAGACTTAAATGTCCAGCTTCGGAAACAAATCCCTTTCTTCTTCCATATCATCAGTTATTCTGTGTTAATACACTAGAACTTTATCCTGGTTGCATTAGAGATTTATAATTGTAATGTCTTTTCATTAATAAGATACATTTTTTGTAAAATGTATCCAGGTTTTTAGTCACCTTTATCTCACAGCCCTTAATGTCTTATTATTCAAACAATCCATTTGAGCATGGCAAAATCCTTTTCAAGTATTGAACTCTGTCGAAAAGACAAAATTAGGAACACATAATCCACTTCCCAAAATTTATATGCCAGTTAGCCACTAGCAAACATTAATCCTGCAACTCACACAAGAGAATCCAAAAGCACTTAGTTTTGCTAGGGAGCTGAAGTTAAAAAGGAAAGATTTTTCCCTTGAAAAACAATACACATGGAACAAAGAAAGAATGGAAGTTCAAAAGAATAAAGAAGGTTCAGAATATTTTCTCTTCTGATCCAAGAATTTGTAACAACAAATTTATTAGTTTTTTAAATTGTTGTATCCGCTTGTGCTGATCCTGACTTTATCTACCATCTACAGAACGAAGAAAATAATTTACTAAAGAACCAAGGCTATATAAATTGTTTTATGCTGGTCAAGCTACACGTGGAGAGGATCATACAGCCATGGAAACCAACTTGAACTGGAGTAATAAAACAATTGTGGTGTATTGAACTGCATTGTTTTATAAGGCAGTAAAACTGTATTGATATCTTGCGTTATAGTTATGCTTTTTATTTAAGTTTTCAAGATGGTGAACCACAGTTGTTAGTAGATTTCCTCACCTCAAAAGGACTTCCTGTGCTGCAAGAATGTCATTCAGTTTCAAAGCTACGTTTTACAGCATGTTGATTATCCACAGAGCAAAAGACTTGTTAATATAGCAAAAATTTGCTATTTTTCAGAGCTCACAAAACCAAGAGGACAAAAAATTATAATGAACATTTCATCTCCATTTCACAGATGAGAAACTGAAGCAGAGATGAAGTTTTCTCTGAGCCCCAAGAACCAAAGAAAAGGCCTTATAGACTACTGTCATTGAGCTATAAGACATCTCTCTTCCAAGTCTGTATGTCACAGTTATAGCTATTTACAAAGATAAAAAACCCTCCCAAGGGTTCGAGAAATATGGCCCTATAAAACTGTCATCAAGGTCTTCTTCTACATCCTGAATATACAATCAGGGTTTCATTTTAATTATTTTATTTAAAGTTGTGGCATTTCTGAAGCCCATTGACCTGTGAAATGCAAATGGATTTCCCTGTAAACTGTCCTTGGGAAATTGCTGCTCTCCAAATAAAAGCCAGTTATTTAATTTATGACTTGCTTATTTCTGCATGGTAACCCAAAAGTTCTTGCAACAGTAGAGAGATAACATTTTATTTGTGGGAAGTGTGATGCCCTATTCATGTTTTATCACATTAAGTGATAGTTAGTAGGATTCATTCCATGTCATTATTTTCTGTTTACAATATGACAAGAGCGGATTTTGACTCACACAGGTGAGTGCAGGTGAAAGTATCATGCTCTTTACTAGGAAAACAGCAAGTATTCCAGTTCTAATCAGAAGTTATTTATGCTGGAATTGAAAGGTCCTCTGTAACCTCAGCAGCATACATGCAGGTGGGAGTACATGCAGTACTGTTTGCCACCACTCTCCCTTTCATCATAAATTCTGTCTAAATATGTCAGTGCTACATCTCAGCAGAGTTCAAGTGTTCTGAGGGGAAGTTCAGCAGGCACATTATGAACATGTATAGCAAATGAGTAGAGTGACAGGTCCCAGGTATATTTGCTGTACTGTGCTCCTGAGAGTTGCACCTGAAGGAGCACTCTGATGGTTCCAGGGAAGTCTGAGGTGCAATTAAATAAATGGTAGCTAAACAGCAGAATGATAGCTCTGTACTGAATTCAGCCAGACCTCCTGCAGAGCTCACCGAACATTTCCAAAAGCACCTTCTGTTATTTTGACATCAGAGAAACTAGGATAGTGCTAATGATGAGACTTAATTTTGCACAAGGCCTCATAGTATACATTACCGTGTTTAAAACACAATACATCACTGTAAGACACCTGTTTACAGTATGCTGTTAATTTATTTTTTTTCCAAGAACCTAACTGGGACAATGATTGAAAAAGGCCTGCTACCCACAGGGCTCTGTTGAAAGACCAATGGCATGTAAAAATGCAGCTGGTCTGCAGCTCAGGCATTTGCAGTGTTATCAGCTCAGAGTGAGGCATGACAGCTTTATCCACATTATTGAATTAGGAATTTGAAAAGCAAGCTTTGATATCTGATTGCAAAGGCCAATTTGTGTTTCTTACAAAGTCTTTTTTAAGCTATATAATGCCTGAAGGGGTAGGCAATTTCCACACAGAAATGTTTTGAGATTGAAATTTACTGCTACATATCTTCCTTTCTTAATAACAGACGCTGGAAATTCTAACTTAAAATTTCTTGGCCTTTCAATAAAAAATAATAATTCTCATATTAATTTTCCTTACATATATCATGTAGGGAGTTTTATATATTTAGAAATAGATCTGAGATAACCATGGCAATTTTAAACTGTAGGAAAACAGATGCCAGCTATTTTATATCTGCACATTAAACATTCATAAAAAGTGTTTTAGTAGTTGAGTGTTAATTTCTTCCATGTTTTCTGCTAAATTTCACAGAAGATTTTGCAAAACTTTATGAAACTCACTCTTTAGACACTAAGATCTCATTTGATTTTGTCTTCAGCTCAGTATCCATAAAATAATGAGCAAATCTCCTTTCAGCACTAAATAGTGTTCTCTTTTCCTCTCAGAGAGTATCTCCACCTAACTATAAATGTAATCCCCCTACATATCTTTTAAGGAAAATATCTGCCTCAATTGCTTTGATAAATGATGTGTTTTTAAGATAATCTACAAGCATTTGTTAAAACCATAAGTATTTTAAAGAGGAAATGAGAAATATTCAGGAAGATTAAATGTTCTGCAACGAAAAGTAAGTATAAAAGAGTACAGCTTAAATATTAGTAATTTATTTGCTCAAAAAATCAAGATGGTTTCTGTGTAAACCTATACACAAACAAAAAAATTAAATGGCACATTAGACACTGTGACTCCCAATAGCTGACCAATTGTTTCTTTTGACACCAAATAATCTGAATTTCTGAACTTTATAGGCAGGTTTACAAGAATGAAGTAGGTAAATTTCAGATTGGCAAAATCAACCTATTTATTGTAATACCCTCTTTCAATGGCAGATTCTGCTTTTCTGTCAGAACTATCCTCCCTTCAAATGAGATCAGTTTCCCGTCACTCTGTAAGGTTCTCCCACTGTTTTGCAGTCTTCAGAACAAAAACATATCTTTTCAGCACTAATACCATAGCATGACTTTTCAGATGGAATTTCACAACAGAAATTAGAGCTGAGGTCCCTGAGATCACTGAAAGGACAGACCCATGCCACCCACTAACTGAAATTTTACAATTTATTTAAGTGGGAGTGCTGCAGTGGGGAGATAGAAATTTCAATCTAGAGCTTTACACCTCTATTTTGTGATGTTCACTGACTTCATGGTCACCCCAGTCCAGGCTGGTGCCCCACCTTCCCCTCCCTGCAATGGTCTCAGGTGCTCCCAGTCCTTGCTCTGACCGTCCCACATCCTGGGGACACAGGGAGTTTTTTCTCTAAAGAGGCACAACTCTGCATCCCTCTGCATGTGGATGGTCCCCAAAAGATGGGCAGACACAGACTAGGTCTCACTGACTTACTTTTGTCTGGTCTTCACCCAATGACAGAAGCATTTTGGATAATCCCCATCTGCTATGCTAAAATACAGTTCACCAGCTGTTACATGGTAGTAAAATAGACATGATGCATTGCAAGCAGGCTGCTTCCTTCCACCCCCTCCTGACCCCCATTTTCTATGCCCACCCACTCCCTCCCCTCTTCCAAGATGCTTGCTTGGAAGGCAAGCATCTTAGCCTTCCAAGACTGAGAAGTTGTCCTGTTATAGTTGCTGAATCTTTGTCCTGCAAGGGCAAATTTTTTCAATTGTGAGAGATGAACCTGCCCTTTAGGAACTCTAGCAGAAACATGATAATGAGACAGCAGCCTGCCAGACTAAACAAGCAGATTTCTTAGTTTACCTGAATCTCTCAAACTCTAAAGTAAGCTGCATCCATGCATGAGTTGGTATATGAGGTACCCCAGCTTCTCTTTTTTCCTAAGCCATTTGATTTCAATCAAGAGTATATGAAGAGGGCTCACAGTTCCACAAGGCTCTAAAAATACGTCTATTTAAGCTCTTCCTGCCCTTCATGGAAAGCACCTGCTGCCCTCTAACCCAATATAAGGGGAAAGGTTTATTAGAACCACTTTTTAACTGTTTTTTTCTGGCCTTACTGACAAAATAATTTTGGTGCTTTGCTGAAACACAGTGTTTTTCCTTGACAGTGCAACACCATGAACCACAGATTGTTTTACAATTGTCATGCAGACACAGTGCTTTCTGCAGCACATCCCTTTGGCGGAGAGGCTGTCACAAACATGCCAGGGTGTGTGTTGCATTCACATGTGCAGTGGTATTGGTACACAGAAAACCAACTGGCTGGGAACAAGTCACATGGATACATTCATGTGTTCACAGCACCAGTTCTCCACAGCATTGTTGTCCTTCCTCTGGGAATTAATATACTTTCTGTTTTCTCTTCCTTTTGTCTGAAAAGTCCATGATGACATTGATATACTACCATTACTCCAGCTCAAATACAATTTGTAATCTAGACATAATGAATTCCAGGCCAATGGAATCCATAAATCCGTTCTTGAATCCACATTTTCACTGACCATATGTGGTAGCCCTGCTAGTTCAGTACCATCAGAGTGTTGTGAAAAGTCTCCTGTGTGTCATTGACATGCTGGTGTCTGCAAAGCATACAAAATCCCCTGTGAAGAGTGTGCAACCCTTATTTCATCCTCAGTTCACATAAAAAAATTAATTGAAACCTAGGTAATATTTGACATGGGTGTGTGCACACATGCATGAAAACATGTGACAGTTTATATTACAAACATTTTAGTCTAAATGCTTAAGCAAGGAAAGAGGTGAAAAATATATTGGAGCAGACAAGTGAAAGGATTTTTCACTTGTCTGCGGTGTGTGGTCTGTGACAAACATCAGCATCTCACCCTTCACATCAAGTGAAGGAAGATTTTCTATAATGCTGCTTGCAGTCACTTGCATGTGCATCCCAAGTGTCTCTGCAGGTAAGACCTCCAAATGCTTCTGCATCAACACTGATTTGGGAGACCCTGGAGCTTTTCCCAGTTTTAGAAATACTGGTGCACATCCAAACAGTGGTCTTCCTACCTTTTACAGTACCTTTTCTCTGTCACTGATGGCACTGTCCATTTGAAAAACAACTCCACCTTGAATCCTAGGACTTCTGTTGTAATTAATACTCACTCTCAGCATGAAAATTCATGCTGAAGTCTCTTCTGTTTTAGTTCCTTACTAACTCCATGACCTTGACAGAACAATTCTCTCTTACTCATATTTTTTCACAAAACAATGGCACATTCCTCTTGAGTCACCAATACTTATTAATTTGCATATATATTTGGTATTGAAATTTTTCCCTTATTTGAAACATCCTCTTAAATGGAAATTCTTTCCCCAGCCTACATGGTGCAGTCAAGGTTTCAGTGATGGAAAGACTATTACTATGTCTTAATTCCTGCTCCTACCACTACAAACATCTTTATCATTTGGATTTGAGGTTTCTCCCTGGGTTTTTTTGTGGTTTGTTTGTTTTTGTATTTTTTTATAGCTATCACATGACTGCTCTAATGTACTTCTTTCCAAATGTAAATATCTCAAGAGGGGGTTAAAAGAACAAGGTGCTAGGAACATGCTACATATTTTTTCTGTTTTCTCCTTTTGATTTTTCTCTGTTGTTCAAGCACCAAGTGCAGAAGGTTTTTGGGGTAAATTAGTTAGCTATTTTAAGGTTGTAGAGGAGAACCACAGGAGGATTATCCATTCTCCAAAGAGAATGCAAACCTCTGCATGGAAAATGTCTAATATTTCTGTCTTTTTCTTACCATCTTTGACTTTATCTAGTGTTCTTTGACTTTTGGTAACAGAGAAAAAGTTAGATAAAATTACTTCAATTGGTAATATAGTATCACTTATCTAAGTTACAAAAGGAATGAAGCAATCAGAGCCCTCAAGGATGCATTAGAGTGGATTACTATAATACTTGAAGGGTCAAGATAAACTTTAAATATCTTATCCTTCCATCTCAGGAGCAAGCCTGAAGCATTATCTCTTACTCATAAAACTTAACCTGAATTAGTGAGAGAAAGAGTGTATTTGTTTTGCACAGCCTTGTTTTTGATAGCAGGGGACCGCAGAGGTGGCTTCTATGAGAAGGTACTGGAAGCTTCCACCATGTCAGGCAGAGCAAATCCCTGATGGCTCTGAGGATGGACATACTGCTGGCCAAGGCTGGGCCAAGTAGAGAGGTCAGTAATGCCTCTGTGATAACAGATTAAGAAGAAAATCAAAACAAAGTGGTGCAGTTTTTTACTTCTAGCCAAAGAGGAGGAGGTGAGTACATGTGAGGGAAGACACCAGGGTCAGTGCAGAAGGAGGAGCAGGGAGGGGTTCCAGCACTGGAGCTGAGATTCCCCTGCAGGCCGTGGTGCAGCCCATGGTGAAGCAGCTGTGCCTCTGCAGCCCATGGGGATTCACAGGGATGCAGAGATCCACCTGCACCCCATGGAGATGCCCATGCTGGAGCAGGTGGATGCCTGGAGGAGGCTGTGACCCTGTGGGAGACCTGTGGAGAGAGGGGCCCTGGCCCCAGGCTGGAGCAGCCTGTCCTTGGAGGACTGCACCCCATGGAAAAGTGACCCACACCGCAGCAGTTTTGGGAGCACTGTTTGTCTGTGGGAGGGACTCACATTGCAGCAGTTTTGGGGGGACTGCTGCTTGTGAGACTGGAGCCATGCTGGAGAAGTTCACAGAGAACTGTCTCCCGTGGAAAGGGACCCCATGGTCTCACAAGGGATGGGCTCCTCTCACAGAGCAGCAGAAGAAAATCTCAGGTGACAAACTGACCAAAATCCCTGTGCCCTCTCTCCCACACTGTCAGTGGGAAGGAGAGAGGCGCCGGGGACCAAAAAGGTGGGGTTTTTTTAAGGGCTTATTTTCCTTCTCATTATCCTTCTCTCACTCTGTTAGTAATAAATTCACTTTGCAACTTTGAGCCTGTTTTGCCCTTGTAGTGTTTTCTCCTGGTCCTTATCTCAACTCCAACACTTATGACCCTTTGTTGGTTTTTTTTTTTCCCCTCTCCTCTGCCCAGCTTTACAGGGCAGAGTGAGCAAGAGACTTTTGTGGGTGCCTGGCTTCAGGCCAGTGTCAAACCATGTCAAAGAGGTAGGCAGAAAACTCCAATAATCATGGATAATTGGCAGAATAGTTCTTCACCCTTTTGACTGAAGAGATACAAAATAGTGTAATCATGGAATTGAAGCTAAAACACTAGAACCTATTTCTCATTATGTGAGTATCAAGCATTTATATCCAGCTTCATCAAAACCTTCTTCTGCGCTACTCCTCAGATAATTAAAGGGCATAAACTCCATTCTCCAGGCACTCTCTTTGACCAAAGTACAAAATTCTCCATTTTGCAAAGGGGTCTGAAAGCATTTCCATCTGTTGTACAGGCAAAGTCTCACCTATGCCTAGTGGCACACCTTTGTGTCTACCTTTTCAGACACTGTCCAAGATAAAAATGCAGCTCCTTTGCTCCTTTCAGTTTTATGCTTTTATGTTTCAAATTTGCTGTGTCAGATCTGAATATTTCATTTAGAGGGTCATGATTTCTTTGAAAACCTGTGCTCCAAAATCCTCTGGACACCTTAAGTTGTCAAACCATTTTGGAAATCCTCCTTCCTATATGATAACATTCATCATGGTGGATGTGTACATATGTGTTAGGAGATACAGACACAGAGGCATGGCTGTGTATGACAGGGGTAACCTGTGAAATTGAAACTTTGCATTTGCAATGTAAAATGGTACTATTTGAAACTCTCACAAAGGCTTTCTGTAACAGATTGATTGTAGAGAGAAAAGCTCATGGTCTACATCACATTCAAATCCCATTCGCCTTTTTTAAAAGGATCTGAATGTCAGCATCTGGATTAATCATCTATTTTGGACAGATAAGATTTTAGTATATATTCATATATTGAAAAGTGAAGTGGTTGAAACTTATATGACAATTTTAGAGACTGTTTATCATGATCCTTATAATGAAGAATTCTCTCCATGGGATTATTGATACAATTTTGAGAATAATTTCCTTTTACACCTAACTCTTTTGGATAATTCATTTAGTTGTGTCCTAAAGAAAATCCAATAGTAAAATTAACTCAGTAAAGCTGTACTTTGTAAAATCACTGTTAGCCGCTTAAATTTTAAATAAAGATATATTATTTAGATACATGCAATACCAAGTGTCCCTAAAAGCAACAACACCCCTAGGAGTGAAAGATATTGACTGCTTTTCTTTGAGACAATTCTGTGTAATATTTGCTGGTTGATTTAAGACAGTAGTGTGACACTTACAGACTATAGCAAAATGAAATTAATAGAAGAAATTTTGTGGAACATTTCTGACAGTGGAATTTTCTATCCTATTCATGATTCACTCTGAAGCATTTTAGAATGAAATCTACAGCTCCATTGTCCAAATAATTTCTAAATTTTCTTTCATCAAATAATGTTTCTAAGAGTAAAATAAAAAGAATGTAGAAGTGGTTGCTCATCAAGGCGAGATTCTAGTGCCAGTGAAATCAATGGCAAAAGTCTCACTAGTGTCAGAGAAGCCAGGCCTTGTCTTCAGGGGATTTTTGTGTGTACTGCATTGTTAGAGAAAAAACTCTCTCAGTACATTAGAAGAATACTGTAAAAGGAAGAAAGTAATTTTGCCTATGTTTTATTTTAGCTCCAACTTTACTTTCCTGCTTCCTTCTGAGGGAAAATGCAGCCAGTACACCTGATGACACAGTGTTTTGTAGATGAGGGGAATATTTAAGTGAATACTGAGCCTGAAGTCCCACAGAACAGACAGCTTCATCTGCTAATTTCAGAAAATCTCATTATTTCTCATTTGGGATACGCCACTAGAAGACTTAACTGACTTCAGACTCAATTAACTTGTTTTTTAAGTAGTTGGAATTTTAACAAGGCTTCCAGAGAGCCATGAGGCACTAGGCAGTCTCCAAAGCAAATTTGGAAGGGATTTCTGCATGAGAGAATTCCTTGCTGCTTCTTGCACAAGAGATGGGATGGCTGAGTTATTGAGCATTTCTTCATGAAGATTAAACACTTTCACCTTTCAAAAACAAATTCCTCCCTCATGTTTTCCTGACTGTCTGTACCCAAATAGAGACCATCAAATTATATGATTATATGGTGATATTATGTGTCTTTATAGCTTTCGTAAGATCTGTTCTGGTGTAGCACATGCAGTCATTATGTTTTTTTAAAAAGAAGCCTACTTAAAAATCCAAACATTAGACTAAGGAATGAAAGAAAGAAAAAGACAGTTAATTAGGGAACTCAGTCTTTTTAACTGCTTAGAAGACAAAATCATGGTGATGTAGCTACGGAAAGATCTGCAATCCATTGAAAGACGCACAATAACAAATCTTGATTAAGTATTAAATATGAAACATTTTAATTTTAAAAAGTCCCTAAGTTGTATCATTATAGCCACGTGAACGCAGCAAATATTTATCTTTATGTTTAACCTTTTCCTTTATTTCACAAGATTAAACAAGTTACAATTTGAAAGAAAGAGTAAATAGAAATACAACTAATGTTTGGTTACATAAAATCCTATGCTAGGTGATGCAATCATCTACACGTGCTTAAGAGGCAAAATAATCCATACACAATGTCAGCATTCATCAGCAATGAAATATCCTGCATGAAGAGGGATCTATAGGTATGGCATATTAATGATTTAATAATAACATTCACATGGACATAAGGTCCTCTAGAATACCTGAGCAGCCAACTTGAGCTGTGCGATCAATCAAAAAAAAAACAAAAGAAGTGTCACAGTTTGACGCTGGCGCAATGCAATGCCAGTGCCCCCATGAAAATACATGTCTACTGTGAGATACGACCAGGAATAGAGCAAAGCAGGCTCCAACTTAGGAATAAAGAACAGAAAACTTTATTAACTAACCTACAACCATATGTAAAAAGAAACACAAAGAAAGAATGAAAACCTTCCAAAAACATTCCTCCTCCCCCCCACCAAATTTCCAATACATCCATCCCTCAGATCACCAACTCTCAGTCCATCACCACACATTAGATAATCAATTCTCAGTTCATCAAGAAGTGAGGAGTCCCTCTTGTGCCATAGGCTTCCCCTGGAAAACACAATTGAGACCTCTTGTGTTTCCTGTCACACGTGGCACCGCCCGGAGATCATTGCCATCCATGACATCTTCCTTCCATGCCTGTGCTCTCACCACTGAGCTGCTTCTAGGGTTTTCCTTTTAAGGGTGCTTTGTCCAGTTCCAAAAAAAAGCACAGTCTCTCACTTTTGGGACACCTGTCCCCCCCAGATTTCACCTCCTGGGGCTGAGGGGTCTCAGGAACAGAGATCTTTTTCTTCCCTGAAGACAGAGGGCACCACCACTCTCCTCACCCGTTGTCTCTGTTCATGCACTCCCATAACAACGCTGACTCTCTTGGCTCCAAGCCAGTGCCTCCCCCCTGAATGCAGTCTCTGTGTCACAGGAAAAATGCTTCTGTCTATGGCTATACAAGAAAAGTCCAGCAAAAAGCCACTCCATCACCACCTCCCACCTAAGATTCTTCTCAACTTCTCTCGTGGCCCATTTCTTCTTGTCTCTATCTCTCTTCTCATTCAACTCCAGGAGGATCAGCATCTGTAAGGTTTCCATCATCCAAGAAAAGGGTTAAAAATCTCAGGCTCTGCCCGTCCAGAACACCCACGGCTGCCTTGCTGGGCACCTTCTCGCCCCACCCCTCCTCTTCTCTTCCTCGGCCAGCCACTCTCTTTCTCCTGGGGGAGTGGCTGCCCACTGCCTCTCCAATATTCCTCCACCCTTCCATCCTCAGGGCCTCTTCACCTCCCATCTCTGTCCACGGCCCCACCTCACCCGGCCACATGGCTTCCCCTCCCCTGGGAGGGCAGGGGAGAGGTCTGACCTGTTTCCCCGCTGGAACCTAAGAGAGATTTCCTGGGAGTTCTCTGCTTTTAACCCCCTGTGTTCTCAGAGGCACATCCATGTCCCCAGTGGCCACACCAGGTGCCAATATTCAAATCTGAGCACCTATTGGTTTGACCACAGCATCCCAAAAAAACTCACTTCCTCTCAAACCAGGACAGGAAGCAAGGAAAACCTTGCATATTTAGCACAGTCAGGGGTGAATTTCGATGCATAGTTCTTTAGTTTTGGAAGGACACATTAAAGTTTAGGGTAAGTTTCTTTTTAATAAAATAAGTAAATTCTCAATTTCTGAAAATAACAGTTCACCAAGTTCTTGCTATCAACCTAAGTGGTTTCCCAATTTATTGAAATGGTCAAATAACTAAATATAATATGGTTAATGTGTTAGATTTTTATTCCTTTTTTTCCTTTTAATTATTTTAGATTATTAAAAATGGTAGCGTTATAAAATTTTCTTTTCACAGCCATTTACACTCTTGTTTTCTCTAGTCCACTGTCATTTGCCTCATTTTGGCTATAAAATTCAGTTCTGCTGTTTCTAGGTATTTCTTAATGAGCAGACTTATACAGGTAACTAAAACCCAGAGTCAGAAGAGTTGTGTTTACATTTCCTAATATTTGGGGTAGTTTTACCTGGAAAGGTAACAGAGTTTCTCTGCCTTGGCTGGGTTTCTGATGCGGGTGGACATATCAGGTACTTATAGACTTGGCAAAACCTGCCCATACACTCAACTTCTCAGTCTGTCAACATGTGTCAGTCAGTCTTAGCATCTTCTTTCTTGAGTCCAGATCTTGTGCAGGGAAAAGACTGAAAGATCACTCTAATGGGCTGAGAACACAGCATCAGGGCTTATTTTATTCTCTCTACTCTCTTCCAATTATTCTTATTTCTGTAGCTTTCCTTTGACACAGATCTTTGTTATGTGACAAGAAATAAAGTTATGAAGTTATGAAGTGGTTATCTCCTGCATTGCAACTGGACAGAGGCTGATTTTATACAGTGAAACTGAATCATAAACTGTGTTGAGACACATTAGCCCTTTTGTTCACTGTCTGTGAAGCTACCAAGTGATCTAAGAAACTGGCACTTGCAGAATTCATTAATACTTTGGGATGCCATTTTTTAAGAAAATTAGATTAAATATGTGACAGGAAAGCAGGTAAGGGTCTGACAAATGAAAGAGAGACAGAAAAGGGAGAAAGAAAAGCCCTGATGCCAATGTATCATCTGGGGGAAAAAATGGAAACAAAGCCAAAGCAAATCAAACTAAACCAAACCAAAACAAAAAAAAAAGCAAACCCAATCATTTGATAACAATCTGACATGGCTAAAGATTATGAGCAGACAGATATGCACCCTCAAGGAGTTCAACCATCAAGGAAGCCCTCTCAAAAATGTCCACATCATGGGCTAGCCTGTGTCTCATTCATGCAGGGCCAACTACCTTCATGTCCCCCAGGGGCAAAGCAGCACAGAGGGTGAGGGAAGGCCGGAGGTTCATCTACTGAAACTCTGAGTGACTGTAATGTACCACTTGGAAGGTACAACCAAGCCAGCACTCAGTCCACAGCAGAACCCAAAAGCCTGCTGCTGTTGCTTTGCAGGATGCTTTATAAATGCACAGGCAAAGCCCTCAGTTAAGGTGATTGAAATGTCTCTGCATATTGGACCAATACAGGAAAATGTTTGTGGTAAACAAAACTGTAGCACAGTAAGGGGGCTGGTGGTTAAACTGGGGCTGCAGATCACAAGCAGGTTGCTGAAATGTCCACCACACTGGGTGTGTCTCCTCTGCTCTCTCCTCACTTGTGACTGACTCATGGCATAAAAGTGACTTCAGAACTTTGTATTTCAGCTAAGGGTTCTCTGCAAACTGCTTTTGTTTCACTTGCTGGGTCACAGTGCTGAATTTTGTCCTTGCTGTTTCAACTCCAGTACCTCTTCTGAAGATCTGAAGAGTTTCACCATTGGCACACTTAATCACATTAGCATATGACAGTGAGCACACTTATAATTTGTGGAAACTGATAAAACTCTTTGGATATTTCTTCTGCCTGAGATTTGTCCTTACATGTTTTCGAATCTCCTTCTGAGAACTGAGGATTTTATATCACAGAGCCTAGGGAAGCACCAACTTTGAAGTCTTCTGAGTACCTCAGTCACATTTCAGCTGTAAATAATTGCCTTCCCATCAGTACTTATGTTTGTCTGGGGTTTTAGCCACAGAGGTCATATTTTGCGGTCAGCAAACAAATATTACTTGTCTTACACAGATTTTCTTCTCTCTCTGGTAGGCAGAATCCTACACAGAACCTCTAGCAGACAGGTAGGAAGAGGATTAAAGGAATTCGGGTATACAAAACATGTATTGGACAATGGGATTTTTGCTAGGAAATCTATACATAATAAAGGATTGCTCACATACAGTGCTTCTGCAGATCTTTTCATACATAAATTCAGATTGTTCTTGTGTGCCAAACTAGAATTTCCCATCAGAATATGCAGAACCACCTCATTTTTTCCTGAAGACTTCTTTATTTACCAGAACTTTGATGATGGTGGACTTGTTAATAAGCAGAAAGCACTGCTGATCATTTCAGCATATGTCGCCACACTTTTTTTCTTTTTTTAATTTTCTTTTTTTTTTCTGTATTCTTGTCTGTGTGCTTTTTTTGCAAGCTATCGTCCATTGTCTTATACTGGGTTTATAAAAATTTGAGGGTTCAGGGATTAGTAAGGCTTTTTCAAATCCTGGATTACTCAAGTAGCCTGTAAAGCACAAATATCCAACATTAATGAAGGAGGCATGTGAGGCAATGATATGCTCTCTCTGAAATAGCTTTCTAGACTGACAAAATAATCAATCTGTATTTAGTGTAATTACTGTCATTCTTCATTAAACCTTGGCAGTGTTTTACAGGTGCAAACTTACAGTGAATGCTAAGACATCTAATACCTAAATATACCAGGGCCTAGATTTTCAGCTGATGTTCAATTTTCATCTGCTTTCATGCCACTTCCTAAGTCAAAATCTGATCCAGAGCACATTTTAATTTCTGTAAAGTTCATTTCTTTTGGCAGCTAGAGAATGTAATTTCTTTAAAAAATTATAGAGGGTCATGATTTGACCCCTATTTCCCTCTGTTCCCATCTCCTATATACTCAAAATGTTCCAATTTTTTTCTGCAATCCTGTGTATAGGGAATGTTATGTTGGTACTCTTTTCCAGTGGTGTAGTCAAAATATGCATTTAAATAGAGATGATAAAGCAAAAACACATAGGAAGTAGGAGTCATTGTCTTTTTGAGTTTTCTTTTTCTTTTTAAATTATTTATGTTATGACTCAAAGAACTTTATTGAAATTATACTTTAGCTACATAAAGTAGCAGTGGAATACTTGGGGAACTAAAACATAACACTAAATTAATCTTTTCTGTTCCTGTCTTCCTTCCAAATGGTAAATGTTGTTTTGTATTTGACATCATGGTGACAGTCTTTTCCTCTATAGTTACCCTTCACTTATTAATCCTAGAATGTTGAGGAGTTTCACTTTTGGTTGATATTAATACTGTGTGTAATTCAGAACCAGCTGGGATCTCTCCAGGGGGAGTTTAAATCCGAACTCGTGTGGGTGTTACAGGAGCTGGCAAACCTCACAAGCCCCAGTACCTGTGTGTCTGTGTGTTTGTCAACCATTTAAATGGAATTTGTTTGGGTTTTTTTACATTTTCACTATGTTTTACTCCTTAGACAAATAACAACAAAACAGCTCCTTTCAGGGATCTTATAGGTCTATATTAACAACTAAAAAAAGCAGACACTAGTAAAAGTATTAAGTTTATTCAGCTCTCTTATTCTTTTACCAATACTTCATTATTTGTTAAATTTCAAACTATTTTAAGGGAAAAAACCAAGCAAAAATAGGCTACAAAAAGGGCAGAACACTTTTGATTTTTAAACTGATACTAAATCTTTTGTGTCAGGTCAGCTCAATACTAGGATCCCTGTGGCTACTGTGTCACAGTGTCTGATGAGACCTGTATTTTTGTTTGATTATGTTAACCACTGTGAGCCACAATCTTCTACTTCCCGTTTTACCTTCTGTGGCTTACAGGCCCCAGAGGAGGCACAGTTCATACAGGAAATTTGGGACCTGAAAAATGTCAGTACATCAGACTGACTACATGACCACAGCTTTCAAGGGGACAGTGCAGCACTGCAGTAAAAGACAGTTTAGTGCTGAACTGCTTCAGAGGAGAATGTTTTGGGTAAGGAAGACTTGTAACCCTTTTCAAGCAGCTCTCAATTAAGTAGTTAAATAGTTCTTCAGTGTTTTCCTGTTGTAAAAATAATTTATTCTTGATAAAACAAAACCTTTAGATAACACAATAAGAAATTCTGTTATGAGGTGAAGATATTGAAGGCTAGGACAGAAAAATAAGCAAAACATCACATTTGTAGTGAGAGAGAAGATATGCTTTTTGGTAAATGTGACAGACTCCAGCTTTCTTGTGAGGACAGCATTAAGTTTACAAAATCTGCGATGCTGGCACAGCTCAAACCTGCTGGCAGTTCGGCTGGATGGAGGTGTCATGAAAGCTCCTACTTCAAATCCTGCAGCAGTTTCCTGCACACCCTCTGGACTGAGAGCAGAGAAGGACAACTAGGAATGGAGGAGGTAAATTTCCCCATTTTCATTTGGATAACAAGCACAGCCAGATATATCCAGTCAAGACAATATCTGCTTCGCATAATGACTCTCTGGTGTCAATACACAAGGTGTGGAATTTTACTTCTGGAGACAGTTTCCCTTGTAGACAGCTTGGCAGAGTACAGTTTTGTTTTCTTCTTATTTATTCTTACCTGTTTTGTGCTTTGCCTCTCCTTTTGCATCATGGCTCAGTCTGCCTGCATCAGGCAGAAAGGGTCAGGCTGAAGAAGCAGTGATCCCAGTAACCCAGCTGCCTGCACCGGCAGAGGTGGCAGGGGGAACACATGGCAGGAAGGTGTGTGCACTCACTGAAACCCACGGTTTTCATCAATTAATCTGCCACACAGCTCTGGATATTAAACTTAGAACCAGCAAACGAGTGGCAAATCTAAGGGAATTCAATTGGCACTGGCTGAATTCCCAGTGTGGTTTGAAGAAAAGAATAGAAAAATAAAAACTCAACAAGAGGAAAAGCAAAATGTTAAACAGAGTGTGTAAAATACACTGTCTAATATGCGAAAAGCATATTACACAGTGTATTTTACACACTCTGTTGAACTCTTCATCTAATGTAGATCAGTGACTACACTGACTTTAATGGAACTCTAGTATTTTGTAGGTGAACTTTACTACAATGTAGTAATGTACAACTCCATAAATTAGTATATTTGTGGTCATTGAACTTTATGACATTTTTAATTTATTTTTTATCATGGAATTATTTATTTTTTTACAGTGTTTCACTTTAAGCAACCTTTTTTTTACATTTAGAATCCATAGGCACTAAAATAATGTCATTAAGCAGAATACAGAGAGCTCCCACCACTCAGTTCCTTATTCTCTGGAACAGCACAAACAAGCCTGGAAGATATTCCCAGAGTCTTTGCATCTTTTTCATATACCCTGCATTCAAACAACAACAAACATAAATTGCCCCACACATCCAAAATTGTAATGGGGTAGGAAAGGACCAGGAGGAGAGATGGAAAAATCAAGTGATTGGAAAAAGTAAAGAAAATGCAATCAGGGGGTTTGAGTTTCAAAGCAGAATAAGGCTCACAGCTATTCCTCTTCCTGGGAATCCTGGATGTTGAATATCTAATTATCTTAAAATGTACATACAGCAGTGTGGTATGCAATGTTCAATTTTCTGATTATCCCAAAATGGTTTTGTAAATTAAAAAAAATTAAACTGATTGTTTTGCTTAATAACAAGACTGGTACAGAGATGAGTTCTTTAATGAACTGTATTATTTCTTTGTTCAAGTTCAATTTCACAAAGTGCTTTTTAAAATAAGTCTCACAGTGAGAGTGATTTGAATTGCGTTCACATGTGTCCTGTGAATAAAAGGGATCCAAAAATTTGTGAGGACTAAAAGATGGCAGAACAGGCCATAAGCATAAGATATGCTTATTATCTTTAATAATTTTGCTGTTCATCAAGCTCTTCCATTATTTTCAAAATCTGTTCATAAATATAAAACCTGAAGACATTCTGACACTTCTTTTTGGTAAAATAAAAATTTTTAAAAATTTTTTAAAATTTAAAAAACCCAGCTATTAGTTTCAGGTTTTGTGAAGTTTTCACCATTTTATTGCTGTGCAATAGTAGTAGCAGCCAGTCAAATCTGAATTTTAGGATTTGCTAAAACATGTGCTCTGTGCTCATACCTTTCATGTCTGAACTGCAGTTCTTTGCAAGTATATTTTCTTGCTTGCTTTGTCTCATTTTTGTTTATTGAAGCCTAGAAATCAGTTGTCCATGATAGGGAAGTAACTCCCAAATATTATCTGCTCTAACCTTGACTAGGTACAAGAAAATAAGTAAGTTTTCTTTTCAACCAAGGGGGAAAATTGCTAAAATTTACTTTGCATCAAGCTAATGGAGGAATTTTCACCTCCATTGTTAAGAAATAGATATTATGTTCTCAAAATAAGGAGGCCTATATCAAAGGGAAAAAGAGAGGGGGAGAAAGGGCAGGTTATTCATTTCTGGGGTTTAAAAATATTATTTTCATTCTCCTGACTTGTTAAAAAGAATACATCAAATACTGTACAGATTTGGCAACCCTAAAATTAAATTTTTCTAATTAAAGAGATCATACAAGAAAAAAAATGTTTGATTCTCTGTTAGTGAGGCAATCTTCCTTTTGAGAAATGTTGGTTTTGCTTTAGGTTTTAATGAGCTTTGGGTCAGGGTCTCAGATGACAAATTCATTACAGCAAGGAAAAATCAATGCCTTCTCCTTTCACCTATAAGGACTCATTATAATAATTTCATTATAAAATAGTTGTCTTACTGTAAAAGGTACCACCATAACTCATTGTTTGAACAAAAAAGACTTCGCTGAAAATCATTAAATTTAAGATATTTCTCTCAGCTTCATTGCTGGATTAGGTCTGACAAGTGAAGTGTAAGCAATAATACAGATACAGCTCTCAGGTGCTCATGACTTTCTTCATATCAAGTTGTTTATGAGGAGAAACTATAAACAGGAATACTTCTGCAGTCTTATGAGATGATATTTGGTTTTAAAAAAAAAAGAAAAATTAAACAGTAAAATAAATCTTTTCTAAGTAAGTTGGGCCACTTGACCTATGCTATGAAAAAAGAACTCACTTGTGAAGTTTCTTCTGGAAAAACACTGCGTCCCCAGGAGCAATTTGCAAAAATTACTCCAGCCTCTAACAGAATGAGCGGAGCAGCCAAGAGCTGTATGCTTTCTTCTGCATCTCCCTAAACACCGACATCCAAAACATTATTTGCTTAGTAATATTTTGCTCCACTTTCTGCCATTTGTGTGTTCCAAGGTGGAATTAGTGCCTGATAGTCATTTTTCCAAGCTATGTTGACTAAATGAGTAAAATGGATTGTAAAGCCTCCTGTGCACAGGGTAGGCTATTCAAGGCTGGTGGAGAAAGCTGACCTCACTTATGTCCCTGTTTGAGAGCTCAGCATATGCTTAGACAAAAAGGAAAGACTATGGGAGGAATGAACGAACCGAGCAAAATTATGAAGAGGTGCTTTTTTCCTACCTCTCTAAGCTTACTGGGGAAAAAAATAAAAAACCAGCAGCAAGATATTTCTGATAGGAACTGCAGACATAAAATATAAGACTGCTTTTATTGAATGTCCACTGAGAGTTTTGTTGAACAAGAGGCTCACAGATGAAGAGGGCAGAATCTTTATAATACAGCCTCAGAGCTCATGCTGCTAGGAGCTCACTGGCTCAGAGGAATAAGGGAGCGCATGTAATGAATATAGACTGACCTTCTGAAGCAAGATCCTGCACAATTTTTTGCTAACATTTCTGTCTAAGAGAAAAAGTCACTTAGTGTGGCTGCTTACTGCTTGATGTTATGTAAAGAAGAGTCTGTTCTAAAACAAAACTTTTTCTCCATAGAATGTAGCCTGCCAGTGGAATAAATGGCTTCTTATTAAGCGGAGCTCAAAGAGCTTCAGTTTCTGAGGCCTGAAAAAGATTTTCAAGACCTGAAATCCTTTGCAATTTTACCCTAATTTTCTTTATGCTGCAATCTAAGATGGCAGGTATGAACATGCAGAGAAGTTTTTTATTCACACAATTCTCAGAATGCTATAATTCACAGTCTGCACAGCCTGAGAAATAGGCTTTGAAATGAAAGAAGGCTGCTGATGTCATGATGAAATAAGCAGGCTACTGCAATTTATATTCTGCATAGATAAGTAAGTTTCAGAGCCAATAAGTGACAAAGCTCCAGCTTCAGTGATTTTCCTCATAACCCCTCAGAGAGTCATAGAAATGAAAGCAGAGTATTCATCCCTAAAATTTAGATAGGTGGGCCAGAGCATAAAAAAGCAAGGTAAGTGGCATTATATGCAGTACTACAATATTTTTAGCAGTGCCCTGAAATACTACAAAGCAACATATGTGCAGCCACATCCTACTACCAATTATTATCATAATTAAGAAGATCATCATAAAACCTACTTTCCAAAGTAAACGAGACTTATTTGATTGAGTAGCTCATTCCAGTTTCACCCTTTCTCTCACCTTCTACTGAAAATTTCAAACACACTGATGAAATTCAATCATATTTCCTAGAGAGGGGTAGACCTCAAAGAAAACACTGCAAATTTCTGGCAAATGAAGTAAAATATTAAGGTGAGTATTTTCAACAGAAGATTGACATTGGTATCATGTGTTCACATAGCTGGAACCTATGTGACATGGTAAATGATGCTCTGCAAATCTCTGCTTACTGTAGAAATAGGATTTTTTTGTGTTTTGGGTTGTGGTGGGTTGTGGGTTTTCTCCCACTAATGAAGAGGTATCTTATTGGTAAAACTGATAAAATAAATTTTAGAATTGTTTTCTTTTCCTGGATGTCTTGAACTAGGTTTTAATAATTACTATCACTGATTCTTGTTGTTGCTTGCTAAAGGTTGTCTCCCAAACTCACTCTTGCCCCTTCAAAAGCTGTTATACACAGTTACTCTTCTCTTGGACTTCTGTGTGCAGTTAACAATTACTTAGGTTCTTAAGTGAAAACAGATGGAAATGTAAACACACTACTCTAACTAATAGAAGGGAGATCTTTCAGAAAAAGTGCCAGGGAAATTCACTCTCTTCATCCACTTGGCTGCATTCAGACTACAGCATGCAATTTCCCATTCAAAGTGCCTTTCTTTTTTATCAGCTAGGCCAATCTAAAAATCATCCATTGTTTCCTGATGCTATAAAGCCACACAAGCAGGTGTGATCAAATTGTTGATATCTTAGAAATAGGAGGGGAAAAAAATTAGACTGTATATTAATATTCCACTTATGAATATCTAAATGGAAGTAAGTAAAGTAAACAGTTTAATCAATAGTTAAGTATATCTAACAGGAAAATAAGCAGAAACAACAGGAAACATAAGTAAGTATTTCATTCACAAAAAAAAAGTTTTCTCTTAGACTGCTGTCAGCCTTTACTTCATTAAAAAAATAAAGCATGAAAATGTTAATATTTGCAATCACATGTATCTATGTATATGATACATGTCTGACTGAAGCAAAGGTCAGCAAACATTTAAACCTCCTGTAAGACAGTACACTCCTTATGACTCTTCAGTTAATTCATCCATCATGGTTTATTTATGCTTATAGCAGTTAATAACAGCTATGATTTCTGTGTAGCAAGCAGGACTAAAAGCATGCTGCTAGGAGACAACATCAGCAAGAGAATTATATCAAGCAACCACTGAAAGAAAGACACTTCAAGAGATGCAGCTTCCAGAAGGCAGGACAAAAACTCCCTTCTGTGAAATTTGGTCAGTGGCCAAATGAGTTTTAAACTCTGTATATACATGTATATGCAGAATCGCTGTAATTTCTTTAATTTGCATGCATTTTTTTTAATTCTAATTCCCTTCAATATCCTCACTTATTTCTTTTCAACCTCTCTTCCCTACTGCCCTCTTCAAAATCATTTTTTTCTTGGCTGTGTCGTTTCATTATTCCCCCACTTACACAGGACACTGCAACATCCTACAGCAGGATGCTTGGCTGGTCCCTCCAGCAATTCTCCAGGGAATCAGCCAGCCTTGTCCTTATTACTCTGCAGCCAGTGAGGTGGGACCTTTGTGCTGAATTCAACACAGTGACTTTTGTTTGCTGCTCCTCTTTATTCTGCTGTGACAAAGCAGAGGACCACTTGAGAGGAATATCAAGACAGCACCACCTGCAACATTTCCAAATGATATTATTTCTTTCCCTATTTCTTGATCTTCCTTTTCACCTTGTTGTACCTCTCTTTGATCTCCCAGATCCCTTCCAAATCAACAGCCTGTCCAGAATTATTCTTTACCTTTTGGGTACAGTACTGCTTTGTCCATACCCAAATTTGTTACTTCTTATATAATTACCTAGTTCACCTTGACATGAATTGCTACCCTATAATCTTTCACTCCCTGGAGGGTTCCCTCAGTTACCTCTCTGAAATATGGCAGTCAGTCAAACAATTCCCCGTAACCATCTGCAAAATCTAGCCATCTCATAGCACTCTGGGTAACTTTGTCAGCTTCTGACTGTTATCATCACAACCAGCAATTTTTCATCTCGTGTCCTGTGGCATCTCATGCTCTGTTCAGTCATGTAGACCTCAGGTCAGCACCTATTCATTTTCTTGCAACACTAACAGCGTACATAACCCTACAGGCAGATGTCTACCAATGCCTATCAGTACAGATACAAATCTATCATCCCATCAAGAGAAACTAAAAGCATCCATCACTGAAGCCTACACTTTGATGATCTGCTCATCTGACAGCGCTGTGAACTGGCATGGTGTGCAGCAGAATCTTTTTGACATCTAAGAACTGGCCTTTTATTGCTCAGCAAAATGCAGAATCAAAAAGCTCCCTCAAGGTTTTTCAGAGCCTTTATACTTCCACAGCTTTTTTTTTTTTTTTACCTTGAAGAAAAGTAGACATTCCCAGCTATTTCTGTCAAAGAACATCTATATGAATGTTCTCCCAGGCACAGGGTTCACAAGTTTCTGTTTTGTACAAGCTCTGTGCTGGATTATTATATAGGCCCATGTGTGCGGCTATAACATGCAAGAAGCCTGGATGACTTCTTAGTGATTGATTACAGGCAGCATTAAGTAGCTCAAAGGCCTAGCACAAGGTAGATAAAAAATTATCCCATGCTTATATCAACTCAATTATTTTATACCCTAACACACTTCCATTTTCCTCTTTAATCCTTCATCTTGTTCAAATTCAGTGCTAAAAACACTAGAGAACAATTTGACATTTTTGAGCAGGCATTCAAGATAGTTAGGAAGTGGAAGATCCCTTCTCATATGGTCAAAAGTTTGCATGAAAGCTGAGACTTGCTGGATCTAATTGGTGCTACTAGGCATCGTGCCTGTTCCCTCACAGCAGGCTATGCTACATATTCTAAATAGAGCAACAAGAAGGAGGAATGGGAAAAACTTGATCTCTCCCCATGTCAGTTCCGTAGCTGGTATGAATCAACCTAAAGCCACCAACACATAAGGATCAAGCTTCCAGCCTTCCTGAACCTCAAAATAAGTTGTTTTCTGTAATTTTCAAGTACTCCCAAGCAACGTGGCTCACAGGGAGAAGCTTATCTGACTTGCATTACGAAAATTATTGAGGAGAATATTTAACCTCTTTTTTGAGGGGATTCAATACTATGATGAGACTCAAGCTCTTCTCAAGAGTTTTGCTGGGGTTTTTTTGGTGAGCACAAGAATATTAATTGTTGGGAGTCTTTGATCCTATGTTAAGGATCAAAGTTTTTGCCTTGTCATGGTTCCAGCATAAAGACCTGGGAGCTGAATTGGTTGCAGCAGAAACTAAGATGCAGTTAACACCAACCCTTTGACACCTGTTATCTCCACAGATGATAAGCCACTGCAGAAACATCATAAAATGTACTGAGATATCTGAAATCAATGAGTTGAAGCACTACCTGAACTAAATCTGGAATTTATTCTTAAGTAGAATAAGGTAATTTGTGCCTTCCTAAAGGCAAGGATCACTTCAGAAAAGTTGCTACTTTCTCTCCAAGGTGAGAGAAGAACCCTTGGGATATCTCTAGTGATTTATTTTGTCTTTCATACCCTCCCAACTCCATTAAAACAAAGATCTGCTGGTTTGTTTTCCTCTCAATATGCCAAAGAAAGTGAATTTATAGTGTAAGTGACCTTATAAGTTTTAAATTACACAACTTCTTTCTCTGCTTTGACTAATCAAAGTGACCTCTTTTAGTCCAGCTCACAGCCTGGAGATATTCTACTCCCTCCTATTTGTCTAATTCACTAGTATCCATCCTGGAACTAGAACAGAAACTATATTACTACTGCAGAAAAATCAACAAATAAATTTAAAAATGGTCCAGATTTTAGACCAGTCAGAATTGGGAATATGCCAGCAGAATCAAGAGTTTGAAATAGATTGTCTATATTGGGCTAAAAATTAATAATTTTAGAAACTGTGTCATAAACTATTACTATTTGGAAAGACTGTGGCACATACAGAGTTACAGGGAGGGCAGGTGTAAAATTTGTTTCCAGCTCCTATGAGGTGTTTCCCTGAGAGCCCCCCCTCCCTTCTGTTTGAGAGGCAATCCTGTCAGGACTGTGCCTCTGGAATGTGTGCCATGTGGCAAAGTAGAATACACCCATTTTTTACATTGACAGTTTCCTCACCTTCTACAAGGAGCAAATTAATCATGAGGACTTAATTGGATTTGGCCATATGACTATGTGGAGATAGTTCTGGCCCCAGCAATAAAGAAATGGCATACCAATTCATTAGATACACTGCTGATATTTCAGTCACAATTTAAGTCAATGTTGAGCTCCATATCCTCCTTTTCTTATTATCCCAACAGCCATTTGTGTCAGCAGTATCCAAGGATACCTATATTTGCATGGAATTATGAGCTTCATTACTTTCCTTCATTCACCATCACACAGTGGGAAACTTATATTTAGCATAATCTACACTAAATTCTGCCACTCAGAAGCAGAACAGTTGTATGCACATTAATAATGTGATTATGTATATATACATGAATATACTTAGCCACAGTACTCCAGTGTATTCTCCTAGAGTGTTGTGTGGAGGGCAGGCATTGGCAGAGTTAGTGCTTATGGGGCTTATATGGGGCTTATGGGGGTTTTTGTGAATTTAGGCAATTTAGAAAAAGTATCTTTTGAGCAGGAAGGCTAAGAGAAAGGGAAGCAGGTGAGTCCCAGTGAGGTGTCAGCAGAGCACATCACCTGTTTACATCAAGCAATTATTGCTAATTGTATGCACCTGTAATGCTAAATGTATGCACCTGAGACCCAGGTGTCATTTAAGCCTGAGGAAGGAGCAGCATAGTTCATTGCAGAGGAGCAGAGGACAGCACTGTGATATATTGACTAGCATTAAATTATTTTCCCCTGCTACTGCCTCATTTCTCATGGTTGGAACTGAGACCCATGCTGTAAAGTGAGATCACAGCTATTTGTTGCTTCCTTGAACTGGAGGGGGCAGAATGTCTTGGTTTGCACCACAAATGAAAAAAGCAAGTGAATTGAGGAACATATTTACTGTAGGTTGAGAAGAGCAAAAATTTTAACACAATTTTTTTAGTTCATGGCACACCTTCTCCCTATGTTCAACTGCCTTCTAGAACTGTTTCCAGGCTCACTGCATTTCTGCTTTTCAGAAGTGCATCCAGGGATTCTTCTCTTTGGACCCCAGTGTTTTTGCTCTCTATGTCAGATAGAGTCCAGGCACCTATGTGGGGTCTCCCAGAGGTGGTACAAGGTGCCTAAGGTCTCCACGTGGAGCTGCTCCCAACTCCAAATCTCCTGCCCTTCCTTCCTTTCTCTTTTCCTCTCTGTCCCGTGGCAACTCTTTATTACTGACCTTTGGGAAAATATTCTCTGCAGTCTCAGTCTGGTTTCACAAGCTGTTTAGTGCAACCTGTGCCACGGTCAATGAACACCCCAGTTAGGCAAGAGTCAGGGCACCTAGAGCCCCCAAGCTCTCCTGCCTTATCTATTCCTTGAGTTGCTTCTCTTGGTTGGCTGACCTCTAAAGGATGCTCTTCTGTGAGTTCTGTGAACTGAAGCAAAGTGCTATCGCCTGAGCTTTCTGGTAGCTGTCAACACCAAGTGGAGCACATCACCAGTGTCGTCTTCTCAGCAGCCTTCCTCTACACCCACCAAACATGTGAGCAGTGCTGCCATACCTTCCTGAGCTTCCTATCCCCACAGGGAAGTTGCCCAAGGGCAGCAGCTGCTGCACAGTCTCATCTTTCAGGAAAGCAAGTCCACAAGGGCTTTCAAACAAAAAAAAAAGTCTCTAGAGATACAAGGAGTAAGATTCTGTGAATCACAAATGCACCTGTTCCACTGAAGTTTTTTAGTATTTTAAGAATATTCTAACTTTACTGTTTTTCTTAATCTGTTATGTGATTCACTTTTCTTTATTAAGGCTTGTTCCCCAAGAGTACTTTAGAGTCAAATAGATGTCTTCTGGGTTTTCTGTATGCAACAGCTTCATTATAAAAGCGGCAGAGAGACATTGAGGCTAATTATTAAGGAAGAAGCAACTCTGTGTGATATGCACTAGAGTGCTGTATTCAGATATAGAAATTCAGGAGTTTCACCTTTATATTATGAGTGTACTGATATTAGCTTATAGAATTTGAAAGCTGAAGAGAAATGCTAGGAAGAGTTAAGTGACATTATTCTCTGGATTTACTTATTTCATAGCAGAGAATTCTGTACAAATATTTTGCTTTAAGCATCTGTATCCCATTTGATGGGAAAGAAGGAAAAAAGGAAGAAAGAAACCAAAACATTTTAGTGCTTTAACTGCATGCTATTAAACTGTGGTGAGCCAGAGAGCAGGTATTAGAAAACTGGACTTCACAACTATTTAATTGAAGAGAGAGGCCTGACTTTTCCAAACTGGAAAACTCAGACACTGTGAGATCACCAAAGACAAGTACGGTAAATGTTGAAATGAGAAATCTATTTTAAATATCCTTAAACTCCCACTACATATAAAACTCAGCTAAGAAAGTAACTAGGCAACAGTGAGGAACTGCAATGATGATATTCTCTTCATCTTTTACTTCAACTACAGACCAAATCAAATAGTCTCCCTTTTATTCATCACTTTCAGTTAGATTTTTTTTTTTCCAGACTGGAAAATGTCATAGGAATATTTCCCAATAGTTATTCAATCCCACTTAATATTGGAGCATTTATATTGCATTATCTTGTTTATGTATATATATATAATACATATCAGTATCAGAAAAATAAAAATTAGCCCCAAGGGATCTAAGAAGCAACAAACTGCTGAACTTTCAATAGGCGCCTTTAATAGCACATATGGGTTTTAGTGATGATTCCTTTTTCTTCCTGGTTGAAATAAGTAGGGTGAAAAAGTATTCTTTGGCAGAAAAACAAGGCTAAACATTAGAACAGAAAGTAAAACCCATGCAGATGTAGACCACCAAAATAAAGTTAAACTTCATTGATAGCTGCTTATTTTAAACTAGACTTAGTAGTAATCAAAAAGTAATTTGGGGATTCTAGTCAAACAGTGAAATAAATACTAGTGCTTTAAAATTTTCTTATAGATATGTGGTTTTTATTTCATTTGAATATTTTTGTAAAAATATTTGCATTGTTTTTAAATCATTTCTAAGGGGCTCAATTTTTGATCCTAAGTGTTTATTTTTCCCCTTTTTTCACTGGTCCTATGAATCTAAAAGCTTCTTTTCTTCCCATTTTCTTCTTTTCTTCCAACTACAATCAAAATGTGAAACATCATTGGAAGACGTCACTTAATACTACTAGAAAAACCCACATTTTTTAAAACTGGACAAATAAAAGTACACATATAGTTTTTATGATTTAGTGATTATTCATCTTGTTTTATTCAACCTTATCCTGTCACAAAAACACTACACTCCTTTTTTAAAGTACATATTTTTTGGGAAAATTGTGAAATTAGATATCAGGAAAACAGTGTCTTCATGAAATCAAGGTGACTTAAATGCGTTTGAGTTTCACAGACCTCATGAGAAGTGGCTGGGAAAGGCACACAGACCTTTCAGAATACTGTAGGCCTAAAGATGCAGGTTCTAGAAACTTTTGCAAAAGTAGTTATAAGTCTTGTCAAGATCAGACATGCCTGCAGTTCTGATACTGGTGGTGTCACTATTCATTTTATAAACACAAAACTGTGAAGGATGATCAAAATCCTGGTGTTGTAGAAGGCAGTTGTAGTCCCACGATTTGTTTCACAGACAATCAGTATTTTGTCCAGAGATGCTGGCTGTCCATAAGGCAGATGGAAAATAAATTTTGTTAAAATGTTGCCTTTGCCTAGAAGGTATCCTGTCTTTCAGAAGTCAGAAGAACACTACGAAAATTTTCAAATTTCTATAAAAATCTCATTGCTTCAAAATTCTAAAGTTCTTTGATCTATAACTATGAAGAAGGGACCACAAAGTCCCCTTGCACTTCTTGCATCATTCTTGTCTAATTTATGTTTTAGGAGGTTTAGAGTAAATTGCATTGCTTTTTGGTTTTCTTGATTTCTCATTGCAGCCTGAAAAATACTGTTTAATGTTATGGATGAGTCACATTTGCTTGGATTTTCAACATACTGTGGTCAGCAGAATGCATATGTCTTCATGAACAACAACATGTTTCTTCTTGAATTTATTCTCATTTAATATATGTATTAATTTCATTAATTAATCAGTTTTATAACCTTCACAAAGTGTATTTATAAAAAGATTAATTGGTTACCTAAGAGGCTTACCAATTTAGAGTATCAGATTCTTTCTTCTATCTGAATAAAATCTCACTTGCTTAACTCTTTTAGCTTTACATCAAGCTAAACAGACAGTATGTATATGCTTACAGAAAACCAAATTTACAGGCTAATCTTTAATTAGCCGCCTACTGAAGCAGCCATGAAGAACAAGTCAAGGCTAAAGTCTCTGTTGGTGTTTAAATCTGGCTTCAAAGAAAAATATATTGATCTTTAAATTAGCAGAGGCAGCTTCCTAAATTCTGCTTTCTGTGTTAAGCTCTAAAATATTCGATACAGGGAATGTCTAGTGGTGTGAGGACATGATCCATGGAAGAAAGAAAATCTGTCAAAAAGTAACTTACTTCAAGCTCCCTACTCTGTCTGGAGCTCTTGATATCAGTGAAATTGTAGAAGTCTATGCAAGAAATGCCTGGCAGTTCCCAGACAACAAGCAGTTATGATGATTCACTTACTCCCCTGGGTAAACTTCAGTGATGCAGCTGTGATGTGCAGTGTAAGTGTTCCTGATATTGAAATCCCCTATTACAGAAACGGACAGTAAATTATTACTTCTATCACTGGTGAGTGCAACAGTATCTTTTCTTGATGAGCAACATTGCAATTAAATTTTTTTATGGAAGGTTGATAATGAGCAACATAAACTATCACTTCACAGTTAATCAACAGGGATGCAACACTATGAATTCAATTTCTTCATTGTATTTAGAGAAAAAAGAAAAACAGCTTTTCTAAAATTGCTCTCAGATTTTCTTCTTGTGGTAGCCAAAAAGAGTGACTGTTGCTTAAAAAGTGAAAGTAAGAAAATAGTGGTTTAATGTTTTATTGAGAGCTGTTTCTATATCTGATGGAGTTTTTTTCTGTATCCTACAAAACCTACCAGAGTCCAAGCTAAGAAATACAACATGTATTAGATCATGAAATTTATATAATTCATGTAAAATTTATGTAGATCAACAAGCAGTGAACATACAGATTTTCACCCTGATTTTAGAAAAGAAGGGGAAAGTGTAAGGTTGTAGAGTGCAGACTGAGACAAGAAAATACAAAGAAATTGGTCTCCAAGGAAATCTAGAGAAAGAATGAGAAGGATTCGAAGTTGGAGATTAGTGAGTACAGAGATGAGAGAACTTTTCCAAAAATCAGACCATTATCACTAACAGGAGTTGAGGAAATGGAAAGGAATAAAGTTGGTACAAAACCATGGTGTTTGTCTTTTATTTCTTTCTTTCTTAAGGAAACAGTATTACATTGGTACCTTTCTCTTTTTATTGATGGCTGTTGTGTGATGTGTCTGACCAACAAAAGCTGAAAGCACAGAGCCAAAAGGTAAAGGTCACTTGGTGCTGAGGATGATAACAGTAAGACGGGAGGCCTGTTCATGGACAAGAACTAGCTCTTCCATGCAGAACACATAATTATTTCTCTTCTGGATCCTTATTACTGCAATTTGAATAGCAGAAGATCATGCTGCCCCCTGACCATGAAGCATTGCATAAGCTGTGAAGTCATGTAAGAGTCAAGCATCACAAAAACTAATGGGGAAACTAGACTTTCTGTGTAAAGGTATCTTGAGACAAGGCCTTTGTGCCCTGTCTCACCTACCATGGAAGAAGGCTCCAGAGGAGTTGGGCAAGGCTGAGGTTCACACAAAATTTTGAGAAGTCTACAGAGAGTGAATAACCAGAACATTACAAAGAATCAAAGGGGACTGGAGGATGACCTTTGTATAGAATAGAATAGAATAGAATAGAATAGAATAGAATAGAATAGAATAGAATAGAATAGAATAGAATAGAATAGAATAGAATAGAATAGAATAGAATAGAATAGAATAGAATAGAACAGAATAGAACTCCTTCAGCCCGGAGAGGCCTTCAGCAATCATCTAGTCCAGTTGCCTGATCAATTCAGGACTGAAAAGGTTAAAACATATTATTAAAGGCATTGTCCCAGTGTTTTAAATTCTGGAAAGACTGAAGTGTTGACCACCTCTCTACAAACTCTGTTGCAGTGTTTGACCACCCTCTCTGTAAAGGAATGGTTCCTAATGTCCAGTTTTAACCACTGCTGGTGCAGTTTTGAATCACTCCCACATGTCATCACTGGATCACAGAGCTCAGCGCCTCCCTCTCCACTTCTTCCGGCCTTTTTACCAGCCACTCCTCTGAACACATTCATGTTTTCCTTAGTTCGTGGGGTCAGCACTGTTCACAAGGCGAGGTGGCACCAATACCATATACAGCAGGATCACTGCTTGTTTTGACTGACTGGTTGTGCTGTGTTTGATGTCCCCAGGATCCTGTTTGACCTCTTGGCTGTCTGTGCACACTGCTGGCTCACAGTGAGCCTGCTGCCAACCAACAACCTCAGATCCTGCTCTGCAGGCCTCATCTCCAGCCCCTCCTCTCCCAGTTTGTACCTGTGTGCTTAGTGACTCTGTCACAGGTGCAGAATAAGGTACTTGGACTTTTAAATGCATGTTTTGGAATTAATGTTAAATTTCACACCATTAATAATTGTCCAGTGCCTCAAACTATCTACATCCCTGTGCAAGGCCTCTCAATACCCAAGAAAGCCAAGAGCACCTCCCTGTTTGCTGTCAATAGCAACCTTGTTAATGGTACATTCAACCCCTTCACCTACGTTGTTGGTAAATATATTGAGCAGAACTGGTCCTAGAATCAAGCTATGAGGAGTGCCGTTGGCTGGTCACCAGCCAGGTGTAGTCCCATTCACTACAATCCTTCAAGCGCTGCCTTTCAGCCAGGTCTTCACCCAGCATCGTGAACCTGCTCATTCCACAAGTTGAACAACCTGCTCAGGAGGATCAAATGTGTATCAAAATCTTTACTTAAATCAAGAAAAACTATATCGACCAATTTCCCTTCACCAACAAAGTGGGTGACCTTATCATAGAATATCAGATTTTAGTTACATAGGACTTTACCTTTCTGAGCATGAGCTGACTGTGACTGTTGATTGCATTGTTCTTTAAATACCTTTCAATAGCATCCAGTAAAACTTCTCCATAATGTTTCAGGAGCTGAGGTTAGACTTACAAGTCTGTACTTCTTTGGGTCTTGCCTCACAATAGTTTTGTGGATTGCGCTAACTTTGGTAGCTCACAGTCAGCATGGACCTCCCCAGACTCCCAAGAACTTTGGTAGATAATCAAGACGTGATAAAATCCTAGAATCATTAAGGCTGTAAAAGACCATAAAGATCATTAAATACAACTCCAAAAAATCACCACCACGTCTACTAAACCATAGCATTAAGTGTCTCATCCAGTCATCTTTTGAACACTTCCAGGGATGGTGACTCTACTACATCCACAGGCATCCTGTTCCAATGCCTGACATCCCTCTCAGTGAAGAAATTCTTCCTGCTCTCCAACCTGAACTTTTCTGGCACGGCTTGAGGTTCCATGGTTCCCTGAGAGAAGGACCAGTCCTCACTTGGCTGCAACCTCCTTCCAGGTAGTTGTAGACAATGTTTAGTTCTCCTTTGAGCCTCCTTTTCTCCAGGCTAAACAACCCAAATTCCCTCAGCTGCTCCCCATAGGATTTATTCTCTGGATCCTTCACTATCTCCATCGCCCTGCTCTGGACTTGCTCCAGCACCTCAGTGTCCTTCTGGTAGTGAAGAGCCCAGAACTGGACAAAGCACTCAAGGTGTGACCTTATCACTGCCGAGTAGCTGAGTATAGTGTCCCATTATAACATCCCCTAATTCCCTCAGTACTCTGGAATGAAAGTATTAGTTTGGTGTTTATTTAATTGAACTTTGTTGGCTGAGGATATCAGCCATTTGTATCTGCTGAAAGAATCACTGGTTATTATCAGCTGAGTGTACACTAACCCAGTGTGTAACTCTTGTGTCTTGAGTTTGCCAAAAGAGTGTGAATGCTCTTCCTGTGAGCATATTACACAGACCAGATATGGAAATTATGTTTAATGTGAGACAACTGTATATCAGAATTGTTACTCATTTCTAAGTGTACTTTGTACTTGTGCCCTGATTTAAATCCATTGTTGTATCATTAAATTAATATGCCACTTTATATGTTCAGGAGCCAATCTTATTTATGTCCCATTGAACTGAATCATTTTCTTTTGATGTCCTGGACATGTTGCAAGACCAAAAGATACCCTTATTGAATGTACTAAATATGTATTTGGGAGACTGGAATTTCATCAGGAGTATAGAAATATATTCTGAATACATTCATTTGTGGCTTTTGTAAGTTTTCAGTAGAGTCCAATGGACTTTAAAGCACATAGTTGTTCCTATTCTAGTTTCAGAGTACAAATGATGCATTCTTTTAATTTAGAGGCGAACTCCCTCCCTCCAGCCATATCTTATTGTTATCTCTAATTGCTGCCAAAAAGGTTACAATTTTCTAGAGGTATTACAAGATGTTTTAATTTGAGGCTAAAAAAATGCCTTTTATAATTTTGTTCTGGCATTCAAGGAATATCACAATATTAACATTTTTATATTTGTTAATTAGAATGGTTTAATATGGAATGGTACAAATTCTAAGTATTATTGAAAAAATTAGAAAGTAATGTAATGAGAAGAAATTCACAGTAGTGTCTAATTTTGAACTTATTGCAATCTTGGGCAAGAAAAGAAGTCACTATAAAAATATCTAAACGCTATTTAATTCTATTGGTGCATCTCCACAAGAATATCAAAATACATTAAAGTGAATGAAAGGTTACTTCTAGAGAGGAATGGAAAAATCAAAAAGGTATTTCCACTCACAGAAGACATTCTGTTCACCCATCTTCTTTGGGCCTTTTACCATTTTCTCTTTCTTCACATTCCCCCATGCAGACAAGTCAGATACACGGAAGCCCTTGGATCATTGCCTAGTGATGGAGGTGATAATAATTCCCCCTCCTATCACAGATGAAAGACTGGACATGTCATTAGGATCAAGCAGAATAATTAAGCAACAGAAACAAAAAGGAAGATTTCTTTGTTTAGACATTAATGAAATGGTTTTTTTGCACAGTCGACCTGCTTTGCTCTGTGCAGCCTGCCAGAGGCTTAAGACACCTTCACTGTCACTTCTCCAACAAAGGACAGCGCAAAGCTTGACTGGGAAGGGGGAATGAAAACTGCATAGCGCTGACTTTATTTCTGGGAATATGAATATGATGTGCTGACCCAGTCCCCAGCACAACAAAAAGGATTTTGTAAAATTAATAACATCTTGGGAAGTACTTCCAAAACTGATAGAACTTGACCACTGTCCACAAATTGGAGAAAAACTTTCTCCGGAGAAAGAAGTTCTCGTTTATTAAAATAGCTACAAGGAACAAAGTACCCAGGATAAGCCCAGGCACCCACACAGCGAGCCAAAAACCAAAACAGTGTGCTAACCCCAAGTGCACTGGGTTCTTCCCAAAAACAAACCAGTATCCAAAAAGAAGAAGAACCCCAACCCAACCGGATTTCCTCCATTTATAGCCCCCTTTGAGTCCAGGATTGGTCCATTTTGGATCCGCATGATGATTGGTCCATTTCCAGGCTTCTCATTGGTCTTTAACGTTGCTCATTCTGAACCAATCATTTCTGCAGGGCTTCAAATGATTGTTCAGGTCTTCTGTCCAGTCCCTCTTAGACTTCTCCTTGCCCCGCCAGACCACTGTTCCACAAACCCTGGACCCTTCTCTTAGCGCATTGTAATAAGCCCCCCCCCTTTAACATAATACAATTAATATGACATAATTAATACAATATAATTGAACTATATACCCTAATTTAACTTAACTTTTACCTATAACAACTGGTTTTATTTTTCTTATAATGATATGGGGACACTGCAATGAAAACCATCCCACTAGAGAAAAACTTGTAGTGGTAGTGCAGCTCCAGGACCAAGATTAGCAGATATGCACAGAGATGACTCCTGGTTTGCTTCTCAGGCTTGTTGCTATGAATCCCATAAACCGAGCTCCTAGAGAATTGTGGAGGAGGTAAAGATGACAACTGGTTACATTGAATGACATATGCTATTTCTGCTTAAGCTTTTTGCTCAAGGGGTTTTAGCGCAGGCCATCTGCACAAAAAGAAAGGTTGCTCATGGTAAACATATGTATCTAGCATATGTTTACCTAGTCTAGTCACTCCTGTACTGCCTAAACAATTGGCAGGACAAAGGTGACTGAGTGACTTCTGATAAAGGAAGAAAATAATTGCATGGCGTATGACAAGATTAAAGACCTAGGAAGAATAAATTACCTCACTAAAAACAAATGTAGTACTATGGATTTCTATATTTTAAGTGGAATGTCAACTTAATAGTTTAGAACACAGAATTAGGTGTTTTGTTTATAAACAGCTGTGGAGAGGGATATAATGTAAATTATTGTGTCATGTACTATGATTGTATTGTGTAATATATATATGTAATAGTAAATGTACTACGATTTGTATCGTGTACAGATTCATGGTGCGTAGAAGATGTTGGGATTAAGGGCCTGAAACTAAAGTCAGTTCCCACCGTGAAAAAAAAAACATACTTCTATCTGAATAAGTTGCAAATCTCCATCTTCAAGAAATGTTATTGCCATCCCTGTAAATTATGTTGATGCTTGATAAATTAAGTGAAGGATAATCTGTGAACAATCTCCATCAGCCTCCATCAGAAAGAAAATGGCTTTTATTTTTTTCCTGTCAATTTTTTGCTTATTTATGTAGATGTTGTTCCTCCTGTCTGCCTCTTCTAAAAGTTTTTTCCTATTTTCCTTTCTCATGTCAGTTCCAGTGGCCACCAACCAAGCTTGAACAGGACTGCAAGCCTACTCACTTGTCTTTTTCAAAACCCAGTACTTTTATTGCATGCAATATAAATGCCATCTTAGAATCATTGACTCGTGGAACAAGAGATTAAGATTGTAAAAAGATTTAAGATTGGAAAAGATTTAAGATTGAACGAGATTTAAGATTGGAAAAGACCTCTAAGACCATCAGATCCCACATTGTCAAGTCGACTGACTGCCACACTTCATTTATTTTGAATGCTTCCAGGAATGGCAATTCCAACAATTCCCAAGATATCCTGTTCCAACACCAAACCACTCTTCCAGTGAAGAAATTTTTTCTAATATCCAAACTAAAACTCCCCTAGTGCAGCTTGAGTCCATGTCCTCTCTTCCTGTCACTGGTTGCCTGGGAGAAGACGCCAGCCCTCACCTGATTACATCCTCCTTTCACAGGCACTTGTAGAGAGTGATAAGGTCACCCCTGAGCCTCCTTTTCTCCAGCATAAACAACCCCAGCTGCTTCAGCTACTCTCCATATGACTTATTCTCTGGGCCCTTCACCAGCTCCTTTGCCTTTCTCTGCACTTTCTCCAGCCCCTCAATGTGTTTCTTATTGTGAGGGGCCCAGAACTGGATACAGAACTCAAGGTTCTGTCTCACCAGTGCCCAGTACAGGGGAAAAATCTCTGCTCTGGTCCCTCTGGCCACACTCTTGCTGCTGCGGGCCAGGATGCCCTTGGCCTTCTTGGCCACCTGGGCACACACTGGCTCAAGTTCAGGTACTGTTGACCAGCACCTTCAGGTCCTTTTCCGCTGGGTCACTTTCCAGGAACTCTGTCCCAGCCTGTAGCACTGCACAGGGTTGTTGTGCCCCAAGTGGTCAGCACCAGCTTTAATCTTGGTGAACCTCACGCCATTGCCCATGGCCATCAATGCAGCCTATCCCTGTGCAGAGCCTTTCTGCCCTCCAGCACAGCAACATTCTGACCAAACTTTTCCCTCTGCAAATTGACTGAGGGTGTATTCAATCCTCTCATCCAGATCATTGATAAAGCTATTAAACAGAACTGGCCTCAAATGGAAGGGCATCTTCATACATAATCCTGTATTGCTATGAGCAGATATGCAAATTGTCTTTGTTTCAAAATTACCATTTCACAAGTCAATTCTGCTCTTCTTTCTCTTTTGACCTCTATTTTCTCCAGTGTACTCAAAGCACTTCTTATTGTGGATATTGCTTGCTTTCTTTCCCTGATGGTTTATCTCTTCCTTTCACTGTCCAGGAGCAGATATTTGAAATTATGGCAAACTGTGGAAATCTTTTATAGTAAAGCTGAGAGGTCTTTCTCCATTCACTGAAATTAGACTGCAGAAATTTTAAATACTAAATAATTGATTGTGGAGGTTACTGAAGGCAGAAAAAGCAGCTTCTCAAATGTAGTCTCTCAAAAGAAATTACATTCACAAAGGTCATCAGTAATTTTATCATTACCTCACACTGATCTCGGTATTGTTGCTATACTACTATCATATTAAAAATATTTTTTAAAAATCACACTCACCAACCCCAAAAAAGAAAAAAAAAGTTTGGGTTTCAAACCACAAATTAAAATTATGCATGCATTAATTAACTCCACTTTAAAACTGAATGGCTTTCTGAACAAGAAAGCAATAAAAACTCCTTTGCTATTTAACTATTTATCTTATCATTTTATGAAAAGGAAAATATTTAATCTGTAAAAATAATTTTATTAATAATTCTTGAAATTTTATGAGTTTTACAAAGCTATTTGAAAATTCTCTTCCAGAGTTATAAGAAACATTATTGTGCTGACAGAAATGTGCAGACAGTTGACTGAAATGTTCAGAAAGGGGTTTTTGTGTGTTTTTAGCAAAAATCCTAAGTCTAAACAGTGATACAGATACACTCATGAGTTATCCAAAGTTCCTGTGACCTTATTTTATGTTTCTTAAAAGCTATGATTTTCACTTGTTTAATTACAATAATAACTTATTTTAAAAATCAGATCAGGCCCCTAGATAATGGGAAACTGCAAATGTTTAAAGTATTTATTTGTTGCTAGTGTAGTTCAGGAGTGGTATGTACTTGTACAGCAAAGCTGAGCATGATCACATTAAATGAATATATTTTTCAGTTGATTATTCTTCTGTGTTTGTCATATAAATTGGAGAGAGGAAAATAACTTTCTCTGTTGGAGCATAAAACAAATTAGACATAATGGCACATAAAAAGCAAACCATAATCACACTCTTGAAAACAAATGCATTTTACAGGATATGTAGCCATTAAGGCAGTCACAACATTTTAAACCTACTCGGTTCAACACACCTGCAATCTATTCACTTTCCGGTGGCAGCATTTTGTGAAGCTGGCACTGATAATTAAATAAATTGTAGGTGGAAATCCTAAACTCATCTTGCACGGCAATGCGCCAGATTTTTCTTCCTTTGTCTTCAGTATTTCACTGAACATTTTTTTTGTTCGCTCTATACCCTTGAGGTGGCATTTCCTTTAGAAATTGGGAGCATTTTATTTTTTGTCCTGAACACAGTATTAGCAGATGAATCTAGGAATTGTCCATGGATGGGATAGACATTGTACTGTAGTTTAGCATGACCAAAGGGATCAGGTGGCAAAGGTGAGAATGACCAATATAAACTGCTATGGTTGAATGCCAAGGAAAATATTGCTTCATGACATTTTTTCAGAACTACTCATTTCGTTAGATCAATTCATAGAAAAAAATACTGGCAAGCCTTTCCCTGACAATTTCTTATAACCTTCCAGCTTCATTTAAACAGTTGAAGGGAAAAAATCTTGTTTCTTTCCCCCTTTTACCTCCCAATACCTAAGAGCACACTTTCACATCACCTCTAGACATACCAGGATAGCTCTTAACCACCATAAATGACTTCTCATTCAGCTGATGACAGTCTGGGAGCAGAGATTTCCATTAATGCTCGTTCTGCAAAATCAAAGATAAATCTGAAAGACCATGGTCACCTTTATGTCCTGGAACTTACAGATTCATTTTCACTTCTCAAGCCGATGCCCAAGTAATTTGCAAAATAAGCAATATTAGTAAATGCACCCCCAAGAGTGAAAATAGAGCACCATAGGAATCTTTCTGCTTAAGTCAAGTCAGATTCCACTTAAGAAGAGTCAGACTGCACTCCAGCTGAACAGATATAAAGTTTTAGATTACAAGTCTTACATTTTGGAAGCCCTCTGAGCATGACTTATTGTTTTGCTGTCTGAAAATCCTGGGGCTTTTTAAGAACATTAACTACTGTACTTATTGTTCTGGTGTCTGAAAATCCTGGGGCTTTTAAAGGGCTTTAACTACTGTACATGACTTTAGTGGAATCTGTATTTAGCTCTGGGGACATTGGTCTCTACACATAATAATCCCAGTGACTGAAGAATTCCTCTAACAAACTGTTCACCTAAATTCAGGAAAGATGAAGGAGTACCACTAGATAGAAAGGTGGCTAATATCTAGTGGGATATGTGTGATGTTGCACACTAAAATAAAAAAGATAAAAATAAAAATAAAGAAATAAAAGAAAACAAAGGGAAAAAAGGAAAAGAAAAAGAAAAAAAAAAAAAAAAAAGAAAAAGAAAAAGAAAAAGAAAAAGAAAAAGAAAAAGAAAAAGAAAAAGAAAAAGAAAAAGAAAAAAAAGAAAAAGAAAAAGAAAAAGAAAAAGAAAAAAAAAAAAAAAAAGAGGGAGAAAGTGACCCTGGGGCATAGAATATGCATCAACCATGCATAGTAAAGAACAGGGAAATCAAAATTGTACTCAAAATCATAGTCAAACCCTCTGGCCTCAGCACATTGGGAGTGGCGTACTAACAAAGAAGAGCTCCAAAATCCTTCTGATGTTATGGCTAACAGGTATTTTTCATGATATTTAGTTTAAAGGTGACTACCTCCAGATAAAGAGATGTTACAGAACCTCTGCTGGTGGTGCAAATGGCTCAGACTCTCTATATGGGATTTTGGTAATCTCCTTATCTGATAAGAGATACAGAGAAAATCCTTCAAGTCTGAATAAAAAGGAATTTCAGAAATATGAAGATAAAGTGCTTTCTATCTTCCTCTATCTCAAGTCAGGGAAACATTATTTGATAGAGAAGGGTTTTTTTACTGAAAAGGGAGATGGAATTGCCCTTTATTTATTTTCTCATAAGTTTACCATGAAATGTCAGGACAAAATCAGCCTTTTTCAGGACATAAAATTCACAGGTCATCTTAAGGAGATTAAAAATGATAAAGTAGAAGTCACTGACAACTTTGACTCAAGCATCAGTAATGATTGACTGTGAAATTTTTGCTTGTCTGATGTACCTGAATCATCAAGTAAGTTAAAAAAAAAATTCCTCTCAGTGATGGGTGCTCAGAGAATGAAATTTAAGACAAGTAATCTATAGGCTACACATTGCCAATGGTTCTTCAGAGTTTTTAAGTGTGCCAGCCATTTTGAATAATCTACCATGAATATTTTCATTCTGACCTCTCTTCCAAAACAGAGAGACAGATTACAAAAGGGCTAAGCAGCAGGGCTGGAACCATGAGGTGTGTGACTGGCATTATTTCCCATTGCATATGGAGGTGTGTGCCTGAAATCCAGCTTGCAAAGCCTGAAAATTGGCTCAGCTGGCAGGACCTTGGTGTGATTCTGATGACCACTCCCAGACCACATGGATTGTCTAAAAAACTGGGCAGTCATCTCCTGCAGGGTGCCCTTGGCTTAGGTTCATTTTGCACCACTGAAGCCAGTGGAAATTTGATCACAAATATCAATGCAGTCTGAGTATCAGACCCTAACATTTAAGTACTAGTGGTAGAAAAATGTCTTGTAAGCTCAGCTGTTGCTCATTCTTGAAGGTCTTTTTTAAGCAATTTTTTCTAAATCACTTGTCAGAAGCAACAAGATTGATAAACCTGTAAGTCAGTCTATTATTGCAAAAACAGAGATTATTTCTGCTGATATATTTTCTCATTAAGAATTATTCATCTGCTTTTTATAAATCAGCACTTACCATTTTCTACAGTAATTTGGCCACAAATTTTTATTGTATTTTATTTCCCTATTTTGTACCTTGATTAGCCTAAAACTATTTCAATGGTTATATTTGTTCAACTATTTTAATCAACCATTGCCGGCAGTGCTCAGGTTACCACTCAATCTTCTGCAAAGATAGTTCAGCTATAGCCCAGTTTCCCAGTTTGCACTTAAATACAGCAGGGACAATGGGATGTTTTACAATGTATTTTCTACTTAATACTCTGCTGTATTTTCTGCTCTCTATTGATTCTCCTTTTCAGCCTGACAAAGGAGATATTCAAATGTTCCAACAGCAGCTCTCATTCCTGAGGAAAGCACATCTCACCTGCACCCTTGAACCAAACACATGAACCTAGCTTTCCCAGGGCAGTGGCCAAATACCTAAACAACCACTTTGCTTTCAGAAGTGACATTTTTTAACTGGTATTCTGTTAGAGATGTATTAACTTTTAAATCCTTATACAGCTTGAAATACCAAGTTGTCTTTATAACTAAACATGCTTCCTTTGCTATTATCTTAGTTCCTTTATGATTAGTGTTGCAATAGCATAAGTAACTGACGCCTCTTGGGAAAAAACTTCCATAAAGTCAGAGAGAGATGGCTCTAAGTCCTCTGTGGGATAAGGAGAAGACAGTCACCTCCAGACCATACTTCAAAATCAGTCCTAAAATCTGGCTGAACTTGACTAGAAAAGCATTATGACACTGCTTTCCCAATGTGGGTGGTAAAAATTCAGGATAAAGTAGCGAAACATGATTATAAAGTTGTAGTTTAAACCCAAAAAGAAAGGCTAAACAAAAATCTACCCAGCTGACAACTGACAATGCTAGATAGAGGAAAACAAGTTCAGATTTCAGAATATATTTGCCTCTAGACAAAGGAAGATAAACATAGCACAATTTCTGCATCATAAGGATGCTGAAGTTATTCTAACTCAAGTCCAGACAGCCTAGGAAAGTCAACATGGTAAAGTTTTGAGCTCTCTTATCAAAGCCTATTGTTATTACTGTTCTGAACTCCAGTGGAACACCTTTCATTTCCAAAATGAAGAAGATGGGGGTGACCATATGACCACATTTCTATTGACCTGACAGAGGACATTATTTAGGCGTCACACTTGGTGTTAGCTGTAGAAATGTAGGCAACACTTGGTCCATTACAAACATCACCAGAACAAAGCGACACTTTAACAAATATCCAAAGGCAGCATATTAGAGTATTTTCACTTTTTATGGTCTGAACAATAGTGTTTTTCATCCTGAACTTGAAGTACTAATGCCTCTGTGACCAAATCACAGTCTTACAATTCTAAACCATGCCAGTTTATCTATCACGTGGTAGCACACATCAACAGAGTGCCATGAATTTAATATACCAATAAAATTTCCATTTGCAGACAAACATCAAGAAAATGTCCACAGCATTTTCTCTAAGCCTGCAAGATATCTGAAAAAGAGTCTATAATATTAACTCTATTTTACTCTATGTCATATGGAGAAGAAAAGCACAGCTTTGTTGAAGAAGAATGACAGCTCCTTCAGAAGTGGCTGGTGTTCAATCTTGGCTCAGCACCAGGAGCCAGCCCCACAATGGGAACAGTCAGCCATTGGAACAACTTCTCCAAGGAAGCGGTAGATTTGTCAATCCTGTGAGCAGAGACATGGTCTCTGACAGCCTGCATACAGGGTTTATGTGTCTGCACACAGCTTCAGAGAAGGGTACAGGAAAAGGTATAGCACAGGCTTATTTTTGAGCAGAGCTCTGGCTTTAAATGCTACAGCAGGTCAGATCAGAACTCCAAGATTCACTGAAAGAAAAAGAAACTGATTCAGGTATATAATAAAATAAATATATAATATTATATATCATATAATAAAAGGCAACTTCATTACTACCATTAGTGGAGTTACATTTCTCAGAGTTTATCACATCTCTTGCCAAAGAAGCACACATTCACAGTTGGAGCTCTTTTTCCAGTACTTCTGCTTATAATTTCTCTGTCGTTTGCAAATTTAAGTAAACAAGGGACCTACTAGGGCCCCCCCTCCTGCCCCTCCCCTCCCCACTCACATAGAAATGCCTGGAGCAAAAATTCCTAGAATATTTATTCTGTTTGCAAAAGACAGCTCAAATGTTCCCCCCCCAGCTGAACTCATTTTACAGGTATCTCATCCTTTCAACAGCTAGATTGAAAGGACATGGGTAGGAAAACACAACATTGGTTTTAGAAGTCCAAGTGCAATTTTTGTGATGTCTCACTTCAGATATGCAGCTGCCCATACCTGCAGTCTGGCCCTGCACAGATTGACCTTCAGCCAAATTGCTTCAGTATTTCTGATACAACTCTGCTGCTAGAAAAGCACCTGCAATCACAATAGTGCTGTTGGACAATGTTCATCTAACTCAGGAAACAGCCAGACTCCCATTCTGCACACGTATTGCTAGATTAGATGGAAAGATACACTCGGGATATGATATACTGAGATCTGCCATCTCTATTTTGTTCTTACAGCTGCAGAAAGAACACATAAAACTCCACATTATAATGGAAAATTAAATAGCAGCACTGTCCTTTAAAGTAATAAAAGCCTAGTTTACTTGGAGTTTTTTAACAGACCCTTAGGAGAAACTGGCAAATTAATTTCTACAATGTTATTTGCTAAGAAATAAACACCTGAAAATGGAAGGATATTCTTTATCTGAACAGCTATGCAAGATGTTAAAAAACCTCTTGCAATCTCAGAAATATTAAAAAAATCCTGGGGATTTTGGATTTTCTGTTTTATTCCATAATCCTCCCCAACACATAAAAGTTTTTGGCTAAATTCTTTACACATATTTGTATTTATCTTTATATACAGACATATATGCCTAGCAATATAAAAAAAGCATTCAAATATTTACATTGCCTTCTGAGTTATAGATGCATGTGTATTCATTTTGGTGTATTATTTTGACATGAGTGTTTTACAAAATCTCTTCACAGGAGTCAGTTTACCGCTTTATTATTTTATTATTTGTATTTCAGGAAGTGAGAAAAAAAAGACAGAAATTTGTGGATGTGGCTTTTGGTTGGTTTTGTTGTGAACAGTTCATGTTTCTTTGAGGGAGTCTGAAGTGAAAGAATGTACTTTTCTGAATTATGAACCTTCATGTTCTGATTCTGTAACTGAATTCAGGTATTGTCTCCCTTGGAGCAGCTGGTGTCAGCCTTTTCCTACAATGGCGGGGTGGGAAGTAGGGATCCTTATTATGAATCATCAAACCTTTGAAGTGAAGGTGAAGTAATTTTCTGTTGGCATTATTAATCTGGCTCTGGGATTCTTCTCTACAGCTTCTATCTTGCTGAATAGTTTCACTTTGCAAAAGCAGTCCAGTTGAATAAGGGTGGCTGGATTTTCTTCCCTGTTTGCATTAAAAGTCTAATGCCATGATATATCATAAGAACAGAGGGGTTACGAGACATTTAGTGCTGCCCTTCAACTCTCTAGTTCCTTCAAAACCAGAAATATGTCAGCATCTTTATTGCTTTGGCACTTTCCTTCAGTTCTTAGACATATAATTCATGGCTATTTCCTAAATCACCTGTTTTGATTTCTCATACAATTTCAAAGCTGAATGATTTAGGGGATTTGGGGGTGGGGGTTTTTGTTTGGGTTTTTTAACCTGTGCTGCAGCAAATTAAATTCAATTGGCATAAAAATCAAACATTCCTCTACAGATATCTAATTGATCACATTGTAAAATATACATAGGGTGGCGGGTCCCATATGGAGAAAAAATACTCCCCAGTTGTTCCACTTTGCTATAGTTACTGTGTAATAATAGATTCCTTACATATCATAAGCATAAAAGTCTTTGTGCGTCACTTAAATCGTTTTATATAAATGACAAAACATGAATATAGCATTGTTCCATCTGTTCAAGAAAAACTGTGAGCATTTCACTGGCACTAAGCATTTTCACATTTATTTGTGTCTGTGCAACAACCCTCTTCCATTAAGTGCAATACTCAAAGGAGCAGCAGAATGCAAAGGTAATGGGTACCAAAGTATTCAAAATGCAAAAGTAACACATGCAGCAGGTGATATCTACATTCAGGCTTACAAAGGAGATTTTAAAGTCTGAATGTTCTTTATACAAACTAAAGAATATTAAAGAACTTTTGGGTTCACTGTTGATGTCAGAATTCAGTCAGCACTCACTCTGGTGAGATTCAGGAAGTCTTGTATTCAAAGAAACTTTTTTCAACAAGACACTGATAAACTTTTAAATACATTAAAAATAAATATTAAAAAGTCTTTCATGTTAAGAACAGTATTTGAGATCAACTTAGCTTACTCATAACTTCAGAAATATCTAATGAACTTACACCCTAAACGAAAATCTTGGAAACACGAAACTGGAGCACACTAAAATATGTAAATTTAACAATATTTTGAGTGTACATATCTTAATTCCAAAACTCAGAGAAAGACTTTCTCATGCAAAAGAAGACTGATTAGTCCTTGGAAACACAGATCAGTAAATAAAGAATGATCAGAGCAAAGAAAAAGGAGGTAATAACTAAGGAGCCTTTCCTAGTATATTAATTAACTTTTTTTGAATAAGTGTTAGGTGACATGTAGAGGCAAAAAAATCATGCCATGGGTCCTGGATATGGTCAAATTCTTGGGGGAAGTCTGTCCTCTTCACCAGTGTCTCAGTCCTGGTGTGCAGCTGCAAGATGCACCTGTATTTGGCCTGCAATAGTGCAAGCACACAAGGAAAGCCAATTGATTTTAATTAATACATGTGCTCTCTGTAACCATTTGCTCTTTCATGACTTCATCCCATACCAAGGATAGGGAAAATCCTATCCTACCCAATGACCGTCGGGTAGGATAGGGTTTTCCCTATCCTTGGTATGGCATGGCTATTAGGAGAAACAAACCCTTCCTTTATGGTACTAGAAACAGTTGTACTTGACCTTCCATGTCTTAAGCCAGAAAAAAAATCAAGAATTGTGCAAGGTCTTCAGGTAATTCTTTACCTAACATAGTAATAGGGAGAAAACTGAAGTGGGTGATAGACAGGAACGTCTTCTGCTGGATTCTGGGAATGTGGAGGGGATAGAGGCACCACAACAGCTGGGGACTGCAGCCTGGGATGTACAAGGAGAACCTGAGGGAAATGGGCTGGTTCAGCTTTTGGAAGAAAGAGGGAAGGAGAGATCTTATCAGTGTTTCCAAAAAGCTGATGGCAGTTACAAAAAAGGTGCATGAAGGCAAAACAAAAAAGGTGCATGAAGGCAAAACAAAATGCGTTAGACATAAATTGAAATATGGTAATTTATATTAGATGTAAAGAAAAATATTTTTAGAGTGAGGATAAATCAGGAAGAAGTGGCAGGATATGGAGAAAAGAATGTATTAAATAGTCCTCTCTGCTCTTTCAAATCTTCAGCAGAACACCAAGATGGATTTCCGCCCATTGTTTTTCACAGAGTTTCTGATTCACTGGTGGTGCTAGAGGTGAGCTCAGGTTGAAATGTTTTATTTATTTGTTTAAGGACTTCTACCATCTCTTGCTTTCATTATTTTCTAAGTTAAATGAATAAATTACATTCTCCTAAAGTGGTCTTGAGCTTCTCCCAGATTTTCTTAATTCATGCAGTTCTTGCACTTTGTATCCTTTTGAGCAGAGCTTCTTTGATGCTTGCTACTGCCAGGAAGAGTTCACTTTCTATCAGCTCTAAATTGAGCAGTCTAAATTTTCCTTTTCACCTATTTTGGTGTTCATCAGATTCCTAACTGAGGCATTTCAGCTCACTGATGTGGTAGTAAATGATTATCCATTATATTGTTTTGGCCATGCGTACAGATTAGTGAGCGAACTCGCAGAGGGACCAGCAGACTCCGTCAGGCGAGCTACTAAGTCTGCTTCAGCCTTCTTTCTTGCATACCTATTTAAAAAAAGGACAGGCTAGATGAATTCTTGCCATAATTACTTGTGGTTTCATGCCTTCTGCCACCACCTGCACATTTGCTGCTTCCACTCACAATTTGGTTTAGGACAGACACTTTGTGTTGCTTGTTTTCACTGTCCTGCTGAATCTGTTACAAGGCCTTTAGTGTTCACTGTTGTTCAACATCGACAAGACAGTCAGGAAACATGAACTGCTTGGATTGAGTGGAGGCTGGCAGCAGCAGAGCTTGGCAGTGCTTTTTGGGTCTGTGTGAGCATTTCTCACCTCCTGGTGATCCTTTCATAACTTGGCAAAACCACCATGGCAGCGTTGTTGTGTCAATCTTCTTGTACTCGGTAGCTGTATGTACAAATATCGTCTGCTAGCAATAGAAGGAAAGAAGCGAGATGAAGACCAGTGGCTAAAAATTTTGAGTAGACAGGACATGCCTAATTTGACTCTGATGATGAAAGACTGACAGAGTACACTCGGGGATGTATGGCTCCCTTTATCCCAAAACCCACCTTTCAGAAGGTATATATAGTCATCTTTTTTGGTGGAAAGCTCCATGTGAAACACAGTGGTTTGCTTTCTTAGGCTGACTTCAAAATTGAAAATTTATAATACTATCCTAGAATTTGGGGATCGAACCATATCTTAACAAAATAGGTTCTATCTAATAAGGCAATTTTAAAAATCCAGTTTTCAATAGCAAGATACAATTAGTGAGATTTTCATCTACCATTTCTTACTACAAATTCAAGCTGTTCATATTTCCCAGAGTATGGCTAGTTTATTCTCCAAATTTACATGTACGTGGGCACGGCTAGTCCAAACTTCTACCGTAGAGAATAAAACCATGCAGGCATCCTATCAGCAAGCCCAGCATGGAAAGATTTCCACAACAGTAAGGATGTTTCATGGTTGAAATTGAAATGTAGAGAAAAGAAAGGGTACACATATCAGGAGGAACTCAAGGCTGTGACTTAACAGTTATTAATACAGCAATCAGCAATGGAACTTTAATCCAGGTCAGGTAAGAACACAAGACTGCATTTCTGACCAATATACTCGAAGATACAGTATGAAATTCTTCTGGGGAGGAGGACAGATGAAATGTATCTGGCAAAAATCCTGAGGGAATACAACAAACTAGATTTTTGTTGCTCTTGTTACTTTTCTTCAGGTTCTGGGGCTTTGTTCTTTGCTTCAGAGGGGTTAAGGATGTTGAAGCGAAGACAAGGAGGGGAAATTAATGTGTATCAGTTTGCGCTGTACCATCCTCTTGTATTGTGCATTTCATGTGATTTTGGCATCTGAAAGCTGGATGAAAGGCTTTGCTGAAAGATCAGCCCATGACTTCAGAGCACAAATACCACCTGTTGAAAAAGGGACTGTGCCTTTAGGTTATTAAAGAATGCCCCCCTAGGCCACTTCACAGACCCTCAGCAGAGAGAACTATAGCAAGATCATAAAACTGCCTGGCTCTGTACCACTGGAATAGGCATTTGTTGTACCCTGATTTAAATTTTAAAACATACTATGCTGTTGTTGCCTCATTCTGCACCCTGTGCAGGTAGCAGGTAAGTCTCATCCACTCCAGGTGGAAATAATTCTGATTTCCTGATTTTTTGTAGAAGTCATTTCTCCTAATTATGTGATTTTAAAACTTTCTCACCAATCAACCTTTTAACTTTGTTCCTACATTGCACTGTAAATATTGAAAATGTGAAAATATGTAACAGAAGCACCGTCACAATCCTCTTGCAAAAATGGAATAAAGTTCCTCAACAGGCTATCCCAATCAAAACCCACACAAACATTAGCCAATGGGTATTGGCTAAGGAACATTAAGTTTGCCAGATGCCAAGAGCTTACTGCAATTTCAAGAACTTGTCAATGTTCTAAGAACAGGAGTAAGAATACTGTCCTTCACTGGCAGGAAAGCCCAGTATCTTGAAACTAAGCATGTTTTTTTGGTATGTGAAAAATTGCAGTTAAAAAAAATCTTAAACTCAGTCTGTTTCAAACAAGTGGAAGCAGTAGGAAAAATGTTTTAAATTCAGGTCTCCAAGGATTGTACAGTATCTAAACCACTAGCTGGGTATCCTTGTTAAAGGATGGGAAGTGAGGGATTTGGAGGCGTTTGAAGCAGAAAAAACAGTAGCAGATAACAGAAACATGGATGTCAATGCAAAAAGAGGTGAAGAACAAAGAAAATTCTTTGAACCTTAACATATAATATATATTTTGGAAAATTCTGTTGGGGATAAGCACCAATATCCAGGGTCACAGAAAAAAGATATAGCTGCTCATTTGGATTTTAGCTTTGTACCCTAATTAAGATTTTGATTGGTAAAAAATTCCCTTTCCTCCTGTGATATCTTTACATAAGTTTAATGGACTACTACAGCGATTCTGAAGTACTGACATGACATGACACTGTCTCTTGCCCTTGTTAAGAAACACTTTTCTGAGTTTACCTACCAGCTCTGCAGCTGCTGTGAATTTTTGTGGAAGCCTTGAGCATTCAGCTGAAAAAAATAAATTTCTTCCTCTAGACAGATTTCTCCCACCTGTGTATATGCACATAGACTGAGATATCTTCAAACAAAAAAAAAAACTTATTATAGGACTGGGAATTACTTTCAGAAAGTATTTGGCCTTTGCTTGCATTACTTCAAATAAAGTTCAGAAGAGTCACATATCATTTCAGACATCTACCATTAAATGAAGAGAATAGCAGGGTATTTTAAAAGTGTGTGGTGAATCCTAGAGTGCCTACACATTATAATTTCATAAACTTCACATAAAATATTTAAATCCAGTCATTAACGGAGACAGACTATCAAACTAGAACAACTCTGCTAGAGCTTTAAGGATACATGGAATTATCCAGAGATAAAAGAATTACAAAAACCAGTGGTAACCACCTTTAGCCCTTCTCATAATTTGTTTCATTTCATCTAGCACTGCATTTCCAAGGTTCTGCTGAAACTCTAAGCAGAGATATTTATATATTTTCACCATTAAAAAGCAAAAGAAATATGCCTTCAAAAGAGAAATACAAGTACTTTTCTTGAGAGGTTCTGTCAGGCTTCAGTAAGCAGATAAAACCATTGTTTTGAACTAGGTTTTCCTATTTGAATCGAAGGCTGAAAACACCCACAATAAAGACACTTAGAAATTGGTAGTTTATCATCCATAAATGCAGAAATCTCAACTGGAAAGAGTGTGAATAAATGTCTTTAATAAATGGCTGCCTAAATTTAGTTCTCAGAGCATGTGCAGAGTATTTAATTAATTGTTGTATTTTCAAAGTTGCTGAGCAACAATCATATGCTCTTAACTTCTGCATAAACCATTTGGACAAGGAATAAAAATGTAATAGCTTAATCTTTTTTGTTTCTCAGAAAGTCTTGGTGGTTTTACATATGTTTCAAGTTTTTATAGAAACCTTTAAAAATATGGCAGTAAATACTGTTAACTGGTATGACTTGCTGTGTTATCTAAAACTTGCTTGTTGTTTTTACACTGTGCAAGAGTGAGAGAAACAGATCAAACAGCAGCAGGAAGCTCAGCTGTATCTTGCTTGAGGCTCTTGCCTAATTTGCACCTGCTCACTGACGGTTTTTTTCAGACCTTCACCAATTAATGTCCTCCAGATAGAGGCCAAGTTCCAGGGTTTGTATTTTTTTTTAAATTTATACAGACCAGAGGAATCTCACCTATTTAGACTTCTTTGATTCAGACCCGCTCAGATGATTTACTGTTGTCATTACAAGGAGGTATGTGATTAAAATATTCCCTTAAAATTGTTTCTTTTGTCTTTCTTTCATCCCAAATAGTAGTGAAGGAAAAATCATATGCCTTACTGGTGACTTTTTTGTCTCAATGGGTATAGAATGCCCACTCAATAAGTACTTTCACATACAACAGATGTATATCTGTTTAGACAAATTTGTTGGGCTCAGGAGTTGACAATCCCCATTACCAGTTAGCAAGATTTACAAAGCAGAAAACGTAGCAGGACTGCTCTGCAAATTTGCAGCTAAATCTCTGGTGACAAGAACAACCCTGGGAAGAACTATATTGTGATATAATACAGAATATCATCATTCCTGGCTGGTTTATTTTCTAATTGTTATTCATATATACATTATGTGACATTATTTTAAAAGGATACATCTATGGTCTAATACTCAAGAAATTTACACTTCACTATGCAGAAGGCAGTATCCTTCATAATGTCTGACTACAGGCAAATACTGAGGGAAGCATGGCATGGAGCACACACTGTGGAAGGAAAACAGCATCACAGCCTCTGGAGGACTAAGGCTGGTAGCATTAAAAAGGAAAATTATATCAGTTAATGGCTACTGTGACTTCCTTCATGAATGATTCAACTGCATTTGTCCTTGATAGTATAAATTTTGTTGTGCATTCCCAGAAATCAATGCAAGGTAAGTACAAGTTATGTAAGTTATTTGAAAAAAAAATCAATTTTGAGGCAGTTGGGAGTGGAAAAGAAATTCAGCAGAAAAGTTCCAAAACTTTACTTCAAATTAACACACCTGCATTTTCTTACTTCTCTTGTTTTTCCCATACACCTTTCCCTTCTCGTCACCTTCTCCCTTTTCCTTTTTCTTGCCCTTCTCCTTTCTTTCTACCTTTTACTTCCCCCTTCCACTTTTTCCTTTTCCTTTTCCTTTTTTTTTCCTTTTCTTGAAAGTACTTTCTACAGAATAAGTAAAATGTCAGTGAGTTGTCAGGAAAGTGCATTTCCAAAATGACTGTAGACACAAATAAGAAAAAAGAAAGGAAATGGAAATGGAGAGACCAGCAGCAAACGAGTGACATAAAAGACACTAGAAACTTTGATATTGTCTTACTTTATCGTGAGAAGAATTTGAGTACTTAAGTTCACTTTTGGCATGCCTGTAGGTTCATGAATTTCTAAGCAGGTACTCTTTTCCCAGCTTTTCCTTTCTTCTCAGCATTTTTTACTCACAAGTGTTTAAACCAAGGGAGAAAAGCAACACTGGCACATATTTAATGTCAGCAAATTTACAGAAAAGCTCAATGTAATATTGAAAATATATTAGCATCCATGGTCACTAATAATCCACAGAGAACACTATAGGATAAGCATCATCTTTTCAAGGTTTCAGTCCATATAATGATTCTTAGCACAAAAAAAATTGTGCTTGTAGGTCAACCTCCCCTATCTTTTTCAACTCCTTCTATCTAGATTTGTCAATTAAGTTTTAAGATGACATTTAGGAATAGTCAGTCATTTGGAGTAGCACATCTGCCATATAAATACTCACAGGATACTTGTACTTTTACGGAAGAGAAAATTTCAATTAGGTGGATTTGGAATTGCAGGAAGAGCTGTGGCTTACAGACATATTTTATGACATGTTTGGGGTCCTTGTCCCCATATGCACCAGCAATTGAAAAAACTGTGTAAATAGCAGTTAACTAGCAATTAAAAATTACAGAAGTTCAGTGTATTTTTCAATTATTTGATGAGTTTCCAAATCTCGTGTATGGTAAAACAAGCAGTCATTCAGCACAGCTGTGCAAGCTGAAGCTGGTTATTAGCATCCAAATGGCTATGATAGATTCATTCTACTTCTGAAATTCTTTTATTCATCACTGCTCCAGTGAGTATTTTATAGATTTATTTATTTATAACCACATAAATAATTTAACTAATAATTGTAAGTCTCCATTTTCCCTTCTAAACCTCAAGTACAATAAATTCCACAGCTAATCTTGGATAATTCTTCTGTCCTAGAGAATATAATTACTATTCCTAACATTATTCCTATTATTTAATCGGTTTCTAAACATTTTCAGAAAAGAGGACAGTGAATGAAAATTCAAATTAATATAATGCCACAAATCTCAGCAAAATTATATTGATATAGAGGGAAATGTATTTGTACATCCCTGGTTAAAATTGGTTTCTTACTGTTTGTTTAGAAAAAGGGTAAGGATTACATGACAGGAAAACTAAGGACATTTAACTTTCATTAATTTCTCTTCTGTATGTTTTGAATCAGGCTATAAAAGATATTACAAAACAGAACAGAAATGTAACATGCTGTTCTAAATGTGTCTAGATGCTAGGCAAACCATTTTCAATATTATTGTGCTTAAAACAAGCTTTTTTGAGTTACCATCACAAAACATTTTCACTTACCATCACAAAACTCTTCATTTCAAATCTTGTTTCAGATGATTAGAGCTCTGCAATAAAACATTAACTTTACTTCAAGAATCTTCCCAACATTGTCTTTCCCTAGAAAAAAACCTGTAAAACCTGTAACTTACATGTATGCTTTAAGTCTGGCTCTAGTTTTCTAGTCCTCTGGAGGAGGACAACAGTAAATGAAGTATATGGAAATACACTCATGTCATTACTATTACTATTAGTGGAAAAATGGGACCACTCATTACAATGTTGATCAAAGAGATAGTGAAATGTGAAATTCAGTTCTCAATCTGCCCCACCAGTACACACAATCCAAACAGGCAAGACGACCACAAGACCAGGCAGCCTGGCTCACTCGGGGCACGTTCCTGCAACCATGGTGCCAGAGCTGGAGACAGCAAGGGAGCGGGCACAGGTCTCACTACCCCCCACCAGCCTCACACCCTGTATCAATCATTTTTTTCAAGAAGAAGCAAGTGTCTTTCAACCACCCCTTGCACAGGCCAGCTCCAAAAATTCAGGACACAGAAAACATTTGTGCTGCTTGAAAAGAAATGTGTAACCTGATAATTGCTGGTTGTGAAGGGAGGTTTCCAAAATAAAAAAAAAAAAAAAAACAACCAGTAATTGTCAGGGAGGTGGACAACAAGTGACCTGAAATGTGAGTTGGATCAAAAGCGAGAGTGGAAATTCTGTATTTCCCCTGTCCCACACAGAAGAACACCATACAGCATAGGAATTCTCATTATGACAGCCTGTGGAAAAAAAATCACTCATCTAATGGAAAGCCCTGAATCCATAAGGCAAATGTAAGATTTCAAACAAGACTGTTAAACCTTATCCATTCTATGCAGTTTTGTGTCTGGTGTGTGGACAAAGAGAAATTTTAAATCACCTCTGGCATTGCAATGGCAGACCCCTCAAGCTTCTTGAGACAAGCAAATCTTGTGGTAACACCCAATATGTTATCTAAAGACATAACAGTGGCTAGGAATCACTAACTAAAGAACTTAAAAAACTGTTAATTTGTGTTTTATACCCAAAGGTAGAGTTTTAGAGCCAAAGGTAGAGAGAAAGTACACTTTTCTCTCATTGAAGAAAAAAAAATTATCACAGAATTTAACACATAACAAAATATGTGGTTGTATCAACCACAGTTAAACTATCTTCCCAATCTGGTCATCTGTCAAAAGCAAAATACCATGAAAACCATGTTCAGCTAAAACAAAGTAAAAGCATTTTTTTAAAAATTCATAATTGAGAACAAGGACAAGTAGCAACACAAAATTTACAGTAAACAGACAACACGAGGATTTTTCCTTTTAGCAGAGGATCAGGTCCAAGATACCATCATAGCAGAGAAATGTAAACATTTGTGAAACTGAAGAAAAACTAAGAATGTTCAGAACCAGTACGACTCAAACCACTGCAGGCACAGCTGGACACCAACAGACTCAGAACAAGAATCAGATAAGGCCAGAGACCTTGGGAAGCAAAAGCTGTGACAGGACAAATCCCCATACTGAGGCCAGGCAGGTAGTATCAGACAAAATAGAAGACACATATGAGAAAGCACTGAATTCAAGGAGTGACTGGAAGATGAGATAAATGGATCTACATTGGAAACAGAAATTGAAGCAAGCGCTGCAGTGATAAGAAAGTACCGTATTTGGAAGAAGTGAAACTCTGTGTGGAAATTTCAAAGGAAGAAATGGACCAGTCAAAAGCAGTGAGGGAAAAACTTTACAAATGTGTGCAACTGAAAAGCTCCAAACCTTGCCCTGTCAATAAAGCAGATAAGGCACAGCATTCTTGAGAAGCCTTCAACAAATACCACTCAGCATCAGACTCTGAGAAAATAAGGAACAGACTGTAGTTAACTTAATGATAACATGAATCCAGGAAAAAATCAGAAGCACAGACTGCAAATGAACTGCTGAAAACAGAAAAGCAATAGACAGAAATGCACTAACAGCAGACACAGCAAAAAGCATTTTCTGTACCTCACTCACGCTGAAAAAGCTGTTCAGAGATGGGAAAAGAAATCCCTCCAAATGGTACCAGCTTTGAATCATTATCAGAATATTCCAACAAGAACTTTGCATTACTGCAGCAGCTGCAAATGTGGTTCCATTTTATAAAGTTTTTTGTAAGGCAAAACTGCAAGGAAAAGCAGAAAAGGTAGATGCAAAGCTGAGAGAGGCTACAGAGATCATGGGTAGGCCAGTTATTCACCCCAAGGGTACAGCAGAACTGTGGAACATGGTTGTCCCTTCACATCCTCAAGGATAATGACCTCAAAACAAGATTTTACAGCCTTCCCCTAATATCTTTTTTGGAGAGATTAGGACAAAACCAGAAAATTCCTGAAGTTAAACATTTTCATTATCATAAGAATCACAGTTCATAAGCACAAGAAATAGAAAACAATTGCAGGAAATTTTAAATTTTAAATTTTTATGACATAACAATGCATGTGAGGAGAATCACCTCTTTGACTTCTCTCTGAAATTCTTTCACCCAACTTAAACACCTTTACTTCTGTATCAACTATCAACTTTTTTGCAAAAACCTTTCTTAGGCAGCTTTAAAGTAGTGACAGGAATAGTCTAATGGGACCCTGCTCCCAAGTTTCCTAAGTGATTTTGATCCAGTTTACATCCAGTTTGTCATGACAGTCATTCTCAGCCTGCCAGCTGAGCTGGGGTTTTTTAGTGTGTAGTTACCTTCTTTATCACCAAAAGGAAAGAAAAACAAATCATATAAAATAGGGAAAGTTTGGCCATTGCATGTGTCAAACTTCACGGCAAAACTCTGACTATTCAGCAGTTAACTGACTTTAATTCTTACGGTATCTATCACAGGCTGCTAGTATTAGGGTAAACCTTAAAGACAAGTACAGATCACAACACAAAGACAACCACTGCATGAACAATTTCACTATATCCAGATACATCTCATTGCGCACTTCTGCATTTTTGTAAAATAGAGAAAGAGACAAATAGAATGGTGAATTATTTAGCTGAAATCTAATGATGAAATTTGATGACCACTGAAAATTTCCCTCTGGTCTCCACACACAATATATTACCCTTTAATCATATTCATTATCAAGGGGAAGTGGAAAATAAAACTTAATGTAAAATAACCTGATCCCATCTTTTCAGGAACATAGGTACCTGTTTTGAGTTTGCCAAACTAATTCTGCAGGAAGATTTTCTCTACCTTTTCTAAGTATAATAATAACTTCTCTCTGGAACTCCCATCTATACATTATAAGGTACTCACGATGAATACAGCAGTGCCTTGGAACAGGAAAAAAGTCAGTGAATCCTTTACAAGCAAAGAAGCACTAATATGGACAGGCTGTAAGTCAGGAAATGAAGCAAAGAAATATAAAATCACTGGTCCTCAGGCAGCTGAAGAAGTAACAACACACAAAGGATCTGCATCCAGCTCCTTTAAGCATAAGACTATTGGTCTGTCTCCTAACTCCCTCAGCCTTCTCCTTTCTTTGAAGCATCTGACAGAAAATTTCTGGTCCTTGTTAGGTGATTTGCTGCTCTCCTCAAGCCTGACATCTGCATAGAAAACTTAAATAAGGACAACTCAGCTCAAGGAGTCCACCTAAATGGCCAGCAGCTGCCAGAGGTTCCCAGCAAGTACCAAGGAGGGACAGATTTGCAGCAATGCAGGACAATGACAAGTCTCTATATTGTGTTAGGAGTTTCCTAATCAGATGTTACCTGCACCAAAGTGCCATGCTCTGCAATACCACTGCATTTTATGTAGCTGCATTTTTCCTTCCTGCTAGCATATCTGGGAGCATCTTTTGCCCAGGATTCAAAAATACTATAACACTTTGAGAGGCCATATATAGGAACATTTGTAATAAACATTATACTTAGTATACATTAATGAATGTGTAGCGAAATTCTAAGCGGCTTAAAGATCAGGATAACTTTTCCCTCACTCCATATTTACTTAGTGCAGCAGGTATTCTGGTTAAATTATCCTTTCTGGATTTTGAGTCTGACAAGAATGTGAGTTTTTGCTTATGTGTGTGCATGAATTGTGTTTATAATAAGTGTTTCCTTTCCTCACAAAATTGGAAAGGTGAACTAATATTCATTAGAAGGTAATAGGGACAAATAGCACAAAATATTTTGGAATGCTAGTTTAATACATAGCTGCATATATGCTGCAATTTTTTTCCCTGAGTGGTCCTTTGTTTTCAAATTCCAAATTCTTTGAAATAGGAAAATGCAGTTCCACAAAAGCAGTAATATTCACTTTGCCTATTGCAAGACCGTGATTTGTGTGTGCCATCCTGTCAACACAGAGCCTGTTGAAAAAAATACAACACAGCAGACCTTGATGGAAGCTCAGAAAGGACTTTATCAAGGTAAAATGAGCAAATGTACCATAATCTCTGACTACATTTTTTATTATTAATAAATTGTGATTATTATCCCAACTTTTTGAAGACAATGAATTTTCCTAAGACTTTCTATGTTATATAAATTAAGGTTCATCAGGAAATCCCTAGGTAATGGAAAGATGAAAAAAAGGGCAAAATAAATTTATTTTATAGTAGCAGACATACACACACACACACACACACCAGTTTCATGACCAATTTTTATTTTCCTGAACACTTCATAAGCATCATAATACAAAGAAAGTAAAAGGGATAGCAGCCCAAGGCTTTTATTTTGAGGGAAAAATCACACACCTATATTTTACAAAACAGGTGCTATTTATAGTCTTTTCTTCCTTTATTATTTTATAAGACGCTGATGCTTGGGCTAAAATTTTTGCTGCAGAGCTGAAACAGGGACAAAGAGAGCTTTGATTAGGCATAGCCATCAGTGTGGTTTTGGTGCATTATCAAGGAGAAGCAAGCTATGAATGCCATCTGCTGGAGAAGGGCTTGCCAGGCCAAGCGTCAATGATGCCTCACAACAGCTTTGGTCTGGGTAACAAATATCTGACACTGCATATCACAGCAACTTTTTCCATCAGCTCTGTCAGCAGAAGCAAGAGTCAATTATTATTTTGAGGGAATTGGTCCATTGTATCAACCAATTCTTTTTCAGCGCTTTTCTTCAAATTCAGTATTATGCAATGAAATCTCAACATCTCTGCTTTTGTGCAATGGGAGTAGACTGGGTAAGTAAGAAGGGAAAAGAAAATGCAACAAAATGTATTCTTTTAATTGTAGTTGGGATATGAAGACATGAACAACTCCTCTGTTCAATTCTGTTGATATAGGTCTGTTGTCACACTGAGGTGAGAACCCTGAGGAGAACAAGCCTCTCTGCAGCAACTGTATTAGAGCTGCTCCAGGATGCAATGAGTTCAGTACTCTGTGAAAGCCACTTTAGGACTTGCTGCTTTCTTTAGGACTTGAATAACGGGCACCATGTTGAAAATTTCCAGGAGTTATGAATTAGTTTTATCTAGTCAGCCAGAATTCTTTCAAATTAGTAGTGAAATCAGGCTTTTACAGAGAAAAATAAATTCAAATATGTCATAGGATAGGACAAACAGCCCTGTAGGATATTGACTACAGAGAGTAAGTGTATGCTATGTAGGTTGCTTAACTGATTTCAGCTATCTAGTTATTACTTTAAAACAAATCCTACTCTACCAATCATTCTCTCATTGAAATCAGCATGAATTTTGTGGAACTGACTGTAAGTCATATAGCATTGTTTGACTAGACTAACAGGTATTTTAGTATTCTTACTGGATAAATGACTTTCTTAATTTTAGCTTTTTTAAGACACTCTGCTGTCTCAAAAATGAGGACAAAGGACTCAGCAGCCAGTGCTCCGTGGGTCATCACAGTTAATGTAGGAATTTGAGGTCTGCTTACCTTTACTGCCTTGGTGCTAGAACACTAGATTTGGACATGGTTCCATTCTCTAGCAGTAAATTCATATTCATTCAATGAGGAAAGAGACAAAATCCAGGCATTTTGCTGAATTAAGAAATATTCAGGCTTACGCCTAGTCTCTGAACTTGACAGACCTGGGCCTTATGCTTTTGACATTTACTACCCAGAGCAGCTCCCTCTTCCTTTTCTGCATTTCATATCTCCCCACACAATTACCTCGGACTCCCCCCACCCTAAATCCAGTCTGGATCATACAAGTCTTTCCAACTAAGTAATATGATTCAGCAAAAAGTCATTGAAACATTCCTCTTTCCCTTCACATAACTACGGAAAAAAGGCTAACTAGCCCAAAGCAGTTAAGCTTTGGGGATTTCAGCACTGGTCCTATACAGGGATTTGAAAACAGGACTCTCTCAAAGTGAGCACGCAGTGAGAGATGAGAGAAAGGAGCGATCAGTACATTTCAGCTGTTTTCTGAAGTGCAGCAGAGCCTGAACCTTGTCCTGATTTGCTGCGGTGATTGTGTCCCCAGCAGGAGGTCTCAAGAGCTGTATAAGATAGGATGAAGCCCCCAGACAGAGGTGAAAGTCAGCCTCCCTTGAATTAAAAGTGGAAAAATAGTGGGTTATAACAGCGCTACCAATAATGAAAAAAGAAAAAAAGAAAAAAGAAAACAAAGCTCCAAAGGACCAAGAAGATAGATGAAAAATGTGAGATTATCTGTCTTGGGGATATGAAGCAGTATATTAACTTAGCTAAGCTAAGCCAGCACAGACAACTTCTTCAGCCTACAAATTGGCCTCAGGTTTGGTCTGATGATTGATGCAGCTCTGCTGTTATCCCAATCTACCCCAATCAACTATCAACATCTGTCTCTCATCTCCCATTTAGGTTAGTTTGAGCGTTCTGGTACAGATATTGTTATGCAGCAAGACTGTCCTAAAATGAATCTACCCAAGGATAAAAGTAGCTTATTGAAGGTTTCTGCAGACATACAGATTCACTGAAAGAAACCTGGTACATTTCTTTACATATTTAAGAGAGCTACAAACAGAGAAGCTGCCTAAGGCTGACAGCAGATCAGAGCTAGGTCATGCAGAGGTAGATTTCATTTATTGTAAGAAGACACACCAACCTTTGAATGTTATGGCATATGTATTTTAGCTAAGGAAAAGTATGAAATAAGAGTTCCAAATCCAGTACTTGAAGGTATCATTTAATTCCTTTTGGACAACCATTTGGATTAAAGGGCAAAGATGTTATTTGCTTATGCTGTGACAAAAAAATCTTCATAGATGATTTAGTAATCACACAGAAATAAAAAGAAAATATGTACAGAATTTTTATATTATTTTCATTGTAGTAGAAGCAAAGAGTTCTGTGAGGTATTCTCCTTTCATTATCAAAAATTGCATTAAGAATTTTAAAAATCATATGAGGTCAAGTGCACCCTATGTAATAATACCATTCATTTAGAGTAGTTTTTGTTACAAGAGTCCACATCTTTATTACTTCTACAACTGAGTGAAAAACAGACGTATCATTGAAGGATAAGTTTAAAATATTTTTATATGATTTTTTTCTTCTGCTTTACAAAATCCATCCTTTTTGACCTAGAAATATGGAAATTTCCAAAATTTTACAGAGCTTTGTGATAACGAATGTGAAGAGACCCTTTAAATCTTCTTTCTCACATATGATTAAGTGGTTAGCATTCTCCACCAGCCACTACTTCTTAGCTGATCCTTAGTTTGTAAAAGTCACAAAGTGTCTAGTTAACTACCATGACACTTTGAATCAATACATATGTTTGTGCACACATACTCATGCTTCAATTTTTATGCCACATGCCACCTGTTTATTTAGCTATTGCCTGTTTAATGATTGTGGCTCTCAGTTTAGATCTTTTCATTCCCTCCCATATAAAAGATATGTGTAAATTTAAAGTATAAATTTTTCTTTCTCTGTCACTCCCTTAACTAAGTCTGTTCCCAGTGAGATGCTTCTGTCAGCATGTCATGAACTTTCATCAGATTGGCACAAAGTTTGGCTGTAAAACCTTGCAATGAGATGTAGCTGGATTACAGCCTATGAGAAACCACGGTATCTAAAAACTCCAAACAGCAGAGGCTAGAGCAGAATAGAAGTCTGAATTTACATGTGCTTACCTGAGAATACTTCTGCTAATGATACAGTTTTAGTGGTTTTCTGGCCAGTCATGCATTTTTTCTAACTGCATACAAGTCATTAAAAGTACCCAAAAGTAAGGCAAAAGCATGCCTTCAAATCATTTGAAGCGTTTACTTATTCATTTCAATGTAAGTAATATTAAAAGAACATTCTTCATTAAGCAAGTTAGGTATCCAAACACCGTAATCCAAAGGGCATCTAGTAGAAAGGAAATTATGGGCAGCCAGACTGTATTAAATACAGCTGCACTTCTTGTCCAAGTAATTCTCATTATTCCTTCATTCTTCCCTGTCATTGTAGCATCTTTTGTTCTCCTTATAAAACTCTTACAAATTGAAAGTCTTTAAGAGTATATTAAGGTATTTAAAAGAGTACAAATCAAATGTTTTTAAAGTATTTCAAATTAATCTTTGTTTGTTTTGATTTTGTTTGTAAAAGAAAAAATTGTCTTTAAAAGCAAAAAAAAAAAAAAAAGAACTTGACTGAAGAATTTAACAGAGATAATATCACAATTTTTTATTTGTGGAATACTTTAAACACAGAAGCGGAATAATTGAGACTGTGAGGAGTGTAAGAAGGTATGTAAAAACCATAATGGGTAATCTCCTGACTAACACAAATGAGAAAAAAGCCAGGTGAAGTCAGAGGAGCTGCTTCCACCAAATCTCCCACACTAGCCACTGTTATGAAAGTCTGTGGACGAATCATCATTAAAGTAGTTGATACAAGAATCCCTAGAATAAAGTAGCATCTGATCTTGAATAAAATGTTGCAAAATGTTGCCTGAGGAACAAGAAACAACTGGGGTTTTGTTTGTGTGTTGCCTTGCGTGACAGCTAACATTCACTCCCAAATGCATCATTAGCTGAAGTTTGCTAATGGCAAAAAGACATCTTCATTTTAAGCACAGCACTAATTTTTAAAATGGTAAGATGAAGGCTTAGTCTTACTTGCATATATTGGGTTATACTTGTCCCTGACTGTGGAAGACACTTGGGGGGTACCACAGAGAAGACAGATCTCATCAAATGATGATTGCTCTGAGAGACACTTAAAGTCTTCCAGAGTGATACATATTTAGCCCTTGAAAGACAGCATCCTTTCCAACACCACTTTGCAGGCACAGTACCACACTCCCACAGTTAAATCAGAGGCCAGCTGATGAAGATATTTTATTGACTCATGAGAAAACCATTAGGAAATTGGTAGAGAAGTAAAAGAATAAATTATCTTGGCAATATTAAAATTATATAATAATGCAGCCTATTATGCTTGACTATAAAGCTATTAATTACAGCTTTTAAGTCTAATGAATCACATACCTGAGCACTACTCAATTGTAGTTCTGTTAGTATGGAAACACAAATCTATTTCCCTCTTCAACTCTGGACAGCAGTCTGTGGAGCAGGATGACCCTCCAGCACTGTGATGAGCCAAGGCATGCAAGCCAGCATTACTGCCAACATTCCATTGGCATCCACACTCCTGCTGAGCAAAGATCCATTTCTTGTTCTTTTTTCCCATGTACCATTTTAAAACTTATTCCCTATTCTTTTTGAGTTCAGACTCACATTTTTGCAATACTTCTGTATTTGGTCTTCCTCCAAGTTCTTCCCAACAGTATATTCCTATCTGTCCCTTCTTTATTTCTTCCAGATTTGGTACAGTACCAAAAGCTGTTATTTCTCACATCTTTTCCCAGACAACATTGGCCTCATGGACAGGATTACTTCATTAAGAGTGGATTTGTGCTCAAAGTTCTCCCATCATTGTCCATCCCAGACTGACCAAATTTTGTTTGTCTTGTTGAGTTACTGAACAAATATTTTAGCTTTAGTTTAACCCTGCCTAGCTCCACTTAGAACAAGCAAAGTCCCACCACATACACCAAGCATTTACATATCAGGGCAGCAGAGTTACTTGGTTTTCCCATTTCTGCCCTGGGCACACTTCTGCACTGGTCCTTGGGAGGACCCATAAAATTGACTGCTGTAAAGTCCCAGCCTGTAAAAGAAGCAAAAATCTTAGCATGTTTCAGTCACTGCTAGCAAGAAAAAAGATCACCATGGACAAAGCCATGCACCTAACTCACATCTTAATTGCCATCTTCTCCAAGGCAAACTCGGGCTTTCCAGGGTGTGAAGGTGATCTTGAAAGACTGAAGACATTGTTTTCCCTTTGAAGCCTGTTCTCATGACAGGATTTTTCTCTTTTCTCTCAAAAGAGGTCTTCAAATCAGTCTTTCTTCCACCATGTATTTTAAATTTTACCTGGACCAGTAGCTCACCAATGAATTCTTTATAGGCTTCCTTTACTGTAAAGTTGGATGGTCTAATTTTTCTTTGTTTGGTTGAGCCTGTTATTTTCTGTTGAATTTATATTTCTTAAGCATACAGGCTTCTTTTTTTTTAACATTTTAAAGTGCTCAGTTTCCTAAGCAATCAGATAACACTGCATTTCTCCATGGTCTGGTTTGCACAGATTGAGTTTTGTAGTTTGAAACTCCCTTATGCCTAAACAATCCCTGAATTTCTCTTAACAGGCTATTAAAATTATCACATAATTTTATAGAAGGGAAAAATTTTTTTTAAAAAAAACAAACATCATTTGAACCTTTTTTTCTTTAAATTCAAGAGAACCTCTTGGTGGACAGAACAAAACAGTATAATTAAAGCAGTCCCTTTTCTTATGCAAACTCAATTTAGGGCTGGAACAAATATTCATCTTGGAAATATGCATTATGTATTAGGTATTCTAACACACAGCACTTCTTTTGTCCTAAGTAATTGCATCACACATGTAATCGCTGGCAAATTTCTGGTTTGTGTGTTTTTTCAACTCTGCTATAGAAGTAAGATATCCCACAGGTTTTGTATTGCAGAAATAAGTTATCTGCCCTTCTCCCCAAAATCCTGAATAACACAGAAGGGATTCATCTTGTTCTTCCACAGAAGACCTTTGTGGTCATACTGTGAAGTGCACCATATCTGCATCCCACTGCCCATCTTTTCTCAGGCAGGAGATGGTGCTGCTGGCACTGGCTGTGTCTAAACAAGAGGATGCAGGCTTCCCAGAACCCAAATCTAGAAGCAGGTGTCACCTGTGCGCAAGATATGAGGTGGAAGCACTTCAGTTCTGTATACCACTGTTTCTATGGAAGAGATACAGAGGCTGCAGGGGAGTCTGTACATGCTTTAGCAAGTCTTCAGTCTGAATCACTAGCAAAACTAAACCTGAAGGTGCATACAGTAAAAGTTAGTACAAACTCTGAGTTTCTGGTTCTTGTATATCAATCAGGATTGTGTTAGCATGACAGGTCAGCCAGGCCTTTGAGATCAATCTAGCTAAATTACCCATCACAGGCTACTTCCCCCCCAGGTACAGAAGGCTTTCCAGTTCAGCGAGATTCTGTTAAAAAATTATTTAGGAAAATTCACCTTCTGAGGAAAATCAAAATCATTAGGTGAGACAGTAGAAATAAAAAATGTTCACACAGAATTCTTCTGCCAGCATTATCTTTGTGAGCAGATCGTAGCTTCTTCAGTGGATTTATTGCAGGTTTGAGCTGAATCTCAATGGTCACTCTACTCTGGTGCCTGGAATGTCCCTATTTTTCCTGGCTGAGACCTCCATGGCCTTTAATACTCTTCTAATATCCGATAACCTATGACCACCAGAAATTCCCCTTGTCTGGACAGGTTCAATTTGTTTGCTCTTGGGGCGAGGAAGGGAATTCCTTGGTAGGAAGGACTGACTGGCAAAAGAGTACATCTTTATTCAATTGCAGATGCTAACTAAGTCCAAGGCACTCAAGAAGCAGACTTGACATAGCCCTGTTTAGACAGGAACCCATTTCAGGGACTTAACTCTGTATGTATGCATTGCACCCTGTCATTTCCAAAAGGACTTCCTGTACGATCCAAAAATAAAAACTGTAGTGAAGATTAGGTTCAGAGTGAAAAAAAAAGCCCACAGCTAAATTCAGTTATTTAATTTATGGAGACTTGTACATTAGCCCAGCAATTTCAGTGGTCTGCCCCTCAGAAATATGCGTGTGTTCCACAAGGAATTCTTCCATCATTCAGGGACAACGCTGTAACACAGTCTAATCTGCACTAACAATTCTCTTTTCCTAGCCAGTTCAGAATCACAGCATCACAGAATGACTAAGGAAACAGAAAGTTTGTTCCCTGGAGTCACAATTCCATGCAGTACAAGGAAAAGCCTTCATAAAGATTTACCTTCTTTTAGGTACTCTGGAGGCATTATCCACTTCTAATTATCCCAAGATTTAAGCTTTCTTAAAGCCAGAGATTAGGAAAAATAAATATTTAGCTTCTGGCCTAATGCAATTAAGATATGAAAGGCACACAGGTGCAAAATCAATTGAAGAAAACCTATTTCACAGATTTATTAGAGTTGAGTCATCATCCCTGGAAGCATTTAAAAGACGTGCAAGTATGGCACTTAGGAACATGCTTCAGTGGTGGACTTGGTAGCGTTCCAGTAAGGATTTTTTGAGGAATATATCTGGTGCAGGTAGCTTGGTCTGCAAGCTGCAGCAGCCACTGGGTGCAAGTCTGAGACAAGAGGACGTGCTCCATCAGCCCTTTCCATAACAAGGGGCATGAAGACCAGTGTCACTGACCAGGGATTGGACAGGTGTGGACATGGCAGGAGCTGAAGACTCAGGAAGAAAAGCAAGACTTGAGCATGCTTAGACTGTGAGGGCATAAAAGCCCAGAGGTTTCTTTGATGGGGTTCTCTCCTTGGAGGACCCAGCTCAAGTGGTTTCTGTGTTACTGCACCCTGAATAAACTGCTTTATTGAACAAGATATCCAAGACTCTTCAAAGGGAAACCTGGCCTCAAACCAGTAAGGAATCCTTGTCTGACCATGCGAGTGTTGGGGGTGTAGGGAGTCAAGCAGAGACCCTTTGGCTCCTTTGAGCTGCCCACTGCAAAGGGGCTTTGGTGCCAGCAGCTAAAATCTCTGGTAGTGGAATTGTGACTGCCAAGAATCTCTAGGATGGCCAGAATGCAATTTCTTTAACAAACTGAGCTCAATTATCTTAATGGCCTTTTCCAATCTAAACTATTCCATTATTCTATTATTCTACATACTGCAAAGGCTTCCAGATAAGGGGCAGGAAGAGCCTGATACATGTCTTAAAAGTAAGAATGGAGAAGAGGGCTATCCCGCTTGCAACCATGGAAGCAAAAGGGAATTGGCTAAGCTTTTCTCAGACTTGTCTCCAAAAAAATTTATTCTCTGAAAAGCAATTTAGAATTTTAGAGTTTAGGAGGTTTAGTTTTTGGGGGCTGGGGGAATTGTTGTTTTTTGTTTGGGTTTTTTTTTCCCCAGACATAAGAATACATGCATGACTGAGAAGACAAGGAGACAAATGGATAATACCAGGAATTCTGTACACAAGAAGCTCTATTTACTCTGTCTTTGGAGAAGCTACCTGAGTCCACAGCAGCTACGAAGAGCACATTTTCAACTTTCCTGTGCTCTTATTTATGCTCTGAGTTTTATTCATTTATTGGTCCCCACTGTGGAAGCAAGGAACAGATATGAAGGGACAGTATAGCCTTAGGGCACCATGGAGAACTACAGACAGATGGAGACATAACTTCTCAAGTTTTACCCTAACACCTGCTCAGCTTTCCAGCAGAGTTGGAATAATTGGCCAGTCAGGAATTCAAGAGAACTGACATTACAATGAACAAAAAGCCAGCACTGTTCTTCCATCCCTAAAGCTGCCTATAAAATATTATTCTTATTAAAATATTTTCTATACCCATCCTAACACATTGCAACTGACATGAAAAGAAAGTGATCTCAGATAATACAAAGACAAAATGCCGCAATCACCAGCTGTAATAGCACCTGTAATGGCATCATTTTGAAGAACAATTGTATAGAAAGACATTATATTTCCCTCTAATGTTGGCTTTCCTCTTCAGACAATATATACCTTCTGCATGTTAAGTATGAATAGAGGAGCTATTGAGAAACATAAAGGTAGGTGACATGAATTGTTAAGATCCAGTTTTGTTCATCTGCCAGGAAAAAACTAATCTCTAAAAGTCTGAGAGAAGACCCTGGGTGCTAGTAATGGCTTTTCCAGCACATACTTTTGGGATTTATTCCTTTGCTTTTTTATGAAGTCTGTAAAAGAGAAAGAATAGGGTTCCTTACATATTTATTAAGTTTTTTCAACAACAGTGTAATTTCCAGAGGAGACTAAGCTGATTAAAGACAAATATATTTGGTTACTACCAACCCAAGCTAAACAAACAGGGGGGCAACTGGCAGAAACTGATGCACAGAAGTTCCTCCTGAATATGAGGAAGAATTTCTTTACTGTGCAGGTGACCAGGAAGTGGGACAGGTTACCCAGAGAGACTGTGGAGTCTGCATCACTGGAAATATTCAAGAACCACCTGGATGCAATCCTGTGCCATGTGCTGTAGGAGCAGGAAGTTTGGACCAGATGACCTACTGTCATCCCTTCCAATGGGAGCCATTCCATCATGCTGTGACAGTGTTCCTCAATGTCACAGAAAAAACTTTAATTGCACTCTTTTAATACATCTAACACCCCAGTTTTAGAATGGCTTCTTAGAAAAAAAAATTCCAGTCTTTTCTAAGAGTTTTAAAGCGCACATTGTAAATAGAAATTTTGAAATAATAAAAAAGTTACAAAGGCAGATGATAATATAAAAGTTTGAAGAAAAGCATTTGTGTTCCTATCACAGTTAATGATCAAAACAGGATTGAATTCACACGTGTGGTGTAAAAAAAGAGAGCTCAGCTTCTGAAAGAGCAGATGGTGCACTAGAAATGTGGCCATATTATGATACAAAATAAAAAAGTAGCTAAGTGGATCTAGTCTAGTGGACCCAAATATTCTGATCTCTTTAGGCTTTTTACTTGCTTTTCTTCTGGGAAAAACACAAAGTCATGGACTGGATGATACTTAAATTTTCAGATCCTCTCTAGTACAATTGCTTTGGAAACAACAAAACTTTCCTTAGAAAAAAAAATGAAGTTTATTTAAGCAGTAGTTTAATAGAAATACAAATTTTGATGAAAATGTCTGTGAGGACAAAATTTATGAGAAAAAATGAGCCATTTCGTTTCTAGATGAGATGAATCAAGAGAAAGCAAGAGAAGGGAATAGGACCTGCACATCCTTTGCTAAAGGAGAGCACTCCAGTCTCTTAAACTTTTAATCTCCTTGGTTAAACATCAACAAAGCTTCTGTAAGGGAAAAAAAAAAAAAAGGTATCTTAGAAGGTTTTGATGTTTTTCAGCGAAAACTGGGGAAAAGTGTCTGTGGAATGCGGATCTGATTTATGGAGTTCTACCCTCCACTCTGAAAGATAAAATTACCAGGCATAAACACAAAAATTGCTCCTATTCCATTCACTATGTGCTTATACTCCTGTTCTGTGTTTCGTGATTTCCTATGTCCCAATTTTCAGTCACTTCTACTCTGTCCACTACTTTCCCTCACCAGTTTCCAGAGGAGAAGGGAGAGTAACTTTTTTTGTGTCTCCCATGCTTTCTCCACAAATAAAAAGCTCATGATTTTACCATCTGATCTCTCAGTCCCCTCCTGGGCTAGATTCATCATTATGGGAGAGAGTAGAGAGGTGAAATTTTAGCATTGGCTTTCAGTCTTTGCAGCTCTTAACATAATCCATAAATAATGGATAGATTAATTAATACTGGGGAAAGATTCAGATACTTCAGTGATAAATGCTTGCAGAAAATCTCATTCATTAGGATGCATTCAGAGCCATTAATCCAACTTTGGAGAGCAAAGTCTGCCCTGAAAGACAAACAGGAAACAGAACATATTTCCACTGGAGTAAGACAAGGAGACAAAAATAAAATAGGTTCATTTTTTTATCCTTTAAGCTTGCCTCGAAAGAAATTAGGTCAAGCATTAGCATTAAGAATTATTATATTATTCACTTATTTTTAATATATTTGGCACAAAAATAGTAACCTTATCCCCATCTGAATTGTGATGGTTAAAAAAATAGAGTGAAGTGTGCTTCCAGTAGAATATTTTGAGCAATTTGCAGTTAGTTGATACTGTACCATTTTATTTATTGGATAGAATGCTAATCAGATTCATTGTACTTAAGGTCTAAGGATAACATAATTCATTGTGGAGATGCATAAAATATATAAAATATAATTGAAAGATTTATTATGAAATTTTCTCAGCTGTTGATTTTACAGTGAAATTTCTGAAACATCTTAGGAATCTGGGGAGAAAGCTGTCACTTTTGAAATATACGGTCAAGATGCAACTACGAGGCAAAGATTAACCACCTATAAAAGCTATAAATCAGCACATGGATATAAATTTCTGAAGAAAGAACAGTCTGGGCATAATTAATGATCAAGCTGGTAAAATGTCAGAAATTATTACAGGTCTAGATTTAGAATGTGTGAGCTTCTTATTCTTCTGTATTCCTCTATACTTCTTCTAGATCCAATTTTTTTAAGCATAAAAAATATCTATTACAACTGATATAATAGAAATTATTATACAGTGATATAAACATATTTATTTGTGCTAGAGTGTTTATATGACTGGTTAATGAAGTGCAGATTGTAAAAACAAATTATGCTTAAAGATACAACTTTAAAACACCTACAGACAAGGAAATTTCTGAATAAACTCAGCCTTACATTATAGAACTATAGCATACTCTCAGTTTTATCTTAGGTGGCAAAAGTTATCTGAGTTCAAAATCAGAGGAGTGTTATTTTGAGTGTTTTATCGAGACAAATGATCTTTGCCATTCAACATGGAAAGAGACCTGCTTAAACAGGTATACAACTGGATAATGAACAGTCTCCTTTTTCGTGGCCACCCTCACAGTGATACATGAAAAGTTAGAGAAATTAGAATGTAATAACTCTACCTGACTATGTATCACTTAGTGAAACAGAAATGCATTGTGATATGAGTTGTTACAGAAGGATTTATCTTGTATGGGCTTTCCTCACAAACCATAATTTACTATCAATACAGAGTAGCTCACAGAGTACAGCCAGATAATTGTAAAATCCTTCTTAAAAAGGTAAGGATTTGGGAGTGTAAGTGGAAACAGTGATTCCAAGCTAATCTTTTCATTTTTTTCCAAGGCAAAACCACAAAAGCAGTCTTAGAGAAAAACTGCTTTCCAATTCTATGTAGTGTCATTGATCTTCAAAATAAACTGTAAGACAATTTACTGCCAAAAGTTTCTCTCTTTTCCTAAAAAGCAGATTTCTAACCACTGAAACACAAAAACCTGGGAATGAGAAAAAGTCCCAGCTGACTACAGGATAAACATTTTGGGAATTATAGAAACATGGTAATGCAAATGCAGGAGAAGGTCCCAACGAGTATCTCTCTGCACCCTATGCAAGGAAATTGAGGTTTTAGCCCTTCCGCTGATTCACAGAGATATATATTGGATGTGTGCATCCTGCCATCAGACTGGTGAGAAGCATTTTTTCCTCCTCATGCCTTCCCAGTTCTTTCTCAAAGTGTGCACTTGAGAAAGTGCAGAGGGTTGGGGGGGCAGGGCTGAAGAGGAAGAGCTGCATGGGAAAGCTGAGCTGTGGAAAGGTCCTACTGCACAAGCTAACAGGGATGAACACCCTGCATCTGTAATTGTGCCTAGTGTTTCACTCTTTGGTTCACATTTGCCATACACAACTAAAAGATATTAGATGATAGAAAGCAAAATTTCCCCACAAAGCCAACCATTTTTCTTCTGAAAAAGAGATCACATTGAAGGACAAGGGTTAAAAAAACCCTTTCTAAGCACCATGGCTTCCTTGTTGCTCATTTTCTGTGTCATGCCTCTGGCAAGCCTTCATGGTTCATATTTTCTCTACCTCTGAGGATGTACCAGGAAAATGTGAAGATTTAAATATCATCATCCCCACGTCTGTCTTCCAAACTGAGTACTCCCCTTGTTGCAGACAACTTGGTGCCATCTCTCACAATCACTGAAACTCCTGTGTTTAATGTTTTTCATCTGCTTGAATTTGTCTTTTGCTATTACAAGTCTAAGTTTCAATTTTTTGGTTGAGGGAATTTTTGTTCTTATTAGCAATGCTACTATTTTTCTTCAATATAAGTGTGAAAACAGCCTTCCTGCCAGCTTCCATGCTTTCAGTGAGATTTTGCCACACTTGGGGGCTCAAAAAGAGATTTCTTGGCCATACTACTGCCTGCTGCGAGAAATTGGGGGGGAAAAAAGTGTGATGCAGGAGCTTATTCCTTCATTGTCCCTCCTTCCTCACAAACAACCCTTTCTGAGACAATGTGCAGTAATACTCTTACTGACTGGTTCAAGCTCTCAGAGCGCTCACGTTTCTGCAAAATATGTAGGAATGTCCCCCTTCTTACTCAGCATTTTTATCCACATTATAACTACAGGAAGTCTTTCTTCTCTGTGACTCCTTTATTTTGACTTCTTTTTTCCTGCACTGCTCAAGTCCATGGGCCCATCTAAGCACCAGGAGAAGAGAACAGCCCTTTGCATGATGCTGTTCTGGTCTTTGCCTCAAAGGGTTTCAGGTTCTATGGATCAGGAGCTGCATGGTTTTTGTGGTGTCACAGTCTGACATGCCAGACTGTCATGCCCCAGGAATACCTCCTAGACCTTGCTGCAAAGCAAATGCCCTCAAGTAATAGAACAAATTTTGCTTCCTCATGCCTCTGCCTGCATTCTTCTTAGTCAGGACAACACAGGTTTTGATCCACTTAGAGACCACTGTCTGGTTTCATTATTTGTACAACATTTCTAGGGCCTGAAGGTAGTGTTAATTTATTTAATATATAAAATTTCTGATAAAACATAAATTCACTAGTTTTGTGTGAAAAATTTTTATACATGAAATAAATTAATTCACTAAAACAAAACAAAACAAAAAAACTGACTAGTTTTACTTTAACCATGGAAACAATAATTAGTAATATTAGTAAATTTTTTTAGATGTTTCAAACTGGAGACTGCTTTCTGAAGGATGAGGCCTAGTATAAATATAAAGCTAAAAATAATATATAAGTAATTTGTTCCTCTACATAGACTGTACAAAGATTAAAGACTCTTAAGAATTAATTGATGGTGCAGATTTTCAGAAGGGCTTTGGCAAATATACTTTACGAGGTAGAAAATTAATAGCTTATGTGTGATACATTGCCTTTAATAGTGTCCAAGGTCTCAAAACAGCCAAACACCTGTAGTAAAGCAGAGAATTTTAGCTCAGATTTACCTCAGACTTAAGCTAAAGTTTAAATTTTATTTAAAGGCTTCAGGAACTTACACGCTGTTCTTTGCAAAACCAGCTCAGCTTTTGGCATTTTGTGTGTCACTGCCCACACTTACACAAATGGTCAGGCACATATACTTGAAGCAGGGCTGCTCCTGACCCTGATCCAGACTCGGACTACATCCCTCTTCTACACCAGCATGTGACCTAGCAAAGGACCATCAAGTGCTGCCTGACACAACTTCATGGAAGAGCAAACTAGAATGCACAGGGAAGGCAAAAGACATATTTGCCATCAGGTTCCAGGCCCACACAGCTGAAAACAAGAATTAATGACATAGCATAAAATATGATATGTCATTAAGTAAATCCAAAAGCATCTGTGGGCAGTCTCCTCAGTGGCAAGACTCTAGACTGTAAAATTCATTTAGATGTTTAAAAACATTTGACGTTGATATTCTAATTTAATTTTTAAAATAGTCCTTTGCTATCCAACAATGTTCAAACACCAAAAAACCAACTCACAGTCAAAGTCCTTTTCTTCTTGCACACTTTTTGGTGTGTGCTTGAAAAAAGCTGGAAACCACTGTTATCTCCCCTTCATGCTAACTGATCCCCATTTCTACTCCAACTGTTAATTCTCAGAGTGTGTTTTGGGGAATTAATGTTTCCACTTCCTTAGTAATTTTTTTTAAATTTATTTAGAATTGGCCAATGAACTTTAAAGCACTATGAGCCAGAGGTTTATATGTGTATGCATGCTTTTGTGAACATGTATGTTAAGGGACCACATGACCTTAAATAATTTAGGAAAAAATTCTAACCTTTTTTTTAATAAACTGAAGACTTCAGGAACAGGCAGTTGGCTGTTTACTGTGAGGTTTTTCCATATTATATTTAATCACAAAATTTAATTAACTTTAAATTTAAGTGATTTTTAAGTATTTGTGAAATGTTTATTTAAAAGGAGATAAATGGCCAGTTATCATCTAGCAGTTGCATTCCTCCCCACCTTTAGTCTGCAAGTTCACTTTAAAGTGAGAGGTTAGACAGATCCCATTCCTTATACTAGTTCTTGTTCCTCTTGTGTTCTTGGCAGAGGAATAGAAATCAGCATATTTGGAGGAGCAGCTGCAAGATGCTGCTGTGGGAAATATCTGCTTAATTTGTTGCTGCAAGCAGATTCCATTATTTGATTAAAAATAAAGTGGTTATTCTTCATACCCATGATTGACTGTTCTCTATAGACATCCTTTTGGCCCAACTTGGTAAAACAGAGAGGAAGATGAAAGCACTCTCATAGTGGAAACAAGTGTGGAAAACATTTACAAACACTGCTCCTGTTTTTTGGGGGGGTTGGGGGTGTTTCTATAGATTATCTTGGTTTTTCCTATGGCACAGTTAGGTCACTGAATCTGCTTAAACTTACATTCTTGAATCATAAAGCCTTATGGAAAATACTGTAGGGGATGGAGCAGAAGCTGGGTTGGGCTGGAGCTGGTGCTTTAAACTGGGAATATCTTAGCAGGTGTAGGGATGATACCTTCATTTCTTAGTGATCAATCACACTCCCGGCAGCCAGCACCAAGTCAGAACTGATGATATCCGTTCATAGCATATTGTTCTCTGCAGCAAAACAGAACTCAGTTTTAAATTCTCCTCTTCTTTTCATCCATCAGAAGACAAAAACAGGAGCTCAGGAAGAAGCACAGACCAAGTAATTTTTACAGCTGAGCAGACATCAATACTTATAGACCTACTCATGGTTTACAAACATTGCACAGTAGGGCGTCTCAAACAGGATTGGCTAAGGATCAAAACAGGTTATAAGACATAATTAGCCAGGAAAACCAATGTGTCTGGCAATATGGAATTACTCATAACATTGATCATTTTGAGCACCGAGGGGGTACATAGGCCAGCTTTGGAAACAGAGACAGAAAAAAGTCTCAGGAAGCAGCATGTGTAAACAGCCTCCTCTTACCACATCACCTGCACTTGCTGGTGCAGAGTAATTCTGGCTACCAGTGCATGTCCATGCATATGGCATTTTGTTGTGTTGGCTTTGCAAACCTTCTTGCATCAGCTCTCCCTCGTCCTGTTAAAACCCCGGCAGCCTCCACAAAAGCCAGTACAGGCACTGATGCCCAGCCTACACACACAAGCAGGATGAAGAATACAGACAAGAATGTGCAACATCAGCATTCATGCCACAGATCTACCACTTTGAGAAAATCTCCTTTGCAGTTCTGTTTATACAGTAGCTAATGACAATAAATATGCATTCTGATACCACAATAGTATACTACTAAACCCACACAAGTGAGCAAAAGTATGCACAGCTCAGCTTCTCAAGACTTGTGATTAACCAGAGGTATATGCACTGGTGGAACACTAGACTGCACATACTCCTGTCTCTCCCATTTCTCCTACTCTTTTTGAGCTTTTAGACTTCATTTTATCCTTGAATAGCAGCAAAAAGCCCATGGATACTTTATTGTAGGACTCCTACAATGCAGACCCACAGGTCACATGCTATCAGTCTTCCCGTGCTTGGCAGTGTCTTCAGACGGTGAGATCTGAAGACAGACACCAAAAATCCTGGTAAGACTAGACTTATTTTAAATGCCAGAAATCACTGAATGGATTGTAGTTTTATGTCTTTATGTCTCTTTTCTTTAAGGGTTGTAGCACTGATTGACTAATAGAAGATAGTCTATAATGGTAAAAGTAGCAATTGTAGCTGAAGCAACAGCATATTTTATTGGAGCAGATGTTCTGCGAATGAGCAGGGAATATGGAGAGGAGTCATTTTTTTGATGTTGTTTAAAGGGCAAGAGTGATGCCAATCATAATTACCATCTGCTATAGTACATAAAGTATCCATATGGTCTTTAGATGGCCCCAAAATTGATTTGAACTGCCATACTGAGATTTCTCATTTGAGGACACAATAGCTCTATATACCCTTATTAGTTCCTGACTGACAAGAGTCTTCTGAGCAGTTAAGAAAAATGTTTCAAAGTCCTGGCTCAAGTAGTCACAGATTAAATTTAGAGCAGACCAACCTTTGTCATTCTTTCTTGGATCTTCTGCCATGATAACATTTACCATCTGAAGGCTAAGCATGCCAGGCAGCTGTTCAAAAACATAAACCAAATCTACAAATCCTCACTGCTATACTCTGCAGGGCTTGCAATGTTTCTCATTGTTCTAAAAATGTCATGTTAGAGCCCACACTCTTCTAGGCATTGGCTCAGAAACTAACTCTGTAGTTAACCTTCCGTCCCTCAGCTTCCAACTGAAAAGTGTGTTCTTTCAGCTGAGTGCATTTCCAGCAATATTTCACATAGTTAAAAGAAAGACCTCTCACATTTATCCAACATGCAGAGGAAAAAGTATTTTTAACCTTGCAAATCCATTGACCTCTTCATGCTTTGCAACTAGATTCTACATGAGCTTTCCAGCAAAATTTTATGTCAGCTGAGTTAAGAAATGTTATCACAAATCCAAGAAAGAAGTTTAAATTCGTCTATGACAGGATATTAAAATACTGTCTTAACTCAGACTCCATCTTAAATTTAGGCTTATTTTCACTTGCACAGAAAATAACAAAACATATCAGCTATGAAGATACAGGGATCATCCATTCGTTCACACGTTTTTCCTACAGCAGTCCAAATAACAGATGTCTGAAAAAGTGGTGCCATACCCTATATAAAATAACAGTAGTTCAAATGACATTTTGTTGCAAAGCCCAGTCAGTTAGCAACAGGCTCATTCTACAAAGGAGTTTAGTTTACATTCCCCCCCCCTTTCTTATTTTACCAGACATGTTTTCATTATCATGTGATTGTCTAGTTTTGGAACCCACCTGTAATACAGTTGGCAGCAAAACTTATGGAATGAGGTTAAGACATTTCACATCACTGGATTTAAACATACCATCACAGACCAGGGTATGTCTTTGCTACTATGTTCATGATAATGTGTGAAAAGGAAAATTTTTAGAGTGGTAGGAGGTTTTTGTTATTGTAAGAGGGTTTTGTTGTTGTCGTTGTCGTTGTTCTTAATTTCTTCTTTTGAGGCTGAAAACAACTTATTGTGTTTAGTCATTTTTGAGATTCTTTAGCTCAAGGTTTTAAGTGATCAGCTCAATGGCCAGCATGCAAGAATCTGGGTAGTGTTCCTCCAATTTTTAATGACATCTGAGAGACTCCATTAAGGTTTCCCTGGCAGACACATCTCTGTGTTCTTCAGGGGCTATTACTGAAATGCCTTGGGTGGAAAAAAACCCACAGTTTCCTGGTTTCTTTCTTTTCTCTTAATCCTTTATGAGGGGTTATCACAATTCCCCTTTCATATTTTTATTTTAGTTATTTCCATCTTAGGCATAAGGATGGACATTTCAAAGGGAAACAAGTCTCTTTAAATTAGGGATAAAAGGCATGCCAACATCTTCCACAAATAGCAGCAGAGTCACCACACAACCTTCCACATTCTGCTCCAGTAGCAAAATGACACAACTCTTTTAACATGAACATGCAGAAAAAATGTGTACACTAATAGAGATTGTTAGAGAGGAAATCTTACAAATATAACAGTAATATAAACACAATTACTCTCCTTCAGGAAAGGATGAGATAGAAAATTGTTCTCAGGTTGTTAGTCACATTACATAATGCTAGAGGGCATTCAGCAACAATAGTGATCCAGTGATAAAGCTGGAAAAGAACTATTGCAGAGAGTGTGGTGGTGTTGTATGCGTGCTTTTTGTTGAAAGTAGTAAAATCCTAAACAGAAAATGCCAAGATAACTGCTATTACAACTCTTGCAATGTGCAGCTCCTTTGTAAGATCATTATACTTTGAAGGCACTCCATTTGCTTTAGTTTCTTTTACTTTACTAATCTGTGAGTAACAAGCTATACATTTATGTGTGAGAAGTTTTACAGAACCCATTTCATTTTATGTTAACATGTATGCCTGTTATTAGGATATTGCACATTGCTAATTTTTATCTGCAATATGGTTCACCAAAAGCTTAATTAATATTTTTGCTGGGCTGGAATATTACATTATATTGTTCTTTATGCTAAATGCACAGAATTTTAATTATAGCATAACTGTGACATAGAAGTTGTCTGTAAGATCTAAAAGGTAGTAAGAATACATTGATGATTTACATTAACATTCATTATCATTCTAAAAAGCAGCACAAAGGGAGTTATGGGGTTCATATAATTTCACTCTAATAATTTTAATTTTCTGTAATTAAGATACTAAAGAAAAAGAAATACAGTGAAAGAAAGTCAAAACATCCTTTCTATACCAGTAAAAGAACCACGCTCTTGCATTTATAAGCTCTTATTAACCCTGTCCTGGGTGATCAAGACAAAGGCACAAAAGACACTCTGATAGTAAGAAAATCATTTCCGTATTTGCATATGTTTTTAGAAGAATAATTTTTAAAATATATTTGTGTCCCTGCATTTTGTCCTTCTACAAAGGTCATCACCAACATTAAAAGTGATGGTGCCAAAGACTGAATTGTTATGATGAATGGCTTAAACATTACTATCAAGGACTTTTTGCCCATTATGGCAATACTCTATGAAGAAGCTGCAACCACCAAAGCCCATCCCACCCTGAATATACCTCCTGAGAGAGCTTTGGTGAGTTAAGCCACCTAAGGGAACTCAAGGTGAGACAAAGGTGACATTGCTGTCCAATAATCTCAGGTCTAGAAAAGAGTGAGCAAGACTGAGGGAGAAGAATAAATCCTCAAGAAAGTCAAACCCAGCAGCTCTCCTGAGAATCAGCTCTGGCTGGGTTCAGGGCGGGGAGGCCATAGCCCACATACCATCTGCTGAGACCAGGGCTGCACACTCTCCCCCCAGGCAAGACGGGGAGGGAGGACACTTTGGGTATGTGTTGTAACATCTGGTCAGAGGCAGTGACACCTGTCCTCCCTTACACAGATTGGCTCAGTTGTAAACACCCCCACACTTCAGGAAGGCCCATCCTTGGGACAGTCACATGAGGGGCAGCTGAGGAGATGCCATAATCCATAAAGACCCCCCAGACTCATTCCTGAGGCCTTGCACCAGGCGACTGCATGTGATGCAAAGCGATGCAACAGATACAGAGTTTGTGCAAGAGACAGTGTCAAACTTCCCCTACCCAAAGAAAGTACCTGGGCATTCTCACCTCGCCCAAATGTATATTATTCCATTGAACTCTCTGTTTGGTGGAACCCTTAGCACCAAGAAGACTAGATGGAGAGGATCAACAGGATGCCATCAGGATCCACTGAGTGGAGATATTTTCTACTTAATCTGTCTCTGTCACTCTTCCTCTCCCCCACCTCTTTTTCTATTTCTTTCTCTTTCTGTCTCCCTCTCTCTCTGTGTCTCCCTCTCTCTCTCTTACTCACATTTACTGTTAAGCAAAATGCATACTATTGACTTTGCCATACAGTCTCATTTGCACCTTAATTCAGGCTGAGGCATCTCTCTAAAAATTTTAACAACCAAATCTCAAAACAGGCAAAACCCTGGATGAGATCTCAAAGGCCCTAGCTGCATTTACAGTCACAAGCAAGTGACTGTAACCAAGTTGATTCACAATTACTCTCAACTGTACAATTAGGAGACTGTCCTGACCTCTTCTTCAGACTCTTAAGATCCATGAATACACCTGATCATCAACCAGCCAACACCTAGGGTGTATACCCATTTTCTGTTGCATGTTTTTCTATAGGAAAAACATGGCGTTGAGCCATCTTTTACACACATGATGCAGCTCAATACCAGAATGACTCCTGTGTTTATTTTGAAACTAATCACTTAAAACAGTGCTAACAGGCTCACAAAGCTATTGTTGATGAGTTTTCAAAAGTTTAACTGTCAAATGTAGAGAGATGAAGAAAAAGCTTTTTCTTTTCTTTTTTTTTTTAATGCATGAAGGACAGTGAAATACCTGGCTCTGATAGAACCATTGCACATTGACCGACACCATTGTTCAAAGTGCAGGATGGGTGCTTGACCTCTTGCCTCATATAAACAGCCCAGGAGTTAGAGTTGAGGTTGGAAAGGTCAGGAATCATCAGTTTCTTATTTTGAGAGGTGAAGGTGCACATGAGGAACTCAAAGAAGGGGACAGGAAAGGGATGGTACCAGGATAACACCTTCATTACTCAAACTGGATGCTTCAAACCAGCTGCCTGAATTCTTTTGTCAAAAATAGCTCATGCATTTCTGAATACCCTTCGATCAAGTCCTTTCTGGTACTGTACAAAATCCTTGGCAATTTGCCCCTGCTCTTGACTTAAATTATTTCCAGCAAATTTGCCTCAGATGTTACATAACATTTATTATGGATTTCTCTATGCTTCCAAAGCGCTATATGATCTTCAGCTGAAACCACTAAATAAAAATTATCATTCAATATAGTAAAGAAAGTAATATGTGAAATAGGGTTGAAAAAAAAACTTCCATAATATAAAACAGGATAAAGGAAAAGAGAATGTCATTTTCTTGATAGCCCATGATTACTTTTTAATGTATAATCACTGGTTTAGACATAGAGTTGCCTTTTTACGAATGTCAAAGAATGAGAGGACAAGAGGAAAATATCTAAAAGAACAGGTCAGAGAGAGCCAGTAATTCAGGGTCTAAGCAGCTGAGTGGCAGGAAAAAAATCCACTGAATTTAGAAAGTTTCTCAGCACTTAAAATATTTCCTTCTGAAAATATCAAGTCTGGCAAGTTCCAAGACTTATGATGAATTTTGCATTCTGTGACCCAGACACTTTAGGTTTCTAAATATTCACTGTAATCACTGTATGTATCTATACCTAATACTGCACATATAGACGCCTAAGCAAATTTTTTACAATATTTTTTACAATTTTATAAGGTATTTTATAAATTCCATACAATATTTTATACATTTTTATACAAATTTTAATACAATATTTTATACAACAGCACTTTTTATACAAATTTTATAGAGTGTAGCGCAGTGAAGTTAATTATATATTGGTAGGAAAGAAATCCAGATTTAGCTGGTTGGGTACCAAGATCGACTGGTTCTCTAGGATTCAGGACGCAACCACCACAAGTAAAAGCCATCAGGCTGAAAGCAATATCAGGGACAGGTTTGTGCTTTGGACAAGCGGATAAATCTCTCTAAATCAAAATGTGTACAGATATCTTCTCCCCTTTTACTTGTCTGTCCTATTGACAACGTAAAACAACCCATATTAAGCACAGTGGGAATCCTTACTTTAAGGGGATTGTGGAGCACTGAAACAACACAAATGAAGGAAAATGATAAAACAGGTTAGCTATGTTTTACAGAAATTTCCAACTTGCTAAACATGGGTATGTGCATCACAGCTTGGCATGCTTCATGCTGTCAGCATGCACCAAGATGCGGCATGCATGCCAGGAAAAGGCACCCACAGAGCTGTAAGATGGCCTAGGAACTGCCAGTCCTACACAGGCGGCTGGTAAAGATCTTCACCACACAGCACAGCCTCCTACTAGTGAGGCAGGTACCTCATTCAATGCCTTTGTGGCTCAGACCCCCAGTAATTATCATGTCCAATGGAAACCTTTTTTACAGCACTGAGGCTCATAAATCTCAGGGCCTGGATCTCTGGTAAATCTATTTTCCAGTCATCTTTAGGGAAGACAAACAACTGACAAGAAGATAAGTAGAGATCACCAATAAAATAAGCATGTTAAGAGTATTTAAATGGTTCATACCTTAATGTAAGGCATATGCATACGTGGACAGAAGTACCTTTCTTGAAGCAACAAGTAAATAGTCACTTAAGCCTAGGCAACATTGCAGAAAATCTTCCTACAGATTCCTGCTGCAGACCACTGCAAGCTTATGTGAATTGCACAAGACAGAATGGACAAAAGGTCTGAAAAATTGTGATTTGTTCTTTACTATGTAAATTTCTATTTCCAGAATTTCTAATTCTTATTAAAAACAGATTTCAGAAAGCCAAAAAGTTGCCTGCAAGTTTTCATTCTCTTTGAAGAAAAATCTGTTTCATGCGTATGCTCTGCTACTCATCAAAAAAGTTATTAAGTAGTGTAATGCAAAGGATGGCATATCTAGTTTCTGATTCAAGTGGAATATCTCTTCTCCCAGTCTTTCTACCCACATGCATATGTTTTGTGAGCAACTACTTCAAGAGTATTGAACATGCACATTCCCACCCAAATTAGCCTGAAATAAAGGCCACTGAGTTTTAAAAGTCCCTCACATTCCTATCAAAATAAAAGTCTTGGAGGCTGAGCAGGATGAAGTTCAAATAAAGGGGTGTTCCAACTAGCATATGAGGATGTCTTTGACAGGTACATCCCAAATCCGGGCTCAAAGTCACCTAAACGCATACTTTGTTCTCAACTGCCAGCACACAGTAGGTTTGGCATCAGTTGTTGTGTAGCTGAAATTTACCTCTCCAGCAAGACCAATACTTTGCCTTTATTTTATAGACATTGACAAACTTATCCCACTTGTGATCCCTTGCTCAACATATGTGCCTCCTGAATTATTTAAACCTTCTTCTGGGACACACGTTTTACTTGGAATTATGCAGGTAGAAAAAATATATCCACAATGTTTGATAGCTATCAGCAATACAGAAAAAGATTGCAAAAAAGAAAGAAAAAGTGATATAACGAGGGGTCTGCGTCTTTTCTCTGAAAGGGTTTATGGCCTGTAATTACAGGAAAATGCTTTCTCTTTGTCTGCTATCTCCCCTTTTTAATAACAGGAAGCTAATATTTCACATGTGAAAGAAATGAAAAAGATTTAATTAAATAGCAACATATCTTGGGAGTAAATATACCCTGAGATACTGATATCTTATCTTTAGTCAGGCCAAATGGACTTTTGGTGGGGGAAATTGTTTGCAAACTGTAATCCATCAGACAGTGCTTATAGGTTTTAGCACCACAGACCCGCATATAACAACTCATCACAAAATAACAAACGCCGCAAAGCATGCTTTGAAGAGTGAATGAGACACAAAAATAAGATGCAGCCTGCTGAGTCTGTGGCAATGCATTTTAATAAGCTGAAGTCAATCTCCGTGTGATTGTTGAAATGCTTGGGAAAAGAACTCATTTTTTTTTATTCATTCCAAATTATTTTTCTTCTTGTTTCTTGTATCCACTGAACTTAACGTCTGAGATCTTGGGAAGAGAGGGAGAGACCATGTTTCACTTCACATTTCACTTAATTTAAAACCAAAAGGTTGGCTATTACTATTCTTAAAGAAACTAGAATGGATTCACTTTTTATACTAGAATTAGAAGTCCCAAATACAGACTTTTTTTCCTTTTTTGGGAGAGATTCTAGTTGTAAGTAATACTTCACGAGGCACTACTACAAAGCAACCACAAACTTTTATTAATCTCACATACAGACAAGGTGATGAATGGATGTGTTTACAAACATGCATGTGCTCAGAGAGGACAAGGAAACTGATTGTCTGGCGCTCTAATAGAAAATCATTTGTGGTAAAAACTAATAATCAAAAAAACACCTCTGACCCTGGTGAGACCACAGACAGAATTTCCACCTGCCCCACTTATGAAACTCTATTCAAACTAGTTGAAATATTTGAAAAACTCCTTTTGAATTTATAAGATTGCTTTGGAGTATTTCTAATTGACAATAGTTTTTTATGCTATTCTTGGTTTCTTTGAGGTGAGATTTAATTGTTTACCACAATTTAATTATGTTTTATTTGTAGTAGAATTTTTAAAAAATATAATAAAATATATTGTTTCAATTTACTTAAAAGTCAATGAAAAAATTATTCACCGAAAGTTATTTTTAAATGCATATTTATTAAGAATGGAATATAGAAATATCTGCAAATTTCTAAATCCTAAGACAAAAATATACTGCTTTGATACTAAAGGCTTAACAATGCAATTTTCCAATATACATGCTAAATATATTTTAATTTATACTGAATTATGTTATAATTTGAAGCAATTTAAACTTTTATTATGGTACAATTATACAAACACATGACATTTGAAAAGTTGTGGCTGTCAGGTGAAATTCCAGGTGACTGGAAAAGGGAAAACCTTGTACCCATCTTTAAAAAGGGTAGAAAGGAGGACCCCTGGAACAACTGACCTGTGAGCATCACCTCTGTGCCTGGGAAGATGATGGAACAGATCCTGCTGGAAGCTGTGCTAAGGCACACGGAGGACAGGGAGGTGATTTGGGACAGTCAGCACGGCTTTACCAAGGGCAAGTCCTGCCTGACCAGCCTGCAGGCCTTCTGTGATGGAGTGACTCCACTTGTGGACAAGGGAAGGGCAGCAGATGTAATTTATCAGGACTTTGACATGGTTCCCCACAACATCCTTCTATCTAAATTTATGTCTTGGTTTACAACAAAAAAACAGGTTAGAAACTCAAAAATTTGTTACTTCCTGTAGTTTTAACCACTTCCCTGTCACCAATAAGGAGAGGTGAGTCATTCCTCATAGGAACAGTGCTTGATCCCTCTGACTGACTTGGTGCCTTCCTCTGGACTCACTCCAGCAGTTCCATGTCCTCCTTGTGCTGGGACCCCAGAGCTGGATGCAGGGTTCCAAGTGGGCTCTCACCAGCACAGAGCAGAGGGGCAGAATCTCCTCTCTTGCCCTGCTGGCCACACTGTGCTGAAAAACTTGTGGAGAGAGGGTCAGACTTTGGGGATTGATGTAGAGTATGGAATATACTTTATTTTTTCCTTTTTTGGAGTCCCCTTGTTTACCTACTACAATTGAATGGGGATTGATTTGCTGAGAGTTCTGTCACGTGAATACTGTCTGGAACTGGCTGCACTGTCACATCCAGAAGGTTGTGGCCAAAAGACTGCTAGTTGTGTCCTCAGCTGCATCCAGAGCAGCATGGGAGGGAGGGGAGAGAGGGAATTCTGCCCCTCTGCTCCAACGAGAGCCCACCTGGAACCCTGCATCCAGCTCTGGTGTTCCAACACAGGAACCTGTTGGAGTGAATCCACTACGGAGGCTACCAAGTCAATCAGAGGGTTGAAGCACCCCTCCTATGAGAACAACTGAAACAACTGGGATTGCTAAATTTGGAGAAAGGAAGGCTTCAGAGGGACCCAGCTGTGGCCTTCCGGTGCCCAAAGGGAGTCATTAGGAAAGACAGCAGGGACTTTTTACAAGGGCATACAGTGGAATGACTAGAAGGAATGGTTTCACACAAAAAGAGTAGGTCTAGATTAGGTATTAGGAAGAAGTTATTTTCTGTGAAGGTGGTAAGGCATAGGAACACATTGTCCAGAGAAGCTGTGGATTAAATCAGCAGTTATATACCAAGGGCTAGATTTTCCAGTTATACAGATATCATTTTTACAACGTCCTGCATGCTCTAAGGTTTTAATTGGGCATAAATTACATTTGTAGTCCCTTCAGGATACCTTTAGCCTTCTGGAATGATGACAGTTGATTTTGCATAAATGAAAATCCAGATGCCAAACTCATTATTGTACTTGGATTGAAGCCTTCTCAGCAAAGCCAGTTTGCTATAGAATATACCAGTTCACAGTCTGTTACTCCTGCTCTCTGCATCTCCTTTCCTCTATATTTCCACAAAATTTAAGCCCAGCCTCTGACAACTTGACCCTCCACACACCAACACCGTATATCAGCAAATGAAATCTGGTCATGGAAGAGGAAGTTGCACAGGATCAAAACATAAAACAGAAAAATATTTCTTTAAAAAGAGTTCCTTTCCCTTGAATAAATTTCAAACTAAGGAAAGGTAGCCCCACATTAAGTGTTCTAATATTTTCATGACTAGAAATTGCAAATAAGTTAATAAGCTGAATATTTACATCGACTATTTGTGTGGCTCCTTTTTTCAACTGTGCTGTTGTCTCCCTCCCAGGCAACCAACACTACAGTGGCCTGAGATAACCTTCTCTTCCCACATGAATATATATATATATAAATCACTGATTTGTGTGTATACGTCCAGAATGTGACCCCTTGTGAGTATTTTTTCTGTTTGAATTAGAAACCCCAGGCTAACATCTTCTGGATGTCAGAATAATTTCATGCATGCGACCCACTAACCAATGTCTACATGAAATTCCTGCAAAATTCTGTGAATTAAACTGAAAATATTCAACATGCAAGCCTCTTTCTTTTTTCCTCTTTTACCTTATGTATCAAAATAATTGCTGAGCCACAACACAGTATACATTTATTAGTAATGGCAAACACTCACATGTGTAGTTATTTTGCCTATGATTACATAAGCCAGGCTGTTTAACTTGTGAAATGGCCTAAATCTACATTTGTATAGTAATGATCTTTTTTCTGTCCATATGCCTCACATTCTAAGCCACTTGATTTGAATTACTGTGCTTACACTGGAATAAAGAAGAAATCTATGGTCTTTTGTTTAAATTGAATAAAATTAATAGTTTATGCTATCTCATTTTAAAACACAGATACACACTCCTGTGTGTTATGAAGATCCATTCTCTAAACTTCTCCTTCCTAACTTGCAAAAGGTAGAATTTGCATAAGAATAGGTCTGAAGTAATGCTCCGCAGAGTGCTGGTGGGAAAGCAATTGTGTTTAGGTAATATCTTGGCCTAACCATAACTGTTGAGCAGGGGTATATATGTCGAAAATGGATTTAAATTGCCTTTTGCACCTTTCAGCAAAATTAGTTTCATTGTGTCATTTTAGATAGATTTCTAACAAAACTAGGCTTAAAGTGGTGGATAGTTTCTGCTGGCTACAATATGGGATTTAGAAAAATCCAGTATTAAAGAAGCTTTTCACTAAAAGTGGTAGTTTGAATTGTTATAAGAGTAGAATATATTTCTTCCCTTTTGCTGTGGAAAAAAAAAAACCACACACATTTTTTGTTGGTTAATCACATATATCATTCAAGACAGTCCAAAAACTTTCCAATAATTCCATCATTTATTTCTAATTTGAACTTCTAGTCACAAGACTTCATTCTGCTTTTGTCTGAGAGATTAGATTCCTCAAGTACTATTAATCTTCTCCCTGCAGATATATTTCTCTATTGATGATATTTATCCAGCCCCCATTATCCAAGAAAGAGAATGTGCTCAAGATCGCAAAGATAACTTTGATAAAGAAGGCAACTACCAATTGCTTCTGAGTAAAACCTTAACTTCAGGACCACTCTTCATGTGTGGAGATCACCATTTTGCAACCAAATAAAACTATCTTAAGAGGTAAAAATAGAAAAAATATCATAATATTCTTACTTTATCACATATTATGCTGATTTTCCCAAAGATGCAGAGTTAGACTGGGCCTTATTGTCTCTCCTGTCCTGGACAGACACACACAGACAGAACCTTTATAGAAAATATTAATTTCTCAAGGTTTTTTGAATAGGGTTATATTTACCTGGTAAACTGAAGCTCTCAAATACATGGGGCATTTGCTGTCCAGATGTTGATGGGAGGTTCCATTGCAAGCATCTGTGTGGCATCTTCAGCAGAATTAAACAGGATGTACAAACCACAATTCTGGATCATTGTTATGACCCAGCTCACCTATGGCCCTATACCCTCAAACATACACATGACCATTTACTATTGATCATCTCCAGTTGCATGTAGAAACCTTCCTTATGGGACCCTGTCTGCATAAGCAGGGACAGTTTTGACAGTCTCCACTGAGTATTTAAAATCTGCATACGACTTCTTCAGGGCCTTCTTCCACAGCAGGAACAGCCTGGGGATACCCCTGCTGTAGACTGTCACAGATATTCCACTGAGATGACTAATCAAGGTATATGAAAAGTGCCTAACAGGGAGCCTGAGCACAGTGGGGCTCCCCCAGGGTAGGGAGTGATTGACGACTCTCCACAAGCTCCTTTACCGTGTTTTCTGTTCCTCTGCTGTGAAGGTCCCTGTCAAAAACTCCTTTGCCTCTTGTTGGCCTATCTGTCTTGAGCCAGCCTGGTGTGCAAACTACACAGAGAAGGAAATGAGGACTGACAGGGCAGGGATACAGGCAGGGCCCTGGTACACAGATACACCACAGCTTTCACTGTCCATCAAACTTGAATTTCAGTCTTATCTCACAGTTGTAGCTTCAATAGCACAGACAGTGCCCCACTTGTCAAAATTTGTGTGATTTATTGCAAAAGAGACTTTTTGCCCCTTACACCAACACTCACCACAGATTAGCAAATATGTTCTATTTTCACCTTAAGAAAATATGAACAATTGACAGAATTCTTAAGACAAGTACTGCAATTGGAACAATATTAATTATATTAATGTAAAATGAGACATCATCTGCCTGGTTTCCTTCACTCTGATATCCATCTACCTAAAGTATAAAGTTCTCCTCTTTTCTGCTCATCATCCTCAGAGTCTGATTTCGAGGAAAGCCAGAACCAATAAACTAAGTAAGGATATTATGGTAAACAATATGATGCAAAGCAGGAGTTGAATAACGAGGAACAAAGCAAATGTTTTCTCTATCACTGCATGAATTGACAAGACAAAAAAATAAAGGACTTACCAAGACTACTGGAGAGTGGCAGGGTTGTGGGAGAACAACCAGTCAACCAGGGAAAGTGAAAAATGAAAAGTAAAAATGAGACTATTTCAGCTGAGTGATTGAATAAAATATTGGAAGGAGTTGTATAGTCAATGTAAGTCTGTGACAAACAGTTCAAAAGTGATATATCTCCTCTTACTTTAGGAATCTAAAATACTGTCCAATTCATCTTCCTTTACATGTAACAAAAAGAACTGTGCAGTTCCATGGTGTGATGCATCTTGCCTATTGCAGGTATTTTTTAGCATGTGATGAATTACCACTGTATATGTCATCCCCCATCAGCAAGACATGTAGCACAGCAAGCAACACTGCTGTAGAGGACTACCGGCAGCTATCCCAATTTGGCAAGGTAAACTCAATCCTCTGGAGCCAAGAATGTTTCTTCTGAAGGAGACATTATGGGGGAAAAATACTTAGTGCCTTTTGTAAAAATTTGATTCTTTGGCAGATTGTTTTAATTACAGCAGACTTGATCTAATTCCTAATCCGCAGAAGTAGAAATTCAAGCCTAAGGGCTTTAATCTTCACTCACCATAGTACTGTTATAAATAGTCACTGATTAAAAATGCACAGCTCTACCTGTAGGTAATTAAACCATATTTTCTCTTCTGCTGGGTTTTCTTCATGCAAGTGAAATCTACTGAATTACTGGGACTGACTTACAGCAGTCAGACTTTCCTATTCACAACAAGAACTTTAGCCAATGTCATTGGCAAGCTGTTATTTTAAAAAGACAGCTGCTTCTTCCCGTATAACACTTTCATACTAAAATCAAATAGCCTTTGAAGGGAAAACCCATTATCCTAATTTTAGCAGACTGAATATTTTCACTTTCCCACTCATATTGTTGGTCATCACATCTTTTATAGCACAATAATTCTTCGAAAGGTCAATTGTGATTCTTATAAGTCCTTTGAACTATATTCCATGCTTTATTCATGATGAGAAATGCTTCTTTTCTTATGAACTTCAAACTGATGAGCTAAACAAATTCATGCAACTTTACTTTGCACAAGGTAGTGCCTTTCTAATATCTGTATCCAAGAAAATGTGGTAGTCTGGGAAGACATGCAATGGTAGCCATTGGTTTGAAGCTGGCAATTCTGCTAGAGATAAGATCTACAATAAAACTTTTTTAAGTGCTTGTAAGCCTAACATATGAGTTAATAAAGGGTCTCTTTGATGTTATTTTCATATGAAAGCTTGTACTATCATGCTTAATTTGAGTCCTGCAGAGCTTTCTGCCTATTGTTGGTAATATTCAGCTTCTTTAGTTGGTTGAAAGTCTCTCTCTCATTGCACCTTCTGCAGCTGACAGCTATATTCAGCACGCTGTTGTGCAACCTGCTTTACCTGCTGCAGTACAGGTGTATTGAAGAGGCTTGTCATGAAAATGTTGTGCCATCAAACAGGATAGCAGTTGTCTGTTTGCCCTCATTTTCCAGAGCACAACACAGCATAGTTTCAGCCTGGCAAAGAGTTTCCTAGGCATGGCAACCAACTGCAGCAGTCAGATCTTCCTATTCCTCACAAGACTTCAGCCTTCAGTTGACAAGTCATAGCATTACTCAAAACTTCAGGCTTGCAGTCAACAGAATTAGCTGTTTCTTTTTAATTGGGCCACAACAAGAATGCTGGCACATTCTAGCCTTTCCGGTAGGAAGGCAAAAAAGGTTGTTCTGAGAGAAAAGGGTAAGACTACATCCATCAACCTGCTGCCAGCAGTCCCACTTTTAAATTGCATCCATCAAAGAGCAATAGTACAACTCTTTTACATCTTTCTTTTGTCATCTTACCTGTGAAGTATTCAAGTGCTCCATTCTGCTATTTTTTAGGCAAGAGAGTCACTAGAAGAAAGATAAACATTTATGCAACCTACATCAAACTATCCTATTGTGCTGCCTTGCATCTTGCTGAACCTGAGCTCCATCTCTTAAAATCTCTTATGCAAAAAATCCCCAAACAAATACAGATAAAAATGCTGAAATAAGGGAAAACAGAAAATTATAACCTGTTAAATTGAGAGCAGCTTTTTACCAGGTTGGAGGCTGTTATGAACATTAAGTCTTTCAGTCTACTAATAAAAAGGAATCCCTCCTCTCAACTAAACTATTTGGTTGGCAAAGCATGGAAGAGTGTAAACAAAAAACAAACAAACAAAGAAGACTCAGTATCAGCAGTAATTCTTCAGTGCCCCTGCTGGAAACTATGCAGTACCCTAGTTAATTTCAGATGGGTCTGGCACAGAGCAGTTGAAGGACTATCTTTCACCCCACAAATTCTGACACTTTTTACACTATATTCTCTATTTTTAAGCATTTTTAAAGCAACCAGTCTATCTGTGGATTTAGGTATTGATCTAGGCTCGGTGGTGCTGAGACATCAATTTACTAATCAGTGTCTGCTATGCTTTATATTACTTTTCATTGCTCCCTCTATGCAGCAAAAATAGCTCAATTATTTCAGAAGCAGTACAGAAGGTGATGTTATTCTGTATGGTGGCAGAATGAATTTCTGCCTCCAAGGTGTTTAACAGCAATCATTTTCCCAGGCATTTTATTAAATGCAAGTTTTTTCTTTTCAGCAAGATTTTCAAAATGGGAATGTGTTGAGTACAGAGGAAGGAGGGTCTAGTCAGAACTGCTTGCCAGACCTCTGGGGACAGGAAAGGCTGAGAGATAAAGCTTGGAAAATTCAGATGCATCTCTAAATTAGCAAAACATTTTTGGATGGCTGCCCCTCTCGTGCTTACCTGGCCTTCATTTGGCACTCCTCCAGCAGCACTGCAGCACTTCTCTGCAGAGCTGCAGCTGAGGGTTACTGCTTTGGGTTTCTACAATAGGGCTGTAGCAGGAACAAAAAGAGAAAGATCAGAGACAATACAGCGAGAAGGAAAAGGAAAGGTTTTGCAATGGTGGGATTTGTCTGAGATTTTGCTGATCTAAGTAGCAGGACAATCCCTCTGAAGAGCCTGCTGTGATGTTAAGTAAGTCACCAGCCCCAAGGTTTCCCTGTGTGTTATGCAGACCAAGCTGTGAGAGTAACTCACATTGAAATTTACTGAATCCCCTCATAAACTTCTCCCAAAAGCAAAGCTATTTTGAATTTACTCTAAAACCCTCTTATTCCTCTCCCTCTTCCTCCCTTTCTATATCTTAATTTGAAGCATATACTAACCAAAATTAGATACAGATAGAAAAAGCTGGAGATTTCAAGATATTTTTTCTCAATGTTTTATGAAATTAGAATTAACATGTTCACTTCCAAAATGTAAAAATCAAACACAGACTTTTTCTTTCTCATTTTTCTCTTACCTAGTATCATTGAAACCATTCAAAGATTAAAAACTGTTTCAGAAGCTCGAGAAATTCAGTCCTATGCATAAGTTAAGCACCTCAGCCTGTCACCTGGCTTAAACTAACTGGTTTCTATCTCTCCTGAGGATGTGAATGAGAAAAAGGAGAGTCAGAAAAGTGTGGTTAAGGAACTCATTATTTCAGAGGGAGAAGTATTTCTATTGAACACAAAGGAAGTGATGCTGTGTCTCTTGGTATATGAGAACTGGAGGAATAAAAGTAAAGTCAAACTGTAAATTACCACAGGTAGAACTTTAGTAGATGTAGAGTGAATTTGTTTTCCCCTCTAGTAACTCTAATTTCACCATGTGCTGAAGAAGACTGTCAAAACCTAATATGCACCTGTTAAGGATAGTCTGTATCTTGCTCTAAACTAGCATAGATTTCCTATGAGAATACAATGCTTCACATAATTGCCTTTGCCAGCTGTACCTGGGAACATCAGCGTAGCAATGCCCCAGATACAGGCTATGCTCAAGCAACTGAAATGAGAACAAAAAGCTGGGAATGGCAAAATGAAGAACCTGTTGATGGCAGGGTACAATCCTCTGCCTATGGAGGATAACAAAATTTTCTTCATTCTGAGCACTCAGGGAACAGACAAGAAAGGGGACTTCCAGCCAATCCTATTCAGATTCAGCAGCTTCATAAAAACAGCTCAGCTTGTTAAGGAATTTGTTTCTTACTTTTATATGCTAATGCTGAAAATTAACAGCAAAAGATCATATTCTGCCCACCTCCAAATATGCACTCACTCACTAGAATACCTGGAAGAGAAGTCAAACAGATCTCTGTGAACCTAACATAGACCTACATGACAAATTCTTAAAAACAGAAACCTGGAGATTTATTAACAAATGCAAAAAAAAAGTAAGTACAGTGTATTCATTTGAAGACATACAGAAAAGGCAAACCACTGTCCCAACTCAAGTTGTACTCAGCAAAAGCAGTACAACTCACTCGATTTCCCTATGATCTCCAGCTAATACTGAGGAACAATTCAGTGCAGGCAGCTCAGGTGCAGCTTTGCTAGGAATTGCAGGTTCAGTTCTGGGTGGGAGCCCAAGGCAAGATGCCAGGAACTGCCAACCCTTGGCCCAACAAAGTGACCTGGGACCTGTAACACCAGCCAGGGGACCAGACACTGAGGCACAGCACGAGCTGATGGCTCAGAAGGAGCAGAGATAGTTTTGCCCTTGGACTGTGAGAGTATAAAAGCCCAGGGATTCCTTTGTTGGGGGTCTCTCCTTGGAGGAACCAGCTCAAGATGTTTCTGTTTTACTGCACCCTGAATAAACTGCTATATGGAACAAGACATCTGAGGCTCTCCTAAGAGAAACCTGGCGTCAAGCTGGTAAGGAAACCTTGTCTGACCATGTGAGAGTGGGGTGTGTGGAGTGCCTTTTTCAAAGGGACTTCTGTCTCAGCAGTTGGAGTCTATGGTAGTGGAATTGTGACTGCCAGAGTCCTCCTGAATGGTCAGATGGGGAAGTTTCCTTAACACTGGCTCCTGGTAAATGTCCCTTGTATTTAATGAGATTCATGAAATTCTACATTACATGTGACTTAAATGTCATTTACCAGGTCGGATACTCCATGCTTCCAAATTTTAATTCAAATTCAACAGATTTATAGCTACTGTACCAGCAGTTTGGTCCCTAAATCAGAGGGGAAACAGCACTTCAGATTGCTGAGGACCTTGGAAAATAATTTTCTTTTTTGTTTTGGGCTTCAGTAAGACTCTTCCAGCAGATTTGTTTCCCAGCTCTCACGACATGTTAAGCAAACAAAACCCAGATTTTTAAACTAGACCAGGTAATGAGGAGGGATGATTTGCACACTGGAGAGTAATATTGATCTTTCTACCATTTACATACCAGCTACCTGAAGTATTATTTAGCTGCATTCAGAAGATCTTTAAAGGTCAGAAGTTACAGAAATTCAGCAAAAGAAAATAAGAATCTGTAGTGAAGATTTCTGACAAAAGGCATAAGTCACATCAGATGCTTGCACAATCTTTTACTTTTCATTGCTCTAATACACACACACACAAAAGAAGACAGAGTTGTCATTGTTGAACTCAAGAATAATAAAATTCAGGAGAGGTCTCCTATGTTTAGCATGCTGTTCTATATCTGTGAAACACCCAGAAGCAACAGGAGTTTCCACTGAATTTTTCAAGAAGCATTGAAGTGAGCTTTCTTACCACTGTCCTTTTATTCTAACTCTGAAACCATTGGAAAAATATGAGAATGTTTTCTCCAAAGCATATGATCTCTTGGATTTTTTCATCATGTGCTCATCATTTCTGCCTTAATAAAGTGTGCAAGAAGTCATCAAGAGCTGTGAATTTCTGTAATGCACCAGCTGATCATCTACAACATTAAAATACTTCTTTTGTACCTCAACCATTTAAACACAAATCTTCTGGAAGGCTGAAGTGTACTATTTCCCATAATAACTGTAAGAAGTAGCATGACATAATTATAAGTAGCATGACATGCAAGTTTGTGAGGCCATCCATAATTTTTTTCTAGAATGTCTGTGGTCAGCTCCATTTAATAACTATTACTGATCTGAACGGGAGAATCCAGTCCTCCTCAGTCCATCTGTGGAGGACACCAAGCTGGGCAGGGGTCTCTAATGTGATGTAGGCTCTAGATAGAGATCTGAACAAACTAGATTGATCCACTGAGGTCACTCCTATGATGTTCAACAAGGCAAAGTGTCAAATCTGTCCTCCGGTCACAACAACCCCATGCAGCAGTATGGGCTTGGGGAAAAGTCTCTGGAAATCTGCCCAGCAGAAAAAGACCTTGGGGTGCTGGTGGACAGCAACTGAACATGAGCCATGTGTGCCCAGGAAGGCCAATGGCATCCTCAGCAATAATGTGGTCAGCAGGACCAGAGGGGTGATTGTCCCCCTGTACTCATCACTGTGGAGGTCACACCTTGAATCCTTTGTTTAATTCTGGACCCTTCAATACAAGAAGGATGTTGAGGGCCTTGGAGCATATCCAGAGAAGGGCAACAGAGCTGGGAAGGGTCTGAAGCATAAAACTAATGAAAAGAGTCTGAGGGAGCTTGGGGTACTTAGCCTGGGAAAAATGAGGCTCAGGGATGACCTTATCACACTCTACAGCTACATGAAACGAGGGTGTAGCCAGGCGGGGACTGGTTGGTGCACCCAGGTTACACATAGCAACACAAGGGGAAATGGCATCAAGTTGAGCTAGGGGAGTTGTACATCACATATAAGGAAATATTTCTTCACAAAAAGGTTTGCCAAGTTCTGGAATGAGCTGTCAAGGAAAGTGGAAGAGTCATGATCCCTGGAGGTATCTAAAAGACATGTAGATATGGTGCTTAGGGATATGCTTTGGTGGGGCATTTGACAGAGGTAGATCAAAAGTAGAGTATGATGATTCTAAAGGTCTTTTCTAACCTAACTGATCCTATGATTTTATCAGTTAATAAGAAAATTAGGTATTATCCAGGACTTCCCATTGGCAAAGGTGAATAAAAAAACCAGATGGGGTGATAAGTAGCCAATAAACCACATTAATTTTTATTTACTACATTGCAGTCTTCAACATTTTCACAAGGGAGGCAGAGGAGCAAGTACCAATCTCTTCAGTCTTGTAACCATTTGTAGCACTCGAGGAAACAGCATGAAGCTGAGTCAGAGAAAGCTTAGGTCAGATGTTAGGAAATAGTTTTTCATCAACAGGGTGGCTGGGTGCCAGAACAGGATCTCCAGGGAAGTGGTCATAACACCAAACCTGAGAGAGCTGAAGAAAGCATTTGGACAATGATCGCAGGCACGTGGAGTGTTTCACAGGGCTGTCCTGTGCAGGGCCAGGAGCTGACTCTATATTCCTGATGGGTGCCTTCCAACTCAGCACATTCTATGATTCTGTGTAGTGAGAAGATCATATGAAGATTTCCAGTTAACACATATGATTGTTACAAGGATTATATCATCTGTGTTATCCATTTGGTCACATTAAATGTGCTATTGAACCTATTCTGTTACATAATCTGCTGTTATTTTTCTACATGAACATAAAAAAAGAAGGACCTCATCCCACAATTTTGTTGTTTTGCACATGAAACCATGTGTATCCATTAATTCCTGTCTGGAAGAACCTGAAATCTCCTTCATAGTCATGGGCGTTGGAATAGTTAACAAAGTCTCCTATCATAGGGCATGGCTTTGTTAGAGAGAACTACTCTTTCCTTTGGAAGGAAACAGTCTTGATTTTACAAATCTATTTGCCTGTGTTCTTCACATTTGTTTTCTGTTTTCATTCCGTGACTAGTCATCAAATATTTGAATGTTTCCTGCATATGCTTCATTGTAGCACAGAATTTTCCCATATTCTGTCAAAATTCTGTGAAAATTGCTTCACTTTTTATGTACTCAGTGTGTTGTATGATTAAACTGATGGTTAAATTATTTAGATTCTGGTGGATTTTTAAAACTCTTGTAATTTTCCAAGTAATTTCTGTGAAGCATCAAATGCATTCATTCTCCCCTCAGTTGAAATCAAAGCTCACAGGGAGACTTATGTGTGAAAAAATGTATTCTAACTTCCTATTTGGTGAGTTATTGTTATACTCATGTGGAATCATATACAAGAATAACTCAGATGAGATCATTTGAAGTTGCTGTCTACAAATCCAACCAAAAGTAGTTGGCCTTTTTCCTCAAAACCCTAATGGTAAATTCAGTTCAGATTATACTTCATGAGAATGATGTTTCCAAGTACTTTCTAGTGTGGGAGAAAATGGTGGCATTATCCACAAAATCAAGATCAAATGTTTGAAAAATAGTGATATAATAATCAAGAATAACATATACTGAGTCAAGTAAAGTCAGATACTAGTTATTAACTTAGATCATAATATATTTTATATATGCAGAACATTTAGTTTAAAACTAGAACGTACTGGTTAAATATAGTTTCAACTAAATTTCAAACAAGGAAATTAAGGTGCGAAATGGAAGTTCCATGCAACAGAACGGAGGACATACTCCTGCTCCATCCAGCACAGGTGTGATTCCATCCAAACTGTCATGTCTTCACAGTCTGTATCCACCCAAACATAAAAGTCTCCTGAACTACACACACAGGCATGGAGCTTACAAATCTGATTGTCTGACCAACATATCCTGCGCAGCATCAGATTATTGCAAAGAATACATGAAGTATTATGGTTTCATTCAAAGATTTTGGAAAAGGGTAAAGGAAAGGTCACAGTGGAAGGAAGATTTTACTTATCTTTTACTGTAAGATATTTTTGCTTTACTTAACTTTTACTGTAGGATATTTTTTCTCTTTTCTTGCTTCTGCCCACTCAGATCTACATATTGGTGACAAAAAACAAGCCTACTTCTTTTCAGCCTTGGCAAGCCATTAAAACAGACTGCTTTGAAATAACAAGAGTAATGCTTAAATGCTTCCTGAGCCACCTAGACAGAATCACTTATTGTTGTAATTAAGGCCAAGAATAAAAGCTATAACCCTGCTTATAGTTGTCTTGGGCTGTGGGACTGACTGAAATTTAAAAAGGCACTTAATGAACTACAGTTCAGGCAGTGACTGTGAGGAATAATTTTTAGCCATCTGCATTCCTGCACTTCTTTTCCTATGTTTGGAAACACTTCTTCCAAATTTGGAGTTTTGGCTGTCATGGTTGCAGCTTTGTCCTGACAGCTACCTTTGTTACAGCAAACCCACCCCCACCCCACACACACCTTCTGAACTGCTTCAATTTAAAATGCAGAAGTAAAATAGAAAATTATCTCTTCCCACTCAGGGCACTACCTACATGATGACAAAATATTTCCTATACCAAACCAGTCAGAATATTCAATACACTGTTAAGCACAATTTCTTGAGAGGAATGCCATCATCTTTAAAACCCCTGGAATTAACGCAGACTGTTTGTGAAAAGAAAAAATGTTGTTTCATTGTGCCTTTTTTAAAATAGGCATTATTCACTATTTTGATGCACATGACAAAATATCTGAGCAAATAAAGTTCAGAAAAAAGGATCATTTGCTTTGGTTAGTTTGTATTGAGTGTTCTGAATTAAATTAAGCCTATCCAGTCGCTATGAATATCTAGGGTTCCTTCTCTCAGTCCCCAAAAACACATATATCACAACCTAGAAGATATTGCCCAAAAGAGAGTTTTTCCCAGAAAGTCTTGGGTAAGTGGTACTTCTTCTTATTTGCAATCCATAAAACAAGAATCACATATTTATCAAGTTTGGACACCAGCAAAACTTTATCTCGACACTCTTTGTCAAAGAGCCCTGCCATGGGACTTGGCCTTGTCTGAAAAGCTAATTCAAGCAGTAGTAACTTTTTTTTTTTGTCACTGTACCTTCTTAGACACAAATCAGATTACCATGCATCTGTCTTCTAGGTCTGAGACAGATCATTAGCCAAATTCTTTTTCCAGAAAGTTTTATAATATCCAGACTGAACCATTCATAAAGCTAGTTATTGCACCAGGGACTTCTTCATTAACAGTAATTATGCAAATCAGCATGCCACATAAGAGACTGAGACTACCAGGTGGGTAGCCTGCAATGCAGGGATGATTCTCCTAATTTCTGGAAACTGATTAACATTCTGCTTCTGGCTTAGAAAGAATAATAGATGTACATTAGGCCTACAGCAGATATTTCTAGGTTCAGATCTCCTTACATTTCTATAAATTATTCCAGCACACACTATAGCTCAGTTTCCCTTTTTTAATTACTTGTGTCCAATTGCATTATATGATATTATTAATTGTATATAAGAACTAATCAAGCTAGATTCTGAGACAGACAATCATGCTGGCCCTTTCATTGTAACAGGCAGCAATGCATAAGTACCCATACGAGGAAACACACTCTTCATTAAAATCTGACACACTTCTGAAAGCCTTCATCAGCACTTACACAAGTAAACCACTGCTGGTGGCTGGATTCTTTGGTGTTCCTGAATCACATTCCTGGGGCTCTGGCACTACATCTCCAGGTCAGCTTCCAAACATATTTTTCAACAGCGTGACTTTTGGGTCTGTGCTGCTTTTGGACCAAGAGTTCAGCACCACTGTGGGTAGCTCTGCACTTTGCCCAGTGGAAAGCCTAGGCTCTCTAACAAACGGTTTCGATCTGCATTTAGAAAGTATTTGGTCCACTTCTCCATGAAAATTTCCCCTTCTCAGGGAAAGGGGAAAAGAAACTACTCCTATGAAAAATTTAGAAAACAAATGCATGCATACAGCTTATAAAAACTAGCTTTATTTTAGTCATCAGGAATCAGTTTAGCAAATGAGCAAAGATTCAAATAATCTCCTAGAGATCTCAAGTTGGTGGTAGTCTTTGTTGAAAACAGAGTTTAATTTTACAAAATGTTACCTGACATAGCTACCCCACTTGTCTGCAGAGCAACATGTGGTGCAAGGGCATCTCAGCTTGATCTAAATTAATTTTAGAAAATTTAAAAAAAACATATCTTTTCATTCTCTTTCAAGACACAGCAGTCAAGAGGAGATACGTAGAAAAGGGAGATATGTAAAAAATATCATAGGCATGTTGTCCAGACATATTTTTGACCTTTGCTTCTACCTGAGGAAAACAGGAACAAGAGTGACAATAGGGATGGAAACAGTGCTATCAGTGATAAAAAGTAATAAGAAGCACCCGTAGGCAGAAGTTGTATAAAATGTTAATAGCAATTTTTGGCTCCCTCAGGCAACAATGTTACAGAACTGAAGTAATGATTCTGCCACTGACTTACTGAAAACTGCATTTTATTTTTTACATTGGTTGTTTCAAAAACTGGATCAGACCTCAAGCTGTATAATCTGCTCAAGAATATCGCATTACAAAAGTTACAGTGAATGTACCATTTCTGAAGTCAATAGGAAATGTAAATAAGCCATAAAGATCACTTTTAAGAAAAGCTTTAAGAGGTAGCAAGGTAAATGCAATTATGACAGCTTGTGGGAGAGGATTTCGGTGTTTCTGCAGCAGTCGGTGCCATAGATCTTCCACCATGAATGGTTTTGACCAAAAGCACACTTCAGCCAGGTGTCCTTTTGTCTTTTTATAATATGAAACACTTGGTAAATGGAACTACTTGCTGAGATAAACAGAATTTTCCAATTTTTTCCTCCTCTTAGGACATTAAGAATTTGTGTTATCTATTTTAAAAGTGAGAATCATTTTAATTCAATGTTCCAATCAAGGTCATGGATGTAATGCTGTATTCTGGACAAACCTTGCTGAAAAGCCTGTGTTTCATTCTGTGCTCTCATTGAATGTAATCTCATTGTTCAGAAGCCCAGTGTCAACACAAACACAAGAAAAGGATTTTTCCAGTCTGGTATAACAACAGAGTACAATTGCTTGTGTAAATGTTTACAGATTGTTTACAAGCTATTAACATATAATTTCTAATTTCATTACCTCTAGACAGATTAGATAGATAATCCCAACCAAATGGATAAAAAACTACCTGGTTTAACATGCATTGAGAAATAACAAAGAAAAAAGTGGATTTCAGCACCTGCTGCCCTATCTTTTTCTCTGATTTATCTGCCTTTTTATACGCAGCAGTGGATTACAGCTGGGAACTTTTCACCTCTATCAATCCTACATTCCCAAGGCCTTCCAGATGGGTAGATAGGTAGATAGGCTGAAAAAATTATTGTCAATTTTTAAGAGATAAGGATTCCTAATGCATATTTCCAAGTCATTCTTGAAATCTAAAGTCACACCAATGCTTCCAGAAATGTTGCCTAAGGCTGTAACAGAATTATTAATAAATTTTGGTATTTGGATCTGGTATTACATATCCAGATTTTAAAGAATTATCTTTAACTAAAAAATGAAATATGAAGACTTTTTTGAGAGCACAATGAAGGTGAAAAATAAACAATGCTGCTATTAACTTTCTCTGATATGACAAGGTAGCTAGTTGTTTGCTGAAAATATCACCAATGAAACAACCTGCACTATGTAATTATCATTGTTTATGCCAGTGTAACATTGTGGTGCATCAGATTCATAAAAACACAGCCTTTTTTCTGCAGCTTTGTACAGAATTCCCAGAAACCAAATACTGAAAACAAACCAGCTGGTGATGGATGATGGTCTCTTACTCACTCAAGAAGCTGAATTCAATAAATATCTCTTAAATAGTTAGTCCCATACATCCATGTTAATTCACCCCACCACAAAACACTAAAAAAAAAATCACAAACCAGAACATAACTTCCACCTCTGAGTTGCTCACTTAGTCTAGTTGTTGATGCTGTCTCAAAGTCCAGGACCTATTATAAGAAAATTTTGTTCTCACATAGTTTGATATCATGATATCTCTCCCAGACAGCCTGTCTGGTTGTGTTAGCTGAACTCAAGTGCTGTAAAACCACATCTGGAGACATTCAGTACTGTAAAAAGCAGCTCTAAAGTGCTTAGTCTGTTGTGCAGACCTCATGCCTTAGCAGATCTTTAATGATGGCAAACAGCACACAGCAAGATGAAAATACAAAACCAAAGAAAATAGCAGTAAAAGTGACTGTTGAAAAAAGGAGGCAAGGGAAGTGAACAGGGGGAAGTGGACACAACTGGAAAAAAAAAACCACTGAGAACTTCACTGGCAGGTTTTCAAATCACATATTAGTACACTGAGTTGCATTAGAAGGGTAGCATGATTTGGTATCTCCATGGGTACAAGTCTTTTCTCATTCTTCACCAACAAGTAATCCTCCACTGGTCTCCAGTATGTTGAACTCTCCCTGTTCACCCTGACACACTGACCTATAAAAAGATATCCTTAAATCCCCCTTTATTTTCTGCATATTTATGTCCTTTTCCATTTCATTTACATAAAAATGCCACAGGTTAGTGGTGGTGTGGCTAATTTTGCACTTATTTTGCCTCAGAACTAGCTACTACTTCATTGTCTCGGTTCTTTCTGTTTAATTAAATCATTTTGTTGTCTTGTCTCTTTTTCTTTTTAAGTAGATCTACTTCAAATGTTTTGTAAACAAATTCTACAATTAAACAGTTGGGATTTTTTCACATAGATAGAATTCATATAATATTCATAATGCATTACCTATTGCTCATGTGTAACACAGCACTGTAATTAAATTATTTTCCAAAATTAACTTTGGTTATGTAGTAGCTGGAATGCAAGATCTAATTTAATATTAGATTAGTGAAACATCTCCTCCAGGGATAGACATTAGAGAGCTAACAGAACTCCTTCACTGTACTTACAAATGCTGTGAGGATTGGCATGCTTCACTGACTGCAGCAGGCAGCAGTCAAACTACTTGGTTCCTTGTTCACAGCCCCAGAAATTGAAAAGAAACAAGGAAAAGAGATATCCTCTGGAGCAAGCAGTGAGAAAATGTATTTTTATGTACCAAATAAAACAGGAAAAAAGCCACATGTCGTGGCTTTTTTGCACAGGTACGAATCCAAGCTCTGTGGTGAGTGCCCAAATATTTTTACAGCCAATGCATTTGAAGCAGTTCCCCCTGTCTTCCTCATATCCGTCACTTTTGGGTCACATTGTAAAACCCAAAAGATGCTGCGAGTGTCACAAGAGTGAATCAAGCTTGAAAAATTACCAGTGCCTGCCTGGAAGGGAATGAAGACGGGGGAGCTGGACAGTGCCCAGCTGCTGTGTTAAGGTGGTGAAAGCAAACCTGCCATTGAACACAGCTGGGCATCCAAAGAGAGAGAGAAATGCTATGAAACAATGAATGTCTTCCACTAGGACAGACAACACCAAAGACTTTAAAAGCCTCACAAACACATCTCCACAGTAATAAAAGCTGCCACATAATGTTCTGCATATTGGTATGCAGCCAAAGAAAATACTAGCACAATACTGAAGTAATAAGGATTTCCATGAGCCACTTTTATACTGAGGTAAAATTGCAAGAAAAAGTTCATGTGTAAGCAGTTGATATTGGAAACCAAAATGACCTGCCAACTTCCAAGCACTGTGCAGGTATTTTAACATCAGAACACAAGAACTCATACTAAAAAGAAAATAAATTATGTTTTAAAAAAGTTAAACTTTAAACTTTAAACTTTACAGATGACAAAATCTAGTTTGGAGATAATGTCTAACGGAGACAGGCACTTCCCCTGTGCTTAAAGCATGAATGAAAAATATGACTATTACTGAAGTGTACAAAAAATGAAGACTCAGGACAAAAGGGGAAAGGTATGCTGCTTCCCTTTTAAACTTTCAATATTATTCCTAGAAACCCCTCCTGCCAAAGCTTCATTCCCTTTTATACATTTTTGTGTTATTAAACACAGAAAGCTGTCTCTAAACTTCTGTCCCATGTCATGTCATTTGTGTGCTCCACATCACTGCATTATGTCTTATTAAAGGACTCTCACAATGTACATTGTTATGATAGTTTTTGTGCTTTTCTTTCAGGGTAAATTTTAAGGTGTCACATGTTCATAATTTTGTTTACTCTTACGATGAAAATATTTTATCAACACTCATACTAATATATTCTATATATACTAATAGTATATTCTATATATATACTCATACTAATATATTCTAATACCCTGTGAGTACTAAAATACTCACAGGGTATTAGAATAATTTTGGCTGCTGTACTAACGTAAATTAAACAGGAGTCAGTGTGGTTTTTGAATAGCAGTTGAATATCCAGGATCTGCATTTGTAATGTGTTTTCAACTTGTTCCAGTTCACTCTCAATAAAAATAAATAACAATTTTTGAAGTAATTGTTTTAGTTGCATAACTCGTCAAGCGTCTTCATTTGGTACCAGATGATTATTGCAGGTGGCAGAGTGCATTGTCTCCATGGTGCTAGTCATCCCTCCAGGAAAGAGATGCACTGTCCTTTATGGAATCGTGCATATGAATTTATGTGCATGCATATTTGCACACGGATCTACTGTTGCAGTCTGCAGAAATGCTCCCTTTCGGCTGCACAAAAGCAGAAATCTTACAAAAATATGCAAATTGCCTTTCTGCCAAATGAAGGTTCAATGTAATCTTCTGACTTGGAGTGTCTCATGTTCCTTGATGCATGGAAAATTTCTTCTGTGAGCTATCAACTGAACAGCTGAGCAAAATTCCTTCTGAATGCAAAAACCTGATAATACTACAGCTCCATTCAGGGGCAACAAACATGTCAGGTTGACCCCACTGGATTATTAGGATTGCTATAGGGTATGACAAAAGAGAAGCAAGGACATGTTCTGAATTTTAGGTCCAGAAGGCACCCATGTAATGAGCTGTGTCAGATCTTTCAGTTAATATAGTTGCTCTCCTGCATTTTGAGGTGTGCCAACATTTAGAACAATCCCTAGATGGTTTACAGGTATAGATACACTTCCAAGATGTATAGACATGTTGATCTGATAGGCATCACCACTCTAAGCTGTCTATCTAATGTTCAGAGTAGAAATAAAAGTAGAGCTGCTGGCATTACTTGGAATATAATGAGGCAGAAGTTCATTTTTACCTCCATCTCCAGCTATGGGAAGAAAATAATCTTTACAGAACAGTCCATTCTTATAAATTGAATGATAATATAACTCAGAAAATCCAGTTTCAGCATTCCCTGCTTTTTAATAGCTGCCTAATTTTCTGTTTTGACATCTGGAGAAAATGATGACACACTATATATAGTGAATTAAAATAATAAGAAAATCTTTGCTGAAAGACACAACTGCACTGACAACTTGCTGTTCAGGGTGTCATTTGAACAGCGGAAAAAATTCAGGATACTCAGAAACCATGCAAAGGGGTATTGTAAGATAAAACTCCCCCTTTTTTATCCTCTGGGAAGATTTCTGCTCCTAATATTGAGAAAGGCCCAAACAGATTGTGTCCAATGGTTATTGCAAAGTGATGAAATGCCGATAGCTAAAAGCCCAGCAACTTGCAATTGTTCTGACCCACAAAGCCAGAGAAGCATTACTTGCAATTTATCGCCTAAGGTACACCATGAAGGCACAAAGAACTATCCTGTGTGTATAAAGCTACCACTACCCATTTAAAAAGGAGTCAGTCTTCAAATAAGGTGAAAAATAAACAATTTCAAGAAACATGCATTAATTCTTCTCTCCAGTGCCTATTACTTTATTTTGCACTACTTCTAATAGACACAAAATGCTGAAATTGTGGCATACTGGGACATTTTATTGCCTAGAACACCATACCAATACATGCATAGTAGCAAACCTCAATTCCAATTTCTCACATGCATTTAGTTTCATTCCCTGGTGCTGCTTGTGTGTAGGGAGTTTATTTTGCTCTTAAACTGTGCAATCCATTGCTTAAGGTGCTTCAGATCCTTTAAAATCTCTGGATCCATGACAGTCTAACAGCCTCACTCACATCTCCATTTCTGTAGCTGTAGATAAGGAGTCTGAATTTACATCAGGTATCTTCTGCTTTCTGCTGTAGGTAATCAAGATTTCTTTTAAAACATTATCATTCTTGCTCTTGTTTTTTATTAATCAGCTATGTTGCCTCAGATTTACAGATCTTAGATGCTACAAAACAGTTTTCACTTCAGAGACCTAAAGACATTTCAGAAGCTCCAGAGTTTTATATTTACCTCTGTAAAAGGAGTTATTGTCATTCTTCCAATGTGTGCTGTTCTAAGCTTCTTATTTGGGCTTTTCACTTAAAACATCCCTTCTTAGTGTCTGACATAGGCATGTGGAAATAGATACATTACTTAAGAGGTTCTCAAACAGTTACCAGTAAAATAAGTAAAAGTAGGAGATATAAATATATATATATATATATATATATATGTCCAGTGTAATTCACTTAATGCACCACTGGCCATGTTGCTTATATGTGGAACCTAAGACAGCCAAAGTATTGTGCCAAAATTCAAGGTCCCAAAATTAAGAGAACTAACAATAATTCTTGAAAGGAGAAAAAAGTAGTGTGGTAGCCATGTAATACAGAGACACAAGCAAAGGATTGAGCTGGAATTATTCTAGCGCCACTGTAAAGATTCTTGCCTTTTCTACAGTCTTTAGTCAACAGCACTCATCAGATCAACAGAGCTGTACAACCTGAGAAATGGAAGCTCATTAGCCATCCCAGATCATCAGCAACAAACTCTCCATTTTCCCAGGTTATGTTCCTACTTAATTTCCTAACTACAGAAAGAGACAAAAGTGTGTAAACTCAGAGCAACACATGAAAACAAAGACCCATTTTATTTTCCTGGAAACACACCCAAAAAAATCATTTGCATAATCAAAAGCAGGAAATTTCTAATGCATACAGATCCCTCAGGAGTATGTTGCTTTGCCAATGACTGTTGAAGATCCTTGGAGTGGTTCACACTGACAGAAAATACAGTTGGTAGAAGACCACAGGTACTTACAGTTGACTGCTCAGGGTGCAACCAAACTTTCTCCAGTCTCAGGAGTCATTTCTTCCCAGTGGCCTTCAGTGATCTTTAAACACGGTGCTTACCAACACCAAAAATTCTTCCAAAAGAATTTGAAGTTCAAGGATTTCCAGAGCCAGATGTAATTTTGTAGTAGTACATCGTAGACTTAGCAGAGTTTTCTCGGATGAACTTGTCCTGTCTCCCTCTATACTATGAAAGCCCAGGAAATCCCATAACAAGATATACACAGCTCCACATCTACAGCAAGAAATCCACCTAAGTATAGAAAAGTCACCTCCTTTTCTTTCTTTTGAACATGTCTCCTACTGACTTCACGTGATGCCTGCCATAATGTGAAAGTGATGGACCAAGAGACCATGCGGAGGCAAACATGCCACTGGGAAGTAGTTCTGTGACTACTTTCTTTTTATTTTCTGAGTATTTTCTCCACAATTTTTATTTATTTGAATCATTATCACTGATTCAAATACAGTAGAAAAGACTTTCATAAAAGCAGTTTGACTCAAAAAGCCAGGAGATAAATTGATAAGTATATAAAGTTCTTCCAAAAATAATATCAGAAGTGTATTCATGTTAGAATTGCCAAAGGTCATTTTCCAAAAGAACAAGTTCATGGCTAAAATGCATTCCTGTAAAGTAAGGTGCCACAAATACCACTCATCCCTTAACCAAGCTCAAGACCAAAGCTTAACTGGGGCTTGAGCTGCAATGCATCTTGAGTTTCCTTCTGTATTAGATATTAATTTGCTTTAGTTTATGCAATTGCCCAAAACGAAGTAAAAATATTTGGTATGTAAATATAATATAAATACATCCGATTCCTCATTGGGTAGTGGCAGGGTAAAGCACAGTCTCAAGTAGATTAAAGTTATACAAGACAACAACACTAAACTGGATACTCTAGTGCTGCCAATGCTTTAAGGTTGTCCTCCTTTCAGGCCAGAAAATGTAGGCATTGATCACCTAAATAATTAATCATTTTACTGGAGAATAATTATGTGGCTCACAATTAAACCATTAACATTCTGTGGCAGTTTGGGTTGAAGTAGAATTAGCTGGTTAGCTACTTACTAGTGGCTAGTATGGGGCCGATTTGAATTTGTACTGAACGCAGAGTTGATAATATAGTGATGTTTTAATTATTGCTGAGCATGGCTTAGAAAGAGCCAAGGTCTTTCCTGCTTTTCATACTGCCAAGGTGGCAAGGGTGTTGGGGGTGCATGGAAAGCTGGGAGGAGATACAGCTGGGACAGGTGACCTAAACAGGCCAAAGGGACTTTCCAGATTATTTGATATCATGCTCAGTATTGAAAGTAGAGGGAAGAGGGAGGAAGGGCAGGACAGTCGGAGTGATGGTGCTGATCTTCCCAAATAACTGTTATACATGATGGAGCCCTGCTTTCTGGAGGATGGCTGAACATTTGCCTGTGCATGGGAAGTGGTGAGACATTTCCTTGCTTTGTTTTGCTGTGGACATGGTTTTTGCTTTTCTCATTAAACTGTATCTCAACCCACCAGTTTCCTACATTTTACTCTTCCAATTCTCTCCCCCATCCTGCTGGTGCAGAAGTGAATGAGTGACTGTGTGGTACTTGGTTGCTGGCTGGGGCTAAACCATGACACATATAACAGAAAAGGTGGCCTTACTGAAACCCCAAAGCAAAAGGCAATAAAAGATAATTATTAGGACATTAACCAAGGCAATACCGGCTTTTTACCTTTAAAGATTGCTAGAGGCTATTCACTTTCTTCTTAGATTTATTTAAGATGAATGTCTGGACCCTGTATAGGGCTGCTGTGAGAATCTGCACACTCAGTTCAATTAAATTATATCTAAATTTCAAATAGGCTGTTATTATGCCATGTTTTCCTGGTGTTAATTTTGTTTGCCTGCATATGCATTGTGTAAATTTATACATACATTACATTTTCCAATTCTTCTGTCATATTACAGAGCAGATAAAAAACTAGAGAAAAAACACCAGACTTCAAACACATTCATCTGACTCTCCTGGGATACCTATGTACTTTTGCTGAGTGTTACATGCTCAGAGCTTCAGAAATTAAATTACTTGTGTGCGTATATATATATATATATATATATTTAAAGCTTATTTGCAAAAAGAAAACAAAGATGCAAGTTAAAAAAATCATTAGATAGAAAGGTCAGCTGAAAACAACAGTGTCATGTTGAAACAACCGTGATTACAAAATATCACCATCTTTTTCCAATTTTATCTGATACTCTCGTAAGAAAAATATATTGATAGAAAATTATGAGTAATTTTGTAATTTTTTAATATTAATGCCATACAATGGTAATGTGGCAGTTTTAAATCTCCCCAGTGAGAAATAGAACCCAGTTTTTTTATCAAGTAACAAAAGCATGAAGCCAAAATGATGACAGATAAGTGCAGCCCAATATGAACTAGGAACATTCTGAAAGCTCAAATTTTTGTATGTATGGTAAGTAACATCCATTTTAAAATGTTAAATTAAATTTGAAAAGTAGCTAAGAATACTTCCTTTTCACTCAACACATACACCCATTACTATGACAAAGTCTGAAAAACAGTTAAAATAAAATAAAAAATCATAGAAGATGTCCCTCAGAGACAATATTTCAAACTTATTGTCCAGACTCCACCAATCCAATTAGATTATTTGAAGTGATAGTTCATAAATTGTTAATATATTGCTCTGAAAGTGAAGAAAAATACTTATCTCATTTTTGCAGCCTGCTGGTTCAGTTTCTGCACTTTGCAATAATTTGTTACAAAATTTTCATTTTTCCATTACTTTTTATTGTTAGTTCAGAAATAAAATCCTATTAACAGAGGATTTATGATGACAAGATAAGTATAGTGTGGATAACTACAGGAGTAGAGAGGGTGTGAGTTTAATGACACACAAATAAAGTTTAATGAAATATTATGAAATGGAAATAACACAGAGTCTGAATAAATCTCACTGGTAACTATGTATTATAAATGTAGGAAAAGAAAATTCATAAAAGAAAAAGGCTGTAAATATAAAGAAAAACAGTACACTAAGCAAAGAGCAGAACTATCCAATATGGTAGCACTATTCAGACTTTAATTCTTCAATATTTCCTCAAAAACTTCTTGAATGCTGTATTTCTATACCAGGCTCCATTTTTTTTTCTCTCAGTTTGCAGAAGGGCCTCTGCCAATTAAAATGAAATTAATTAATAAAATATCAATACACCTACATGATATAGATTACATATTCAAACCTATTCAGAATGGAAACCATCAAGGAGATGGGATATTGCAATGAACCATGCAATAAAGGAATGTGGATCAAATGCTCCATTCAAAAAGTTGATTTACTTTAAACCATCACTAAAATTGTCATCACTAAAATGTGTGAAAAAAATCCCACATATTTTTAAAGTACTGAACATAAAAACATGCACTGGAAGGAGGGAATTATCAGCACATCTAACATAAATCTAACATAAACAAGGTATATCATCTATCATCTAACACAAACAAGGTATATGGTAATTTACACTTAAGGAGGACAGGACATGAAACCCAAACATTGGGAAAGCTAAAGGTAAGTTAAAAAGCAGCATAAGATATTGTTAGTGGAGAATTTCCAATTAAAAGTCAGTTAATAACCTTCATTTTCTTTTTTTTTCCTTTATACCATCCTCCGAAAGAATATTTCTAGCAAAGCTGCGCTGTTCCTTAATGTGCATCTCTTCTTTCTCTTTCTAGACTGTCTCTGCAAGATCAATTGTTCCAAGTCATCCAAAGACAGGGATGCAAGAAGTACAAGCCTATTGCCAAATTTGACTCCATTTGGGGTTTGGAGGGAGTTGCAGCTGTTATTCATATATTCATATCTCTGTCCTACCATTGCAGTCTCATTTGTTACATTGTGTTGCTGCAAATCATTTTCTACTCTGCAGAGAAATTACCTCTAAGATGTCTCTCCTGCCCATATTAAAACTCAGACATTTCTTAAGGATTAAATCAGATACAGTGTTTGAGTCATAGAAAATTGTATACAAGCTCTGCTAATTATAAATTCCTAGATGACCAGAATTATTTGCAAATTCTTCAGCTAGATAATTTATAGAGAAGAGACAATTCACATAATAATTAGTTCAATTATTCATTATAAACTTTTAACAATGTACTATATAACCACATTTCACATACACATCTCACTTTGGAGGCAGTAAATTTTCTTTGAATTTGGCAAAACAAAATAATATCTATAGATAAAAAATGAGGTAATCGTACTTCAATTCCCTGAGAAGACGTGAGACAAAGAACATTACCAAGTGTAATTATAGATCAGTGTGCCCATTTTTGTAGAAATTATTTGTTGCATTGAATTCCCTGTTCCTTAGGGAAATTATAAGCTTACTTATAATAAATATAACATATCTATCAATAAAATTTTCAAAACTGATCTATTATTTCTGTTTGCCGAAGGTGTAATATCTTTCTTCCTTTAGAAGTGTGGTAGTGCCACTAAATATTACTGTTGATCAATATTGTTAATAAGATTGACCCAGTATGGTTTTGAGCATGCTATTCTAGTAGTTATATTATCATCTCTCTTAATAGAAGATAATTTTAAAATATTTATACCATTTAGCAAAAACATTTCTGGAAATAACAAGGCTCATAAGTTTTGGAAGAATGACATTTAGGTTTCTCCTAGGTCTTTTGCAGCTACCCTTATTTTTGAAACACAATGAAAGATTCATAAGAGTCTTACATCAGGAAAACTGTGGCTTCCTGCTGTCCTTCCACTTCCTCTAACGCTTTCTATTTTTCTAATTTAAAAAGGCCTCCAGTCTAAAGGCCTGATATAGTCTCTGTAATTTTAAAAATTATTTCTTATTTATTTAACTTTTGGGTTGCAGTCCAAAAGGAGTCCTACAACAGAAACAAACTGCACTGGGACAAAACCAGGACCGTTTTTTTATTATTTTGTCTTAAACTCACATAAAAGGTGAAAAATTTACATCAATCAATTAAATTCAATATACTGGAAGTGTGAGAACACAAGGGAAGACTTTTGAAACAGTCTGTAGTCAAGTTCATAAGGTTAATGCTATTGATAACATGTATTTCACTGTCCTGGAAGCTTTGGACAAGACTATGCATTGAAAGGAAGTCTAGGAAGAGAAGGATTAATATCTAGAAAAATAAAGGAAAAAGTGTTGAAAATTACCAAGGAGAAAAAACGAAGAGTGAAAAAATATTTCTCTTTCTACTACATGGAATCAGACTATGAAACTACATCACCAGATAGAATGGGTGCCAAAAGTAAATATGTTCAAAAAACCAAGTAGAAGAGTTTGTAGAAGAAAATCCCTTCCACAGTTCAAATCACAAAGGTATCCCCCAGTTTTGAAAGCAACTTATTTGTTACAATTAAAGGTAAGATTTAGAAGGGAAGTTAATTCTATCACATCTTTTCTATCTTTTCTATCTTTTTCCCTCCTCTTCTTCTATCAAGAATAATTTGCATATCCTGCCCTTTAAAAGTCAATCATATTTTTAAAATTTTTCCTGGTATAATTTTGCATTATGTCAAGGTTTAGGAATAGTGTTCCCCAATTTAGTAATTCCACTAAAAAAGAAACCACATACCGCTCCCCTCCTCACTCCAGCAAGAGACACAAGAGGTAGAGATTAAAGATTGAGATAAAAGCAATTTACTGGAAACAGCAATAAAATAAGAAAACAAACAGTAACAGCAACAACGTTGGTAACAACAGTGTACAAAAGAGAGGATGATTTACATGCAAAATGCTCAGGAAGTCCTGGTGAGGCATGATAAAATCCCCCCTAGAGCAAAAAGGGTAAAAGGTGCTTTTCTGTGTCAAGTTAAGGCCAAAGAGAAAGGCTGCTTCAATAGAAAAACAAGAAGATAAAGAGGAGACAGTGAAATGAAAACAGAGACACCCCGGGAACAGGACAGGGACACAAGAAATTCCTTCAGATAATGAAAATTAGCAGCAAAAGTCACCGCAAAATTCATAGAAATGAATGTGTATGAGCCTATTGTGAAATTGTATGCATATGCATTTGAAAGGGGGATAAAAAGGAGGAGTGGATACGCAAAGGTGCGCATGCCCTTTTAAAGAGAGCGGTCTCTGTCTCTCTGGCCTGCGTCCAGCGCTGAATAAACATACCGGCCCTATAACTTTAAAAAAGTTGTAGTCTTTTTCTCTCCGCGAAACACTGGAAAATAAAAAACAACAGCTGACAGAGGCTGTATGCTGCCATGGTTTTTTTCAGATCGCAAGCCACACCCACCTTCTTCTTAGGAGTGGGAATCCCTTGCTCGTGTCACTGGTGGTGACCTAAATGATATAGAATAACAGCCTTGGCAAGCTTACGTAGCTCCAGGCTCCACTTTCTCATGGCTGCTGTGAAAAAAATAATTCTGTCCTGGACAAAACCAGGAAAATTGCCTACGTTATTACACTGAAATATCTTTATTTTTCTGGTTTGATTTTATGGGAGCAGTTGGAAATATTTTCTGGTCAATACTTTTGCTTGATATAATGTTTTAATTGCTGATTAAGTGCTTTTTCTTTTTCTTCCACTGTACCTTTTTTCCCCTCTAAATCAATGAGAAAATGCCTGTCTCTACAATCCTTTGAGAAGCCCCTGTTAATCAAGAGATACTTTTTGTAAGTTTCTTCCCCACCCAACATTCATTATGATACCAGCCTATTTATGAAAGCTTTGCCTAAATTCCTGCTACTTCTGAGTCTCAATTGTCCACTGAAAGGTCTACCCCTGGAGAGCAGGAATGCTAAAGCTTAGGAATTCACAGAGAAGACTCATTTCAAACAGCTTTTGATTCACTCAGACCCTTGAGCATCTGCCAATGTGTGCAGTGAGTTAATCCTCTTTGGCAGGCAGCTGGGCTATGAAGCAATCCTTTTTCTGCCATGGGGCCCTGCTCATTTTGTGGTACTGTAAGGGTTTCCCTTAAGCTGAAGGACCTGTCATCATGCAAAAATAAAATTTAATAAAAACAAGTGCAAATTCTTCCACTGTTATAAAATGTTTCTACATTTCTGCATATCTTTTATGTTAAAATGTATGCAAAATTTTATGGAGCCTGTGGTCATCCCCACTGCAGTTACTATTGGATTACCTGCCACGTAAGAAATGGAGAACTAGGAAATCTAGTTCCTGTTTGAATCAGAAGATTCCAAACCTCAGCTGAAATCAATAATTCTTATAGTGCCTCTACAGAGCTGGTTTGGGGTAAGAAGACGATGGATAGGGGAACAGGGTCTTATTTTGACTTGCGCAAATATAGTACCCCAGTATAAATGATCATGACGCCTAGAAGAAAAAAGGGAGGAGCTTATTTTCAGACGCAGTCTTGAATACAGTTTTTACTTTGTTTAAGTTGTCTTTTGAGGGTGAGTACGAAGAAGAGAGGATAAAAAGGAAAACAGGAGTTATGAAAGAGTGACATAGCTAATTACAAATCTGCTAGTGTAGATCTTAACTTCAGTGCGTACCTGTTTAAAAAAGTGCCCATATTTTATTTGGCTTTTTCTATTGTAATTAAAAGTGAATCTTATTGTTTTGAGTAGAAAAGCTGCCCATTTTTTTAAAAGGTTGCAGAGTTGACAGGTTGGGCCAGTGGCTGCCAGGGTAGAGTTCTAACTGTTTGTTATTGTAATCACCTGTTTTCATTAACTACCTGTCATTGATGGTTAATTCCCCCTTTTGTCGAGTGGCACCCTGCCGCTTCCAGGAGGATGGCACCCAGATGGTGAAGAGGAGGAGACCTCAGAGTTAGCATGCAAATGACCTTGGAACCAGCATGCAATGGGAGGGACCCCTCACCAAAACTATTAAAACCCCATAAAAACAATGAGCCAACACAAAACTGACTAATCAAAGTGATGACCAGACGTGAGGAACAGAATCTAGTATCGGCTAAGACCCTTTTTACCCATCACCCTAAGCTAAGATGTCGCCTAGAGAGAGGACCTTGAATGTTGAACCAAAAAGCAGGGAATCTTGTGATGCTCTCGTAAGGATGGAAGCCGCAGCTCTGCCCACAGACCAGCGGACAAAGCTGCACGCTTCCTCCTCCTCTGTGCCATTCCTGGGAGCAGCGGCGGTGTGAGTGCAGACCCGTCAGTTCTCCCCACCCGAGCTGATCACTTCTAATAAAGGCAGTAAAAAGGAGAAAGATCTCCTGCCCATGTTTATTTCATTATCACCCTTAAAAGTTCTATTGTGATGATAAAAATACCTTGAATGCAAAGAAATTTTACTCAAATTTGAATTAACCTATTCATAACTTTTGAAAACCTGTTGAAAGAAGAAGAGTGGAGTGTGCAGGGAGATTCGTATAGTTTTGTGTAGCTTCTGGCATTTCCTTCTGTTACGCTTTTCAGGAATATCTTCCTTTCCTATTAAAAAATGTTTGGGATGAGAAATACCAATTCAATGATGGTCATAGGTTTTATACAGCTAATGAATATGAAGTCCATATTAATCTGTATTCTGTGATACTCAGTTCAGCCTCCTCTGAATTCTCGTGTTCTTAGTCACCTGTTTTTAGCAACCATATGAGTGAAAATTAACTAATATACAAATTCTTTTAAATGCAATAGAAGCTGTGAAATTAGTCACTATTCATGTTGCATACCAAACACGAGAATACTTCCTTACCAGTGTACAATGAGAAAATGAAAGGGCTTTGCAGAAGTACCTTTCTGCTCCTTGAGAGCAGATATCTTTAAGCTCTCTGACTTCAGTGTCTTTGTGGCTAGTCAAACAGTTCCCTTGGACTGACATAATCAATCTTTTATCAAGAACATTTAGAAAGCGGCTTGAGATATTTCTAGAGTCATAAGTCACCTACTGTTCATTTATCAAAATCTCTGCAAGTTTGAAGCTCTAATTTCAGATTTCAGCTGTTACTGTTAAAGCTGTCCTGTTTGAGATCATGTCTTACCCACATTTCCAGAAAGAAATTGCAATCATTATGTTCTTGCTGCATGCAAAGTTGTCAGTTTCAGCTTTCTGAGGCATCCTTTGGCCTTCAAGACAAAATTTTCCTTTATATTTTCATCTTGTGCTGCTCCAAATTTCCTATGTGAACTTCATACACTCCTTGCAAAAGGTCAAGCCAGAACAGCTCAAACAAGCAAATCTGCTGCTTTACCGAATTTCAGAACCAAACACTAACCAACATTTTGCCACAGAGGCTTCAATTTTTTTATTCTTCTTTTTCACTAATATATTTCTTTCTTAGACCACTTATGACACTAGTCTTTCTAAGATGTCTCTAGGAGCTCTCTCCATTGGAAGAGCAAGCCAGCCAAAAACTGCAAAGTAGATAAATGAGAAAAGGAGTGCATGTATAATGTGTTCCTATTTCACAGGATCCCCTGCTATTCCTACATTTCCAAGGCCAAATTTTTTAGCCATTGCTTTTGCCCTTGCCAGCTAGCATCTGCTGTGTGTCTATTACTCCCTGCTGTCAAACACATACTTACTCCTGACTGACAGTAGGCCACTCAGACAGAAGCATAAGTGTGCTATATATATACTATTTAAGTATATTCAAGTATAATAACCATCATTTAAAATGCTGATTAAGTGTAATGACAATAAATTGTCTTTTCACAGTTCTGTGTTTACTTTCTATTGCACTAAACAGATGTTTGGCAAGAAAACACACTTCAAAACAATTTGTTTAAAGAATCCATACTGAAAGGGTGAGACTTTTCAAATACAAAACACATAATCCAGAATTTGAAAACTGTGGGCTGCTTTGAAAGTGTTATACATCAACACCCACTGCCTTTGTACTTCTAGAAATGTCCAAGAGAAACATACTGTAACTCAGACACAGAGATACATCCAAGACCAATCTGGCTTATAGGAAGGAATGATCCATGACACCCAGATTAAGATTCATAATTTTTTCAAATAATGTTCTGTAGTCCCTGCTTCAAAAGCACTGTTAAGCCTTTCATCAGGAAACATTTCATCCCTGTAGCATTCCACAGGGTTTTGATTTTGATACAGCTGTTCTCAAGCTCATTGACAGTTTGAGGCATAAATTTTCCTTAAATTTGGCTATTAACATATATTTAAAAACTGGGGTATTTTAGTTATATGTCAGCCTCCACAATTTACAACACCCAAAGTGAAGACTAATTGTGTTAAATATTTGGGGATATCCTCTTCCAAAAATGTCCTACTCACAAGTATTCTGGTAGGAACTCAAACTTCCCAAAGGTAAGCCTTCAAGGCTTCGCCCTCAAGTGATTCAATGATCAGAAATTGCATACAGCTGCCTTCATTCAAGTTTTCTGCATAACTGCTCTAAAACCATCTTGTCATTCGTGCAGCAGCAGCAGCATCTGGATAACCCAGAAATTTCATTAACAAGTTATGAATCTTTAGGAACTTTAGGACTTAGCTTGATTCAGCAGGAGATTTAAAAATACCTATCTCTACAGTGAGGGGGCATACAGAGATATTGGTGGGTTGCTTGGGTTTTTGCTATTTTGACACTGGATTTACAGTTCTGTACTGAGAGTGACCACTGACTGTAATCAGTCACCATAAACCCCAGGAAGGGACAGCACATAACACTTAGCCTTAGATGTCTGATACCTGCTGTACAAATCACTGGTTTTCTGACCTGCTGGTGCTAAGGCTCAGCTTAGAAGGTATTTGACACTGCCATGGCCATGCAGCTCGCTCCCTTCACTTTGGCCCCAGTGCAATAACCCTGTTACCCCAGCCACAAGGAAGAGATTCCACTCATCCCACTCCCAGCTCAGGCTTCCCTCTTTCACTTTTTCTCATGGGTCTGACCATGAGGAAATTATGGTCATTAATCAGAAAACACGCATGAGATTGCTGATTCATGTAACACATAAAATCTTAGCTAACATAAAAACATTTCCGGCTGATTGATTTTTTTTTTTTTAATAAAAATGTGTCGTTTTCCAGCAATGCAAAGAACAGCAACATTTTCATCGAATGTTTTTGGCTATAAAATGAATGAACTTCAGCAGCACACTTATTGGTCAGGTTTGTTTCACTCCTGACTCATCCAATCTTTGGTTACAGCATTTTAACATACACTCTATCACATGTATTGATCTGAGAATTAAATTAATATGTTGTTAGTGCAACTGCCCTCTTTTCTGATTAGAGTCCATGCATACAGTCCAACACATACACTGCCTATTGATCTGTACACAAACAAGTATAAAATCTCATTCATCTGAATTGCATGGAAATGGCTTTCTCTTCTATTTTTACAAATAATTTGATTATACATTCATGAAAGGATGAGTGTAAACAAGCCTCTGTGGTACCAGAAATAAGAAAAACACATCCTTATGATATGTCAAATGAGTCAAGAAGCAGGGTTTAAGTGAAATAACATCTCAAAACTGATTGAAGATTAAAAAAAGAAAATAAAAAGTCATGGAAAAACCATGCAGAAAAGGGCAAACTTTGAGTTCAGAGATAAAGCAGAGAAATACAACGGCACAAACTATCTGGAAAGAAAAAAGAAATTTAAAATACCCTTTTTAAAAGACTTAGAAATTGAGGAGTCAAGTCATCCCTTACCTTATGAAGTTTCATCCTCAGGAAGTCAACTATTCAGGGACAAGAAAAACAGGAACAGCTGCAGGTTCTACCCATACCTAAACAAATGTCTCAAAAGTAATACTTTCTGAAAGCTTTCTGAAGAGAATGGATGGCTTAATACATTCTTGTAAGTATAGTTTTTGAAAAAGAGAAGCTTCATTTATATTCCTAACACAAATACTTAAGAACTGATGGGAACACTCTGGCAGGCTTTGGTGGGTTTGGAGTCAGCTTTCACAAAGGAAAGGTGCTTGAAGATCAATTGCACCCAGTAGAGTATGAAAAGTTCAGTGTTTTGTACGTGACTGTAGTTTCACACAGAGGGGACTATGGCATGCAAATGTAGGTCACAGCACTTGGTTTGGTTAGCTCTATAAATCTTTAATCCTCACCTGTGTTCAAAGGAAGCCCCTGCGATACCTAAAGGAACACCATTAGATCTTGCTGTAAAAGGTGTGAATTCTTTATTCTCTTTAAAGTAAAGCTGCTCTCCAAACCTTAACATGAGTGAAGTGTATATATCTGTATCACTGGAACAAGAGGATATTATCAAGTTATATGATATTTTAAAGAGTGATTTATCACATTACACTGATAAATTCAATGTGTAAAACTATCTCAATATGTTATGATTACAGTTAACATCATCTGCTCTATTTGATCACTTAGGTGTAATTCATATTGAGGTGATCTTCTGCTATGTGCAACTTAGAATCATCGAGTGGATTGCAGAGATCATCTGCTTTCAAACCCCTGACATGGGCAGGGAACCTTCCATCAGAACTGATTGTTCATTGGATCACTGACAAGAGGCTTCGCTTTATCAAAAACTAAACAGACCAAACCTGTTCTCCAGATTAACAAGTCTTTTTTTTTATTGATTATTTCTAATTATTGGACATGTGTAGCTCCATCTCATGCATTCCAACTGACCGGTGGACTGACCAGTCTTATTTCCATGTCATTGAAAATAATAGAGGTAATTCTAAAGAAATCACAAACATTTAGAATTGTTAATGAACTATTTTAATGCATTAGTTATGCTGATATCTTAGTATGAAAGTATTCTTATTTTCATAATTTTTCCTCAGAAAAATAATGTCATCTTATTAATAGGCACTGTATCTTGTGTTGATAATGCAGAAGCCAGAAGTGCTCAGGAGAGCTGGCAGATTATAAAGTGAACTACAAGAAAGCATGACACGAAAGTTTTCCTCAAAAAAGTGAAAAAGACAAAAAATTACAAGATATAGCTATGGCCAAATTTTAAGACATCTTTGAAAATCAAAACATAACACAGAAAAATACCAGAGCAACACAAAAGATTAGTGCAGCAATATATGAATAGAAACCGTAAGGATGGAGGTACAAATTAGAACTGCCCAAAGATATTCAGCATATGAACAAAAACACTATACAGCACTTACAGAATCGGACAAGAGTAAATTAAAAGTATAGGCTCATTGATTGTAGAGCAAAAGAGAAAATAGCCATTGAAAGTTATGAAGTATTAAATGGCTTATTATTAGTGTTTTGAAAACAGAACTAATTACACAATTGATTTTAATGCAGAGATAGGAGCATGAAAAAGGAGTGCTGAGCAGAGTCCAACTCAGCTAAAAAAAACAAGTCAATTAATTATCTTACTGTAAGAATATTCAAATGTATGGAGAATAATGGAGTTAACTGAGAACAAGCTCATAAAAATATATGGAAAAGAGGCAGCTGTTAATCATTGTGGACTGGTTTTCTGCTGGTCAGTCCATATTTGAATAAGGTCAAACTGTTAATTCCATCAGGGAGAATTGAGAAAATTGAGATAATTTCATAGCAAATTAAACTCTTTAAGCATGGCTATCAGTAGTTTTCTATCACTTTTAAAGGACACACAAGTGGCTTTCTTAGACATAATCAATCTTTTTACTTATTATCTTTTTGCTAACTTTCGAGTGATACAACACTTTAAGCAGTAATATTAGGAAGCTTTATATGTTTCAGAGCTAATGCAGAAAACAGTCACAAAAATCCTCATATGTCAAGCAGAAATTGTCAAATGGGAAAAAAGAAATTCAAAATAAGTAGATATGAAAAGGGTAACTCTTGGCAATAATAATGCTGTGAAAGAAACCCTTCCAGTTTACACTAGCCAGCAAAATCATTTTAAGTTAATGATGCTGTTTCATGAAAAGCAGATCTCAGTCAAGACAATCTTAGTCAAGAAAGTCTTACTGGCAACTGCAATTTCTGGGAGGCATGGAAGATAACCATTCAGCCATACAGAGCAATGTCAAAGCACTGGATGAGGTGTTGCCTCAGGTTTTGTCTCTGTACTTAAAGGGGGGAGAAAATCCAGCAAAGAAATTACAACAAAGGTCTTGAACTGTGGGAAAATATTAAAAGATCCGTTTTATTTTGCCCGGAAAAGAGACCTATTATATTGGAAATGCTAACTATGTTATAGTTCTAGTATAATAAAGGGATGATAATCATTATTTTACCATTTGGAGTGGATAGCTGAACAGTTAGCTCCAACTGCAAAAACAACAGGTTGGGTAAGTGAAAAAGGAAACTAAAAATAGCACCATATATATAGTGATCAGAAGATCAATTAATTTAGCAGTTTGTTTTCATTATTGAATATTATGTTCAGAAAGCAAACAGTAATTCCAGAATTACTCTGCTACTTCTATAGACTCCAAAGTTTTGATAAAAATCTGCACATATAAAGGGGAGAGTATTCTTAATTCACAACTGCTTCAGCAATATAACTTTCTATTTGCAATGATTAAAATAAACAATTATAACCTGCCTTTTGCGAGTAAAAATGACCTCTTGTATGCAGTGTATAATCCTTAATCTGAAATTAAAATACTAACACTTCCTTGTTTTGTGTCTATTTTACCAACACACTTTAATATCACCTGTATATGTAAAAGTATGCATTTTTAGTTTCTAGAATATTCTCTTCTGAGAAACACTTTAGCAACAACTACTGTACAATTTCATTGTATGGCTGATTGAGTAAAACATTGCACACCCTTCCAACAAGTGGGGAACATTTATGTCAGGGGCAGCAATTCTAAGACAAACCAACAGCAAGAGCAGAATAAATTAGGAACAATTATCATTCCAAAGACAAATACTTATATATGAAATATTTCTATTATTAAACTAACTGTGTTCTATTTTCTACAAAACTCTACAGCCTTCCCACCAAAAGTGATAAATTTACCCATAATGAGGTAATACATGAAAGTAATCTCCTGATGCAAAATTTTTATTAATACAGTAATTCTTTCTAAAGTCAGTAGAGCTGGTGTTTCCTCTGCACAATTAAGGAACAGCTTCTTGTATATTTAATACACTCATACAATTTTCTGCTTAGCCCAGCTAAGCAAAAGTGTTGCTCTAGCAAACTTCAAGCTCATTGATCATTATGGAGAAAATAACAGAGTCCCCTCCCAACTGCATTTCTTACCATAGACAACATTTTACTTGAAAGCAGAGTTCTGTTACAGCACAAAATGAATTATAGTAGCAATGGATGCCTGTTAAAAGAATAACAATAACAGAAAAGGAAAGATGATCTGGGATAACTCTAAAAAACAATACAAACTCCACTTACTGAGCATATTAATTAAGTTTCAAAGATCCAGGAAAGGGCAGATAAAATCTGCTAAAGTTGCTGTGTCTTTGGCAGACATGCTTTAGTGAGTTATAGAACAGCAAATATCAAAGCAGGCTCTGAATTAGCTAAGTATTGGGGTTTTTTTGTTATGTCAGAGCTTTCTAAATTAATTATTTGAGCGTTCTTTATAGAAATTCACACAATTTGGGAAAGAAAAGGAAAAAATTGGGTCATTTAGGTTGCAAAGGATAGAGTCCTAAGTGGAGGTGCAGTATAGGAAGCAAGAGAGGAAGGCAAACGGGAGAAAGAAACCCCATCCCCAAACTTGTTTTTGGCTTACACAAAGGAGACTACAGTCATACCAGACCTGTTCTTCTGATGTAAGTGAAGAAGTTTTAAGATTCTCTAAGTGACTGAGGATAACTGGCCTGACTTGTGTAGAATTCCTAGCTATATTTAGATTTCAGACTAATCTGAGGAGTAAATTAGACAAATCAAGAGACAAAATTCCTGTAAGTTTCCTGCTTTTGCTCAGAAAAGACAACCAAGAAAATAAGGTTGTCCACCAACAGTTTTGGTGATATGATGAGTGTTTAAATAACAAAAAAGGTCTGAGGTATATTAGAGTTAAAATGCCTCCATTCAGTTCTGTCGAAGGAGCAGAAAATGTAGAATTTTCTGCTTTCAAACGCTATTTTCTTAATCAAAACAAGGCTTCACTCAGCAATATGGGCCATCTCTGCAGAAGTAAATAAATGAAATTTGGATAGAGAAATATATATATGTGTGTGAGAGAGATATTTTTATATCTCTATACACATATATATAATTTTTTATATATATATATTTGTGTGTGTATGTGTCTGTGTGTGTGTGTGTGTATGTGTGTGGTGTGCATATATATATGTGTATATATATAAAGGTGACAAAGGAATTAATTATGCAGATTGGCATAATTTTAAAATCTCAAGTCTTTAAAAACATCTGTATTAACTATAAAAATAATTATCATTTTCTTCTGAAGCATTCTTCACATAGCATCTTCTCAGTTCTGGAAGACATAATGCAAGTGTATGTGTTTGGCTAGATTTTGGTTCAGGTATTCTGACATTCTAAATGAAGGAACAAATAATGTCGTAGCACATATCAGTATATTTTGGGTTTCAGCTTCCTTCAAAGACAGCTCAGCTTTCTGTCAAACCAATAGTACTAACAAGGGACAAATAACAATCCAAGCTTGTGAAAATAGCTGTGTAGATTAGGATCTCATTCAACTTCAACAAGAAATGGCGCATAAAGTTGGCTCAAGTAGTGAGTGTGGCAGACTTTCTAAAATATCGTTAAAAAAAATAAACCATTGGATGAAAAAAGAACAATATGCACAATGTTGAGAAGCTATCTGGATTACAACTTAAAATAATGTTTCATGATTAGGGCTTGATATCCTTTCAAGAGGAAAAAATACTAATGGAGCATATGATGTACATGACAAGATTAATTTACTCAGTAGAAGATCATAATGGTTAAGGGAACAGTGGGAGGCTTGGTGATGTTCAAGCTCTATAAAAGTGCTTGAGGGGATTAAAAACTGAGATCTGTTGCTGAAGTTACAGACCCTGTAAAAAGACCACTTAAGCATTTGGTGGTTATATAGATGAGGGATTTTGCATTCAAATCCTAAAGAGATTTTGTGTTGTCATAGTATCATAGGATTAGTTAGGTTGGAAAAGACCTTTAAAATCATCAAGTCTAACCATTAACCCAGAATTCCCAAGTCAACCACTAAAGCATCTACTATTCTTTTAAATACCTCTAGGGATGGTGACTCAACCACTTACCAGGACAGCCATTCTAATGCTGAACAACATTTTCGGTGAAGAAATTTCCAAAATACCTGATCTAAACCTCCTCTGGGTGTGCCTTGAAGCCATTTTCTCTTGTTGTATCACCTGTTACCTGGAAGAGATTGACAGCCACCTCAACACAACTCCTTTGAGGTAGCAGTAGAGAGCATGAGGTCTGTTCTCCAGGGTAAACAACCCCAGTTCCCTCAGCTTCTTATAAAACTTGTACTACAGACACTTCAGCAGCATCACTGTTCTTCTTTTAACATGCTCCAGCACCAGAGTATCCCAGGGTCCTTTTTAACTGAATTTCCAGCCACTGTGCCCCAAGCTATGTATGGGGTGACTGTTGAACCTCATACAATTGGCCTTGGTCCATCAATTCAGCCTGTCCAGGTCTCTCTGTAGAGCCTTCCTACTCTCCAGCAGATCAACACTCCTGACCAATTTAGTGTTCCTGCAAAGTGGCTGAGGATGCATTCAATCCTCTCATCCAGATCACTGATAAGGATATTAAACAGGATGGCTCCAATATTGAGCCCTGTGGAACTCCACTAATGACCAGTCAAAAACTGATTGTTAAAAGATTCACCAGCTCTTTCTGGGCCCACCCATCCACCTAAATTTTAACCCAGAGCGTAACTGCCCAAACCATGAACAGCTATTTGTAATACAGTAGCTACTGCAGCACTCAACAAAGACCACTGTTGTCTGACCTTTCTACTGGACAAGATTTATTGCCTCCTCCAGGATATTGGCCACTTGGAGTAAAACCTGTTTTGTGACTAGGTAATTCGTACAGATCATCAGAGCCATCAAGACATCTACTCTCCTATATCTCCAATAGCTACTTCTGTATTCTTCAGCTTTCTCGTAGCCATACTTTCTGAACAATAAGACCATTGATTTTATAGAAATTCTTGCTGCACTACAATTATTTCTTGTTTTCTTCAATCAGTTCACTGATGTAGGAATAAATTAAGCAGGTGTTTATTAAAACATATATGAACCAGCAACATATTAACCACTTTAGAACCACATTTATAGAATTGCCGTATGTTGTTCTAGAGAGGAGCGGGACATAGTACCAATTCCTCTGCTCCTGCTATGCCAATGCAAAATGTTACCATAGTAATGTAATCAATAGTCCTCTGTGCACTTCAGTGTGTCCTGGCAGCCAGGAGGGCCACCCGTGTCCTGGAGTGCATCAGGCACAGCATCACAGCCAGGCAAGGGAGGGGATTGTCCTGATCTGCTCTGCACTGGGGCAGCCTCAACTCGAGTGCTGGGGACAGTTCTGGGTGCCACAGATAAAGACATTGAGCTGTCAAGAGAGTGTGCAACAAACATGGTGAAGGGCTTTGAAGTGAAGCCATATGAGGAGTGGCTGAGGTCACTTGGTCCGTTCAGCCTGGAAAAGACTGAGGGGAGAGCTCACTGAAGTTACACCTTCCTTGTGAGGGAAGAGGAGGGACTGGCACTGATCTCTTCTCTGTGGTGAGCATTGGCAGGATTGAAGCAAATGGCCTGAAGATAACTTCGGGAGATTTAGGCTGGATATCAAGAAAAGGTTCTTCACCTAGAGGGTGGCTGGGCGCTGGAATGGGCTCCTCACAGAAGGAAGAGCACCACCCCTGGTCACAGCACCACGCCTGAAAGAGCTCAAGAAGCATTTGGACAATGCTTTCAGGTACATGTGTGATATCGGGGGATGTCCTGTGCAGGGTGAGGAGTTGGACTTTGATGATCCTCCTGGGTCCCTTCCAACCAACATTCTCTGATTCTGTGAAAACAATAATTTCTGCCAAATTATCCCCGTTTCTAATTCATGAACTGCCAATTCCTCCTTAATGGATAACATTTATATATAGTGGCCAATGAACCATACTCAAATAAAGAGAAATTATATGTTCTTCCAGAACAATTTCTTTCATTCTGTCCACTAAATGTTTTAAAGCACATAAACATTACCTAAATGAACAGTTCATTCCTGAAACATTAAATTCTCAATTACAGTGGAACAAAAATTACTCTGTCTTCCCTTTTCAAGTCAGGCATTTAGGTATCTTTGTTTAAACTGAGCTGCTACTATCTCAATTTTATGGCATCCTTTCAGTAATGGGAGCAGTGATGTATATTAACAAAAGATGCTAGTGTAAAGAAAAATATAAAGTCAGTTAAAGAATGACAGAAATAAAATTCCACTCTTTTTTTTTTTTATTTCTCAGCAGATCCTTCCAAACCTAAAGAAAGGCATATAATATAATAGATAAGTCATCCTAAGACTTTACTCATTTAAATCTAATGACAAATAATTAGTTATGCATGAACCTTCCAGTCTGAGCATGCTTTAAGGTCATGGGCTAAGAATTACAATTCTGATGTACTCATGTACAAGGTACATTAGCTACTCCAGTGTTCCAGACTACTTTAAGAGGTAGAAGGGCAAAAATCTAGTGAAAAACTGTGCTTAGAGCAACTGCACTCACTCTAGGAATTACTGACTTTAATGTTGTAGATATCCAACTATTTTATACTTCTATGGAGCAGTTTAGAATAACCCTGAAACAACCAAACGGCTTCAAGCTCTGCTGCTTCACAACTACTGCAAAAAAAAATTAACTCTGTCCTGGCCAACAACACCAGACACTCTACTATTACAATTTTAATTACAATTGGTCAAGATGTTTATCTTCACCATATCAGTAGCTGCTTTCAGAATACCAGTATCTGTACATCCATACAGATTACAAATATAAATTTGCAGATGAGACCAGCAGCATCACTTGCTTGAAGGAAAATCCAACTGCTGGGTTGTGTGCTTGCTCTAAGATAACATCTCAGAGTTTAGGTAGTAGACCTTCACGGCTTTCTGAGTTGGGCTTTACAACTGGTTTTTAATGTCCAATATCTACCAGTGCATCTATCTTCAGTCTCTCTTCCATTGACCTTTTGAAGAACAACTAGAAATTAAATTTGTAAGGATGACATGAGGTAAAATAATATTAATTTTCTTATTTTAAACTAGCTATTCAATGAGTATATTGGCTAATTCATGAAGGTGCAGTATCACAAGGAATAATTGCCTCTTTTATTGAGAGACCTAAAGCCTTTAAAAATTTTAACTAAATAAAAAAGGTGTTATGTGTTTAAATAAACAAATAAGGAAAAAGTTTGTGAGAGGAGAAATGCAACCCAAATATATTACACCATATCTCAGAATAGATTTTAAACTTATTTTTGGACATTTTTTCACAATCCTAGATCTAATATGCAGTGGCAGCTCACCAAAAAAAAAATGGCTTCAAGAAAGCAGGTACTGAAAACAAGACAAGGGTTATAATTTTTCTGTTATACCCACATATTTATAATAGTCATATATTGTGCTTGGATATTGTCAACGGAAAGAAGCAGCTGCCTTAAAATTAATGCCAGGAAAGGATGACATCATTTGCTTTAGCAACAAGTCTGACACTGTTGATAAATTTTCTAAAAAACAAAAGTGAGAAAAAATTGAGGAACCATAATTGACTGTATTCCCTTTTCCTCAAATGAACAAAAATACCAGAAAACAGCAAGGTATTCACTGAAAATAGCAGAAGATCATCTCTAAATGCACAAAAGTGTTCCTTTCTACAAAGGATTGCAAAATTTTAGAATGCAGCACCCAAGATCTCTGTAGAGGAAGTCAGTATTTGAAGGTTCAGATAAGGGTTAAGACAGTTTTATTAATTGTCCCTTAAATGGATACTTAAAAGAAGGACAGACAGAGATCTCTTACACAACATCTGCGCGCACAACATCCTTTATGCAACAACTGTAAACACAGAATGGCATATGTACAGACAAGGGAAATTGACTATTTTGTCCCTCTTCTTGAAGCTACATTGTTGGTCTACAAAAACTACTGCTCTTATTCAGCAGATATCCCTTGGCAATGGTCTGTTTAAGTGAATGAGGAACATCTCTTTCACCTCTCTTTTCGTGTGAGCTGTCATCAGATAGTTGCAAAATGAAGAGGTGTCCATAGGTGGACAAAACCAAGGGGGGAAAAAAATGTAGGAGACAGAAGATTATTTAATCACCAGTCATGAGGTAAATTAGAAAATCCTTTTAAAATAGAAAAAAAAAATTAAAAGAGACACAGAAAGGAGAAGGAGTTGGTGGAAAGATTTGCTGTTTTCAAAATTGAAGCAGTCCAGTCATAATCGGCAGGGCTTTGGGGTTCAGGGTTTTGTGGGGGGGAAAATGGTTAATGTGAAAAAAGAAGCATCAAAATTACTCAAATTAGTCATGATTATTCTAGAAAAATATGTACCTTGGACATAAAAACTGTCATCATTGTCAAAAGTATCTCGTCTGCAGAATTGCTACTTTCAGCTAGGTCTACAAAAGTAAAACTGTCAAAACATGACACATCTAACTTTTGCTTGTCAGCTTTCATTTCCAGTTACAGGGCTATTATGAGTTTAAACTCCAGGAGAGGAGCAAGTATTGTTGACAGAACACCTATTGGTTTTGAGATATATTTTATAATCTGATTATTATACAATATATTCTCCACTCCTCAGTTTTGTAATAAAAAAATATTTTTTCAAAAAATAAAAGTTTTCAACCAAATTTATTTGCTTCCACAAAGTTCTAGCCTCATCCCTTTAAGCTGACCAAGTTCATTCATAGAATGCTAAATGAGAGACAGTCAAAGAAAACAGTTTTTGAATTGACTATAAAATAACCTCGGCTGGTCGGCAAATACGTAGCAATAGTAAAACCCTTTTCCAGAAATTAATGCCCTTCCCTCATGCATTTAATGGGGCTTGACGTTGTTCATGTGGGCAAAGCTTGTGAATCACTTGGAGCAGAGAACCAGGGGCTGGCTCCTTCATGAGTATTGTCTGCAATGAACTATTCAGTCAACTATATTCATGACCACCTGTGATGAAAATGCGCTACTAAGTCCAATCAGCATTAAATTGCCTTCCCTCCCTATCCACACTGATGGTCAGAGAATATTGATGAATACATCTACTGCAGCATTTAATGTTTATTTAATTAACAAGTGCTCCACTTGCTAATTGCAGGGTTCTCTTCATGAATCAAGGTAAGAACACTCACTGTTTAAATCCTATGAAGGTTATGTGATTTCTCAGGTTCATTTCCAGTGCACATTCACCAAAATGAACCAACCGCAGTCCAAGAGTGGAACTATTCTCTCAAAAAACTCAGCTAAATGAAGAATGTGGTAAGTAATGAAAAGAGTCCATTGAGCCTTTGAGTGTATTTATGAACAAGTGTCACACATGGAGAGAGGATTCAGTAAAGTAGCAGGATTTTTGCCTTAAAATTATAACTCACGTACTCAGTAAGCATAGATATACTCAAAAAGAGGAAAGATTACTGTGGTAGCTATCAGTAAGAAAATATTATTTTGACAAGCCCATTATGGGTAGGATTTTATACACATATAGGAATAGTAATATGTAATGCATATGTATACACATATAGTCATAGTACAAAAGTAGAGGGTGGAGAAGCAGGAAAAAAATATTCTAAGATCCTAAGCTTTGCAGTCTAGACACCTAAAGAAACCCCTGGGGAGTCACTAAATCAAAATGTGAGACGCTTAATTAGAAAAACATTTGGGGGAAACCTTTGCACTTTTTAATTTATTTTTATATGGGTTTTTTTTTCTTATTATTAGCTTTTTGAAGACTGTAAAAGGTATTTGCTTAGATTCGCTATTAGAAACTTCAGCTTTTCTGAGTTTTTCAGGGGAAATGGTGTTGCGTGATTAACAGAAAGGTCCCAGGAGGCAACTACATGTAGGCATTGAGAGGCAAGCTTCCAATGTTCCTTTGACCTTGTTTGCAAATATCTCAGAAGGCTTAGTCAGCCAACCACTCACCTAGCATGTGCTTTGTTCTCCAATCAGAAAAGCATAAAGAAAGTAACAGTGGTTGAGATGAGGGAAAGAAATCAGGTGAAACCAAAATCCTCAGCTCAGTCTTATGTCAGAGGCTCTTTCCACAGTGATGGTATTTTGTCAAAGGGAAATGCAGGAGCTGTAATAAGGGCGCAAAACCGATTGGACAGCAAAGCATAAACAGAAAATCACAACCTGGAAACCACCAGCTGGAGACCACTTCAGCTGATGGTTTAAGGTGGCAAGTTTCAGAGTTAATTAAATCCCTTATATTTCAATTGCACTGCAGGGTCACAAGAACTGTCATCAACTGTCATAGCCACCGCATAAGACCAATTCTCTACTGAGTATGGTTCAGACAAATAGATATTTTGGAGTTATAAACTGAGGGTTAGGGTCTGACCAGGTGAACACAGAATGTAATAAAAAGGCTCATTAGATTTCTCTGGGGTGTATAAACAGCAGGATGGACAGGGTCCGGAGCTGGTGCTGTTGCCTGCCCCTCTGCAACAGGCAACATTCTCTTCAGAGTACAAGAGGTAATAAAGCAATCCAGAATCAAAACAGCTCCACATTACAGTCAAACTACCCTAATTGTTGTCTGGAGAGCTAAGTTGCTGGCTAATGGGTCGTTCTACTTAATTTTTCTCTCAGCACACAGTAGAAATCTGTATTGCAGTTAGAAGAACCAGGATAGCAACCTCTATGTGCAAGCCTGTGCACATAAAGGCAGCAAAGAATTATATGATCCATCAAAGTATTTCAAGCCCATGAAGACAAAAGCTGTTAGCCTGGGAGGAAAATATGTGATGTTGTAAACTTTCTTCTACTGTGCAAAAAGGCTGTGAGGGGCCACTAAAGGCCAGGATGTCTTATAAATAGCATGCCACAGACTCATACACTGGAATTTTTTAATGCAGGCTGCAAGATAAACAAGGTTTGTACCAAGAGTTTTAAATTTGTTTTGACTAATGAGGCATATAGGTTCAGATTGGCTGGATTGCCTGAGAATCTAAAACAAATTCCCAGTGCATTTGCTGTGAAGATTTCAGTAATTTCTTTCACGCACAATCAAATCTAGGGACTCCCTTCAACTAGTCAGTCAAAACAAAAAAGAATAAGAAGCAGGCCAGTGAAGCAATGTTGCAGTTAAATGCACCACAGGCTGTCACAGTTACACCCAGGTCAGCTGCACACAAGCATATCATTTGAGCACTTGAATCTGTTCCAGTGATTACCTCAGCTTTGGCAAAGGCAGAAAGAAAACGGATGCTGTGTAACTCCACAAGTCAAGGAAAGCCATTGTTTCTGCTCTTTGCTGTTGCTTAATATCTGCAGTAAAAAAAACATAAAAATAACAAATAGGACTATTGCCTTTTTTTTTCCAGGCAGAAGAAAGAGACAGACAGCTTCCATTTATTAAGAGACATCTCACCAATATTAGGTGAATTGAAAAGAAAGAAATTTTAAATAATAAATTGCATTATATGTGCCTTATGTATGCATTTGGCTGCAAAGCATTTCTTGGTCTCTTTTCTCCCACATGGCAAGTACCCATCTCCCAAACAGAAAGGCAGTAGTTGCATACATGTGGATTTTCCAAGAGAAGAACTTAAATTACATCACACTTGCAGCAACTGTTTGTCCAGAGGGATTCAAATTGCATTCACCAAGGAGTCCTCATGCAACACAATGGCCCTGCATATCCATTAAGGACATGGTCAATGGCTGTCTGATCTCCTTTGGCTGCAGAACTGCACAAGGAGTCAGACTTGAGACTAACACACAGATATCTGCATCTCTTCTCTCCTTCCATGGAGGTCCCCTTTTCAAATTGACAGGATGAACTAGGTAAGTTTACAAGGCAAGAAGGCATCTACAGAGGCTAACAGGAAATTGTATTTAATACAGAAAAGCTAAGATATTGAATAAATAAATTCTCTCTCTAAACAGTATTCTTACTAGAGTTTTGCATGTTTACTTCCAGCCATCCATCTATAAGAAGGAAATAGATAAACAGGGATGTTGGTGTTTGAAGAAACAAACAGAACACTGGTAACTCCTTTAGAAGAGTAATCTTTACATAAGAAGCACCAGACTTGCAAAGTCAGGAAATAACTGCAGACTTTATGTGATTAAGAGATATAAATACCAAATAAAATCAGAAATTATACTCACTTATATATTACAAGGGTGAACTGCTCATCTCACAAAGCTTAAACTACATTAACATACTTAAATCAGAATGCACCTATTTGTTAGCAGCACACAAATAGCCAGCAACCAGTGAAATACACTTTCAGGACCAATACTAGCAATCCTAGACACTTCTAAAATGTTGTGAAACACCTACAAACCAGCAGACACCCCTCTGCACTCTCTCACTGGCACTCTCATGGAGGTGTAGATCCCGTCTCAGTGTTCCCCCAAAGATGCAACTGATAGTTTTACCCCAGACTATTCAGTATCCTGTCTTATGCATTGAAAATTTATAGCTGTCATTCAGGTAAAGCAATTTTTGTTCCATCATCAAAATGTCTGGGCATCCCAAAATAATGCAAACAGCCGAGCTGCTCCATAGATGCAACAATTCTCATGCTTAAGACATGCATTTGGATAGCCACACAATCTGTGCAAGATTAGCCCTGGCACACCAGCTCCTCTCCTATTACTAGAAACCTAAGTTGCAAAATAACTGATTTAGTATTAAAGATTTAAATTAGATTACTATTTCTATCTTCCTAATGACTGTATATTTAAGCTGTAATTTTCTGTAAAATGTTTTGATATCAAAACCAACAAGCCAGCAAAAAGCCATATGCTATATACCCTACACTGGATTCTCCTGAAGCTATTTGCTATTTGCTGATATTGTGACACTTCTGGTCTCCACAGTACTGAGCAGATCTAGGATTTCGTAATTTGGTCAAGAGTTATTGCAACCTTACAATGTTGTTTGGTCTTTCATGAGGGAAGTGTATTAAAACAAAATTATAAATTAGAAACATAAGGAATTTTACCTCATGACATCTTTTTTCCACTACCACACTGCTTCTTTGCAGCTGAGTGCTGTAGCTCATGAGTCCTCTCCCAAGACCACCAAACTTTAAGTGTCTTGAAAACTGTTTGCTGAAAGTACATAGATATATTGACCAAGTCTGTCATGCATTATTATTGCTCTCAATTTATCAGATGCAAGAAGTAATTCTTAAGTGAATAAATACCCCAATTTCTGCTGAAATGTTTACAGTTCATGATAGCATCTGTTATTAAAAGGATTCCTATAACTGACCAAAAATGAAATAATCATTAATCAGATCAAAAAACTTCAGCACTCATAAACAACTGAAAAGTGCTACTCAAGATAGTTCCTCTATTCACACTTAACCCAATATGGGATTTAAACCAACTGATTTGTAACAAAAGACTATAATGCAACTAAATACTTCCATTTCTTTTTGGAATTGCTCTTCTTCACAAAGAAATAGATTATGAATATTATGAACAGATATCCCACTTTGTGGCTTCAGATAAAATATTGGAGTGTATCACAATTCATCTCATCCCTGTCAATACAACAATATTTACTTGGGGAAATCTGGCTGGCATAAAATCATCCTTAGCAAACCGTACAGATGTTTGTGAAGAAATAGTGGATAGCACAGAGGAGGGAGCAGGGGAATGTGCAAAGGCTTTTAGTCCAACTTCTTTACTTCTTATACCTGTCAAACCATCCCCTCTCTCCAGCCTTGCCAATGTTAAACCACAAGCATTTCATATTTGTATGCTTCCACTGTACACAGACTAGCTCAGTCATAACCAAAATCTGCCACATTTTAATGCTCACTTCTGAAATGTTTCCACTATTTTTCTTCCAGATGAAAGAACATTTCTTTATTAGTGCTTGTTCAAAGAAACAAGCAATTTCACACGAGAAGGGCATCAACTGGAAATAAATGGAGGCAAATTATTGCTATTTGATTTGCTGGCCAGAAAGATTAAAATGGAAACAGAGGGGTTCACAGAAAAAGTGCATTTTATTTCAGTTTGCAATGATGTCTAATCCTGATTAAATATGGCTCAAGGAGGAACAGGAAATGTAACCCACTTAACTGTGATAGCCTGGAAGAAGGTTAAGCAGTACAAAGGAAAATTCCTTTCCTGGTTTTCCTTATAAACTGTTCTACCTTAACAGGTGCAATTTTGGAACACAACTTTATGTCAAATAAAGCTATTTCTGGCTTACATTCTTGTAATATTTGCACAGAAAAGTGAACTGTACTTTAAAAGGACAGAAACTAAAGTATAGAAAGAAAATTCTTCCCTTAAGGCAAAGCACCTTCCAGAAGAATAAAGTAACTAAAAATTTCACTCCTGCCTATGCATTGGCTCCAGTTAAAGCAGTATTCAAGACCAAAGCAAAGTAAGGGAATCTATTTTGCTCTTTAATAGTCATTCTTTTGCATGGACAGGATGAAATACCTTCTTATATGTGCAGTGTTACCACACCACAGCATAGCTCCATAAGTCTTCATCCTACAATCCAAATCACAGGTTTATGCAGCCCAGCATAGGCTCAGAAATTGCAATGAAACTTTGAGACAGTCAAATCAGACACACTGAGAGACCATTTGGATAACTGGGACTGGTCATTCTTCTACATCTTGTATGAAATTTCTATCTTTCAGTGGGAATGAGAAAATATTTTTCAAAGAAGGAACAAACTGATTGTATACTCACATGAAAACAAAACAAAACAAAACACTGAATGAGGAAGCTAAGGCCAATTGTAATAGCTGAAACATCTTCTTTTTTTTCTTTTTCAATAGGCCAGATGTCAGTTTTGGAAATGTTTCAACTGTAAAAAAGCATATTTAAAAGGGAGAAAAAACCCAAACAAAAACAGCTGCAGTTGCATGAATTCTTAAAGATTGTGCAAAGAATTATCTGACAAATAACTGCAGTGCTCAAGAGAGGAGCAGCTGGTATGGACTGCTCACAGAGGCTGAACTCTGTTTCTTCACAATGTACTTGAGTCATTTTCTGCAGTTTAGCACAGGCCTTTAGGTAGAGTGCAAAACATCACCTATCATTGTGACAACCAAAGATTTTCATGGATTTTTACAGCATCCAAACACCCTAGAAATTGAAGAAAGTTTGGTCATCCCCTAAGACACCTCCCAGATTTCTCCCTAAATGCTGCTGCCAGTAAAATATTTGCATATAAAAGGGCATGAGGGGAGAAGGGGGTGATACTGTCTCCTTTTCTATCATGCAGTGATGATAATTTCATTGTTAATTTTGCATTTCCTTAACACTAACACTATTCCTTATCTCCTGCACTGCCTGTTTAAAATATAAGATACTTGATGCATATCTCTCTGAGATAATATAAAACCAGCTACCAAGTTAGAGCTCTGGACATTGCAGATATCAGTCTTTCTCAACAAGCTCTCTGCCATCCACCACACAGATCATGTTCCTTTGCTTGCCAGTGAAATCTCATCATAATTACCTTTATTACCTTTTGATAAACCAAATGCCATCATTAGCAAAATGTAATTAGTAGCTAAATATCTCATTATGCTTTCATTGGTAGTTATATAGATTAAGGAACAGAAATGACAAACACTTTGACATTTAGACCAGTTTAAAGGTCTATTATCCATGGAAGTGAAATACAACTGAAGGTACAAGTATTCTATATATATATATATTCTCTCTCTCTCTCTCCCCTCCTCTCCTTCATACATATATATATATATATACACATTATTATTCTAAAGTTATATGTATGTATATTTCATAAATATTTATTTATGCGTTATATGTACATGTATATGTATGTATGCATGTATGCATGTACGTATGTGTATATGTATGTGTATATATATATTTATATATATGTATATATATAAAGTTTTCTTTAGCAATTCCTTTCTCAGGGATATATAACCAGGCAATCACTGTATGTTGACATGAAACTTAATTTTTTAGACATTACCTAGAACATGAAGTGTCCTTGGATATTTCACTGGGTTATTGTGTGAAGTTTCCTGTACATTTTTATCTTATATGGCAACTCTAGGCATTTATCTGTTCCAAGGATGTTGACAAGGGAGTCCTCACAAAAGAGAGGACTCATCACAATCCAACCCAGGCCTGCACAGTCTGACAGTGCAGAGAGCATGTGATGTGATTCAGCATCGGGGGCACATTGCATTTGAACAGGCTGAGCGACTGATTTGGGCATCCACATTTGCCATTTCTTTGGTCAGGTGCCCAGCCTGCAGATGCTCCCTGTAATGCAGCACTTCAACTGTTCTCTTTAAGAGGAACATTCCCTTTCAGCAGAGTGCCTCAGATATTTGTCTCTGGGCTGCCCCATGGTGTCCCTGTGCTCAGTGCAGGTCTACAGCAGTGCAAGGCACACACTCCACTGGCTCACCCCAGGCTTGGCCACCACCAACTTTTGCCCAGAGAGTTGTGGCAAAAGCAAGGATCTTATGAGGTCTGAAGCAAATACATGTCCAATGACACACTTTCCCTGACAAGAAGAAAGAAAATTTAAATTTTCTTACTTAATTTTCTTACTTAAATTTTCTTACTTGAAATTAAAATTTTCACTTAAATTTTCTCTCCTTTGGCTTCTAAAACAGCATCCATCCTGTTCAGTGAAACTGGTTTCAGCATCACCACATAGGGACAGCTCTGGGACAGCTATCACAGCCTCTGACTAGCACGTGGCCCAATATATTTGAGAGATTGTTTACTTTTTCTGCAGATCAGTCTCTTAACACAGCTGTCATGACATTAATTTCTCATGGTAACTGCAGGGAAAACCAGTGACCACTAGCTGTGGGGCATCCTGAGCAACCTGCTGTAAATAAAAGTGAAAATAGCTTCCTGTCCACACATAAAACCTGGAGATTCCTTTCCAAACATAGCATTTGACCCAGATTGTACTAGAGGCATTTTCACAAAATGTCAGCTGTCAGGAAGCCATCAGCTGGAAATCCCAGAGTGAAACCCATCATGCCCCTGCCCATTTGGAGGAGAGCTGTGAGTCCTCAGGCCTGACCCCATGTCCATTGCAGCAGCCTCGCCTCTGCACAGATGCCTCCTGTCCACAGAAAATGCTTTACACAACAGAGCTGGAAACCTAAAGCAGCTAAATGCCATCATTCACAAGAATAATTAATCTCATAATCACCAGCTCAGCTGGCTGTAATTGTCAATATATTGTTTTATGAGCTTCCATTGGCAGGAAATGAATGATTTCTACCTCGCAAAAATGAAACAACTCCCCGGGTATGGTACAAGGATTATTTATATAGAAAAGAATAAATCATAATGAAAGTGGCAGGAAATAAATAAAAGGGCAATTCTGTTGGCTGAGTGTCTGGAGTTGAAATTTCTATCTGAGGCAGGTTCCAGGGATTTTCTATATTACTTTAGTTATTTAACCCTAGCTCCAATTTTAATGGATACTGATTTGTGTTTTGTTCAGATATATTAAGTGTCAGGCTTTTTGTGCCTTCAGAATGTAACTATATATCTAATTTGGAGGGGGGAAAAATAAACTTATCTGGGAACTGCTGTAAAATATACAGTTATGAAGAAAATGTCTAGTCATTCTGCACTGTCAATGTTGGCCATTAGCTGCGCCCCTCTGCCAGGGATGTACGTACAAAGTCAAAAGTAAAGCTAAATATGTTCAGGAAACAATATTTATCTTTTACTGAACATGGTATTCACTTGTCTTAGGCAACAGTGTAAGATGTAACCAAAAATATGGACTCAATCACCATCCATTAAAACCAGGTGGGGCAGTTTTCTTTGTGTTTGCCACAACCAATCCTCCCTCCAGGAGATACTTTCTGTTAATGGGCCATTGAGTTTCACTGAATGACTGATAAAAATTACATCATCCCACTGTGAGATACTCTGCCCAGGGGGAGGAGACAAGCATTCCTACATGGATATAATGTGATGTTTGGAACACCACAAGAAGCCTTATCCACGGAATTCCCAGGGGACAAGAGCTCCATAACCACCACTGGACCTTCAGAGGAAGGCCAAATGCCCTACAGGATCACTGCTTCAACAGAACTACGTCCATCATTTCAACAGGACTGCTGCCACCACCCTGACCAACAGGGTGTCAGTTGTATCCTGACTCTGTCAGTGGTTTTGTATTATGGCATTTATTTGCATTTTCCTATTAAATTGTAGCTGTGACTCAGGATCTCCCACTGGTTTGCTTTCAAACTGGCACCTCACTTTGAAAAAATTAAATAATCAGGTGAAGTGGCATGATGAAACAAGCTTCACCATAGGAGAAAAGATAAGATTTGAAGCTGAAACCTTCAAGAGTGCTGAATGAGGAAGAATCTGTGGAAGAGCAAAAATTTTACCATTTGCTTTGCCTCCTTTTACATCTCACAGATAAAAATAACTGCAACATCACTTTCTATACAAGTTTTTTTTATTTTGATACAGTGTCCATTTTAGCAGATAGAGTGAAAATAGAGCACAATATGACTGGGGCACAAACTTGGCATGCCAGCTTTCCCTTACCCAACAGAACTGGCATTTGTTTTTCTCTGACTTTCTCACATGCAAATAGATTTATTCAATATTTTGACAGGAAATCATGAGTTTATTTAAGTCCTTTTTTCCCTTAATTTTGTTGCCTACCAAGCTCATTCCACAACTTTTTTAGTGTTACATTAAGATGTCAGTTTCATATTACCTCAGAGCAATTAGGCAGAGTGTATTCTGTGATTTTGAGTCACAACGGCCATTCTATCAACACAGTGACAGTGGCTGGAAATCAAATGTCAGAACAGCTCCAAGGTTTGTCTCATAAAGGGAGCAGCCTTCAGAAAATCAACTTACATGAGCCAATATACATGTAGATGGGTCATGTACATCTACTAGATAACTATAGATCAACTTAGGAAGTTCTGCAGGCCTCTTCCTCTGTGTACCTACTCTTGCACTGTCTCCAAGAGTCCACATGGATTTCACCAGAGAAAAGCAGACTAAACAAGAATTCAATCAGCAACAGTGTTGTTGCATACACCAAAAATAACTTTTGTTGATTTTACTTTAAAGTGGTGAAAAAAGGGTTTTACTGCTAGGTAAAAACACTATCAATAGCAAGGCAGAGACAACAGCCAGGAACCCAAAAAACAGTTTCCTGCCCTACTAGAGCAACTGAAGACTAGGTTTCCTTTTGCCCTGTTTCTATGCAAATGTTGAAACTCATCTCCACAAATACACACTCCTAACCTACCACCTACTACCTAACTACCATGCGTTCTTGAGGAGCAGTCATATGGTCTGGAAGGGAAGAAGCAGTCTGCATGGTGCATACTGCATAACTATTCAGAGATGTATGTGGCGGTTCAATGACTGGTACAGCCTGCCTGCTCTCCTCTGTTTTTATAATTAAAGCATTATTTTAAACTGTATAGCATGAATTCATTCTCTTGTGTCCTCGGTTCCTCCTTATAGCCTTTCCCTCTTTTAAATTTAATATATTTTCCCTTTTCTTTTTCCCTCTACAGACTAGAACTGCAGCAATTCATTTCACAGCAATCCCTTCTTGCTGCTTTCCTAATACCCATGTGCATTAAAACCTCATCCATCATTGTTTTCAAAGAGTCAGCTTTTTAATCAGATCTGTATGTATATTGGTTTGAGCATGTGGCAGTTTAATTACCCTCTTGAATATGTGAAACACATCTTTGTCATATCTACTTATATCTGAAGAGAGCCATCCTATAACACTAATTAAAGAGGGATGATGACAATTTTTTCCATACTCAAATTATGTCCCATCTGTCTAGTCATCCTCCTGTTCACTCTCTGGATTAATTAAGGGTGGGGAAAGGTTGTTTCCCTGGAGTTTTGCCTAATGCAGGATGAAAAGTCTGTTTTAATGAAGAAGCATACCAAAATTCCTTTCTTCTTATCCCAGAGTAAAACACATAGCAGAGTAGAACAGAGTCCTTTGTTTTGCTGGACTCTGATCAGCTAGTTATATATTGCATGGCATCATGAGCCCAGTTTGTGCAAGTTTACTGAATCTAGCATTTGGTCTGACGGGAGATGCAGCAAGGCCAACAAGTCACAGCTAGATACTCTCCTCTGATACCTGGACCCACAGCTGAAACCAATTTCGTGTTGGTATGATTGAAGGAGACCATAGTACCAAAGAGGTGCAGTGTGAAGGCACAGCAGCTTTTCAGCATTGCCTGTTATCAGTGTGAGAGTATTTTGCCCATGCCATTTTCTTTAGGTATTTGAGACATCTACGTAAACCGCAAAATCTTCTCATCTTGCTCAGCCAGAAAAGTTTCAAAGAATTTATTCTTATTAACAAGACTGGGTTTGCTTCTTCCTGAACGTACCTGCACAGATCCTGTTGTACATTTCAATCAGACCTCCCAGATGCTAAGCCATTAATCTTCATGTAAACAGCAGCCAGAAAAGTTTTAATGCAGGGAAGGATGAAAAGCCCTGAGGAGTCAGGACTGTGTATCAGGAAGGAAGGGATGCTACTTGTACTAGATGCTGTCATACCCTCAGAGGGTATGTGCCAGCTGATATCACATGCCAAAAAAGTGAAAAATGAGGCAGGAGAAGAGGTGTCAGCAAGGCCTGGGCTTCCCAAGCCCTCATTACACTGGTGGGTTGAGTGAATCATTTTGATCCACTGCTACTTTAAAAGGGTTTCCACTGCTTTTTCTTATTGCTGCTGGTGGTGGTAGTTTGGGGTTTTTTGGGTTTTGGTTTTTGGTCTGTTTGTTTTGGATTTTGATTGTGGTTTTTTTCTTCCCTTAGCTGAGACTCATGCCAACATCCTCCATTCATAAGAATGCACTGTCACCAGAGATTTTATTAGCTGAGAGAGTGACGGTGCTTTTATTACCATGATTCTCCACTTTATACAAGGCACTGCAAATATACTGTATGAAATTAATTTATAGAAATTACTACATGGTATTAATTTAAGGTCATCAATTGCATAGTCTATTCTGAACCTTTAGTTAAGCCAGGAGATAATAGGCCATAAATTTACATAAGACAGGGCTGCTAAATATTAAAACTGCCGAAAGAAATTTCTTCAATAGCCATCATATTTCATTGTCATTTTTCATATTCACTATATAAACCCAGTTTGAATTTCAATATTTCTTTATGCCTACTGTACATTTTTTCCTTTCTTCCCCCCCAGCCTAATGCAAAGCTAAATGAGGTACTTATGAATACTTCACTTTGTAGATTATGTGTCCCATGCTAATCCATTTTCCAAACTACATGGTAAAAAAGTACAGCTCACCATACATAAAAGATTATTTACATGTATTTTTTTCTTATAGAATGTTGAAGCTCTTAATTTTATAACTTCAAAATAAAATTGTTGGGGGAAGATAATAAATTCAAACCATGCTAAATTAAACAGGTATCCTGTGGCTAGATATTTCAGCAGTTGCTATATGAGATTAGAGGACATGTTTTACAATCTCAAAATTTCATTGTGGGGAGTTTTTTAACCTCAAATTATTAACAGCACTGGACAACTATGATTACTGAGATACAGAAATAAAAAACTTCTGTTTTCCATTTTTTTTCCTTGTATAGCTGTTGCTATTGCATTCACACTATTGCACTACTTTCTCTCAGCATTTTCTCCTCAATTAGAGCCCAACAGTCACTGCTTCTTCTCCCTATTTAATTTCTCATTTTATCTTTTTCTGGTCTTTCACACAATCTTTAACAGACCCTTACACTATTTTCCACCTAGACCAAACTGTCCTGGTAAGAAAATGAGCTCTTCTTTTAGTGAAATTATAGAGGTTCTCTCATGCAGACATTCCAGCTTCCTCCTGCATGAAAATCCTATGCAGAGCAGGAGAGAACCACAAAAAGCAAAACAAAAACATCAGGGTTTTTTTTTTTAGTTTTGGTTTTTGTTTTTGTTTTTTTTTTTTGCTTCTATCAGCCAAGGGGAATTCTCCACATATTTAAAATAACACTTCCAGATGTCCTAAAATACTACCTTTTCTACTTGCACATGGTTTTGAGGCACTTGCACACTAACTCTTGCCTAAAATCTGGAATGCTATTTTCTCCCACACAGCTCTGCAAATAATCAGCATAAACTTGCACACTTAGATTCATTTTAGAATTCTATAGGCTCATAGGGATTTTGCACCTGCCTCATACAGTAAGCACACATTCCTTAAGACATTAAAAAGTTCTAGCTACAAGAATACCTGAATTTAAGCAATAAATTGGTATTTGAATCCTTAGACAAATACTCTTTCACTAAGTATAGTAAAAAAAATAAAAAGATCATTTAATAATGGATCCTATTTCTAATATTTTTTATACCTCCAACCCAGCTCTACAACATGAATGGCTGCGTAGCAAAAGAGGACACTTTAAGAGATATGATGAGGGGGTTTCTTCACCCCCTCAAATAATCACAGTCAAATATAATCACAGGAAAGTGTGCTAGCAGAGTAGTATGAAAAAATGTGACCCTCTTGTCAGCACACAGAGGTTGAAATTTCATTGTCCCACTCCAGAAAAGCCTTAATAAAATCTTCCAATCTGATTATTTCATCCTATTTGTCTGCAAAATAGAAAATCTAGTCTTATAGAAAGATACTAAGACATTTTATTTCCATAATATGTTAGTATGTTTCCTATAAGATTGCAATTTTAGCAGTCAATTTTTCCCCTTGCCTCCCCTCTGCTAAGATAGTTAATTGGCGATCCTTTTCACTGTTTTGAACATCTTACTAATTAGCTTTACAAGTGCTGTTTACAAGATTTTACTTATAAGAACAATGTCATAGCAAAATCTGAGCCTTTGCTTTGAAAGCAATAGCAGCACATTCAGTACTAAAAAAGAAATATAAGGAGGAGTGGTTTCACTTGCAAACTCTTTTAACTAGTCCATCATAAGCATTTCCATGAATTGAATAAAAGTACCAATATCCAATATTCTAAAGCTAATGTAATAAATGGTATCATATTACCCAGTTTTAAAAATTGCTTTACATAATGTAATCACTTACTTGCTCTAATTGAATTTCACTTTACATCATTTAATAAATGAATGCTGATCATTTGACATAATTGAGTAAGTGGTTCAGCTCATTCTCTGTACTTCTTAGGTCAAAAATTATTTGCATCATCTTCCAGAATGATACTGTGATATTTTTGAGTTAGGCTTCCTTTCTTCTCTCAGCTTGTTTATTACCCTGTGTAATTCCACCTTGCAGGAAGGAGGCTAACCTAGATGTACAAGTTGAATTTTTCAAGAAAATACAAAATGTAACTCTACAACCTCCTGTTACTCTACACAGTGCAACTCTACAACAGACTACAAAAGCCATAATTTCAATTAAAGAGTCATTTTAACTGATTTAACATTATCCATGTAAGATAGGCAGGGACTGAGTCTTCAATCATCATCTAGCAAAGCCTGGATTTTCTACTTTGTGTTTGTGAGACAGAATTTAATTTTGAACTGAAAAGACAAGAGATTTGATGAAGAACAACTCATAATTCAGAAGCTGAATTATGTTCTACTCAGAGTTAAATCAAGCCATCATTCACAATAAAGGAAAAAGGGAAAAAATACAGAGTTCTTGGAAAAAAGTTAGAAAGAGGGAAAGACAGAAAGACAGTTGAGAAAAAGCTGCAATAATGTCTTTCACATTTCAGAAGCAATTCTACTATTCTGACTGTTGCCTTCTACAAAAGATATCACAGTATAATCACCAGCTCATGCATAGAATATACGGGATCTATATCTATATCTATATAAAAGCTCTGTAAAAGAGTAATCACAGAATAGATTTCCAGCTTTGAGCTGGATATCAGTTTTTCCCCTTCAAATCTAAAGCAATGGAATTTTCAGAAATGTTAACTGTAAGTCATCTGCTGCCTTCCTACAGAGCTGCTAATTTTTTTAGATTATGAAAAACAGCTGGCGATCCTGTCAGAATGAAGACAACAAAATGCACAGAATGCAATAGCATGCAAGGTTTATGTATCTTACAATGCAGAAACCAAGCGCACTTGCTTAGAAATGGCACTATTTTTATTCCAAAAGAAGTTATTCCTGTCCAGAAGTAAGTATTCAGAATCAAACTGCCAAACATCAAAGGGGTAATAAACCTATTGTTTTGTCTTCTATTCTACTAACAACCATTTATAGCCAGATTATGTCTATCTCATGCATCCTCACACTTATTACCAGGTTTGAGATGTGCTCGTCTACAGGGAAGAATATGTAAGGGAAAAAATAACTACTACAAGCTATTTCATATATTTAATGTCCAGTTAATTAATTTCATATTTATATTTTCATTTTCTTAGTACAATAAGAATAGAGGGACTCATGAATGACCTTAACTTTTAGCAGACAGGAGAATAGATGAAGATATCCACATAATCACTCTCTTTAATCATCTTGAAATTATTACTTTCTTCTTAGTGATGAAAAATATGGGCATTCCCCTCAAAGAGACTGGCTCAGAAAGTGTAAAATAAGTTGTAAGGTATAAGATTTAAGAATAATAACCTCCTTAATAAAGGCAAATGGTAAAAAGGTACTTTACTTACTCCATTCTCCTACTTTCCTTTCTCCAATAAACTCTTTCTCCCTAGGCCTATTGCTGTCACTTCATTTTCATTGCATCTTTTTAATGTCATAACAATAATTTGCATTACAAAGCATTTATGTGCCAGGGTACCACAAAGTCTCTATTGTGGTGCTTGACTAGACAAACTTCATTCATGCCACACCCATCCCACATCATTCCCTCTTTATTTAAGAACTATTCTGTCTAATGAATTAATTATTTTCCTTTATCTAAAGCAATACCTTAATTGTTTGAGGTAGGTTTGGAAAGAGCTGTATGGATTTTGGTAGGGTTTTTGCTTGGTTTGGATTTGTTGTTTTTTTGGTTTTTTTTTATACTGGAGAACCTTTGCAGTATATTACATGTTTGTTGTTTCACATGGCTAATAATTAGCACTCAAGAACTGATCTAATTTCTCTGGCTTTTTCTCTTTTCTGCTCATGAAAATCAGTATCTGGTGATTTAGGGTCTGAAATTTGCACTAAGTTACCTGAAGTTTGGTAAAAAACTTAGAGCAATAATGATTGAATTGATTATTACTTCAAGCACTAAGGGAGTAGCCAGGTCCGGCACTTTTTGTGAGCCTGGCCTTTTCCTTGTTTCCAGCCCAATAAAACCTAATGTGGTGCAGTTGTAGGCCCTGGAGATCTCCTACACACATGTACCAAAGGATAAAGCTGCTGGAGTGCCCATTCCCAGGTCAGCAGAGGGGCTTAAGACACCTTCCAAACAGATACATACATGCAAGCACGCACTGAGCAGTCCAATGCAGGTGGAGCCGAGTCTTTGCCAGCACCTCTCTAAAAAGCAATAGCACTGACATAAATAAGCATATGAGTATTCCACATGCTAACTTAGTCCCTTTCAGCACATGCAGGCTGGAGGGAGACTGACAGAAAACTGGTAAAAAGTGGATTTAGTAAGAAGGGCAGACCGATCTTAAGAAAAAGCAATGTATTTCTAGCATAATTCAAGCACACACATGGCCCCACATTACTTTTTTGGCAAAAAATAATTGACTCCTTCCTTGCTCTCTCATGAAATAAATGAATGAATACAGACAGACTTCCTTGCTCTATTATTTGGGAATTGTTCTTGTGCAACTCCCAAGATTGCTTTACCTCCTGCTGCTCATCATCATATTACTTACTCTGTCACTGTCAAACCTATTTAGATTGTACCCCCATGCCACTTCAAAAACTGACATGGATTTTCATTGAAGAGTAAGTTACTTAAACCAGCATTTGAGCCAGAAAAATAAATATTAAACTTTATCAAAGGGCTTCTTATAGAAAAACCAAAGCTTCCAACACAAGTTTGGATGTAGAAGAATCTGCACATTAATTGCCCTCCAAGATTCTAGTACAGTTAAGATGCAGTCCAAAAGCTCATGACGTCACAACAAGTTGCCCTAAGCCAGATACACCTTTTCTTATTGCTACCCCTGCACTCACATACGGTGGTTTTGTGCCTGCACACGCTGAAGACTTGTCCCCAGAAGATTTTCACATAAAGAATGCTTATTGAAAAAAAACCTGTGGGAGAACTGATCTAAGATCATGACACTAAAGAAAAAAAAAACAGCGATCAACTAGTTTGATCCACGATTATTATTATTTATGCTTTTTTTTTTTTCCAATGCAACAACAAAGTAGTAAAAAGCCAAGGAAATATGTAGAATGTCCAGCAAAGCAGCTAGTACCTATAGTCCAGTGAGAAGATATATGAGTCCAGAATACGAAGTTCGTGGAATGGCCGACGTCTCATGAGGATGCCATTGCTGACAGCAGCCAAGAGCTCCAAGATGCTTAGCACAGTACAAGACCAAAAAATGTACAGCATGGAAAAACACAACTGGTCTTCCAGCTTCTTTAGACAGCCTTCCTCAGAAAGCTGCTCCACATTGCCTAAGTCTCCTCTGCAGAGAGAATGCTTCTCCTTACAGCAGCTTTCAGGGACATGAGTTGGATGACACAAAGATGATGCCTTTAGCCAGTCTGTGTAGTTGTGGACCCCACAACAGTGCAGCTTCCTCTGTATCACATCCACAGCACTGTTTCCAGGATCCTGGGAGCATGTCCAGTTGTGCTGGTGAAAAAGGTAACTGATAGCACTTTCCAGCTGAGAAGCTGTCCTAACATAGTAGGAATGTGCCAGAGCTGCTGAAGACATTTCTAAGCAAAGAAGGAGCAGCAGCAGGTACATGAAAGTCCCTTGCTGATTGTGGGAACACTTAATAGAAATAGAGACAGCCAAAACTCCAGTAGGTAGCAGTGTAAGTGCAGTTGCAAGAGCCAACCAACCAGGGAGAGACAAGTAAGGCTCCTGAAATAAATATCTGTAGTTCTTGAATATGAGGATGACTGAAACGCCACCAAACATCTGAGCTACAGCAGTACCCCAGAAGATGAAGCCTAGGAACCCTAGCACAGATCGAGCAAAGGACCTACGGTAGGCATCCTCATAGCACCACAAAGAGGGCAGAACCATCACAGCCCTAACTCTCCTCATTCTGCTCACTCCAGCTAACCCTCCTCATCAACATTTAAGAGGCTTCAACCCCACTTATCCAGGTGCAGCAGATGATATCTCCACCTAAAAACAATTTGCAAGAGAGCAACTCAGATAAGGCTCCTTTGGACAAAGACTGTGCCCTGCATCAGCTTAATCACATGCTGCTGCTGCAGCTTGTTCAGTGCAGCCTGCAGAATCCAGGGAGGTATGTGCCCAGCTTGCTGTGAAGGGTCCCTTACACTGCTGTCATTGGAGACATTTGCACTTGAAGGAGGACAGCTGGAAGAAGGCTGCACTCCTTTCATGTGTGGAAGACCTAAATGCAGAGGAATCGTCAAAGTGGTAGCCAGCGTTTCTTGTTCAGATTACTTGGACTGCTCAACTCGCCAGCAGTAGCCAGGATGGCAACAAATGTGCAAGTCAGAGCCATCAATAAATGGCTCTGGTTTGAGCAGAGCTTAATGGCTCTGGTTTAAGCAGAGCTATTCAATAAGGAATCTCCACAGGTGATACTCACCTAGACTTATTATCCTCCTCAATACCTTTATCATTCATTCAGTGTTTTAAGGGCCATAATGATGTTAATAATATTCTGCCCTTTTTTACTCAGCAAGAGTTCTCTGTAGATAGCTTCAATTACTCAAGACACCTGGATGAGAAATCCCTGCCGTTTCACACTTTTACCCCTCAGCTTGCCTTACCAGTGATCTGTCTGACTGCTGTTATGACTGAATACAAGAGGCAGTAAGTGCACTATTAATTTTTCCTTGTGTGTAAAAAAACTGAACTACACACCAGCTAAATCACTTTACAATAATAACAAAGGGAATTGATGCCACTTATCAGCATTATCAGAAGAATATTATTTCTCAAACTTGTGGTACGCATGAGTCATGCAGGATTGGAAACCCAAATAAATCTTGCCACTGGTGCCAGGAAGGCAGACTCCAAGCCCAGCAGTGATTCTGTAATCATCCTGATGAAGTCCCTTAAGGTCTCTTTGGTTTCCCAAGACATAGAGCAAGACTAATGCAACATACATAGATAAGGGAGAATACAGAGAGATGATCCTCATTTTCAGAAACATGAGCAGCTGCAAACCTGACAGAAAATCAGAATAATTTGGTGCTCAGATCCCTGGAACCTTGTTAAAGTCTCAGCAAACTGATGATCCCGCATCTGTCAGACACTTTACAAGAACCTGTTGCTGATATATACAGTATGCGTACACAGATGTTGGGCGGATTCCCATCAAAATCTCTTTCTATATGCTGTATAAACAAGTTATTAAGGCTAATTATTTTGGAATGAGATAAATTGCTTTTATTATTTTTAATCTTTTCATTAACAGTAATTAGCATGCAGTGATTAACTTGTTAAATCTTAACAAAATCCTTCTTTCAAAGCTGCTCCTGAATGTGTGTCTTCCTTCTCTGATATCTGTGTCTGTCCTCTCTCCTGTTCCACCTGCTGCTACCCCCCCCAGCCCTCCTGCTATGTTGGGTTTGCTGCCATTCACTTAGTCTCTTGAATGCTTTTTTCCCTGTTTTCTGTCTTCTGCATCAGAGAGATGGGGAAGGGGGGCAACAGAATTCCCCCTCATATCTGTACACTCGCAGAAGCTACACTGATTTGTTTCCACAATGCAGAAAAAAATTATCAGAAAAGCATGAGGAAACATATCAGAAACACATCAGAAAATATTGTGAGGTGTACCAACTACTATTTTTTAGCTTGCAAGCTTTGTGAACAAAAGCATGTCAGCCTGCCTCTTTTCCTTTCTGCCCTTTCCTGTGCCCATAAAGCTAAATGAGATATTAAAAAATTTGTTACAACATAGCTTCTGTTTAGTTTATTCTACATCTCTGTGTTCATGGCAGAACAAATGGGCCAGAGACCATACCTGACCACCAGTTCAACACGGAAATCAGAAGAACCAACACTAAACATTGACTGGGAGCCAGTCCCCAGGTGAGAGGTCTCAGTGTCCTTGGGGGAAATAGAGCACACTCAGCAGCATGGAACAGGAAGTTGCAGCAGTGGTGACAAATATTGGCAGAGCTATCTAAAACTCCTCACCCTCTATTTGCTATGCAATGCATAGGCACTCAGAAAAAGAAAGCTTCTGCTCAAAATGTAAGATGACGCACAAGAAAAACAGAATTGGTCTCTGAAATAACCAAAAGACTAACTGGCACCTTCAGTAGCACTGCCTTTGTGACAAGTCGCTTTACCTGTGTGTGTGGACAAAAGCTTGAAAAAGCAGTGTGCAAAGCTATCCATCAGGAGACTGTAATGTGACAAATAGAATATAAGTATGACAGAATAGGAATGCTCCTCTGTTTTCTTTACAGTGGTAAACAGCATAACATGATAAATACTGTCCCTGTTTCAAGTTGTTCCTGCTTATGAACTGATGAGTATTGAAATCCAAATGTGGGCGTAACAGATAATACACCATAGATAAACTATTTTTCTGGAATGTTGCCGAAAGTATAATCCTTCAAGTTAATAAAATGTCTACAGTGTATTCTTTTTTTTTTGCATTCACTGCCCTAGAAAGCTATAACAGACATTGAACAGCTCTGATGTGCCCAGAAGGTCAAAGAAGCTCATTCCATCTGGCTCCAGGACTGGGACCAGAGAGCCATACAAGTCAAAGTTGTGTTTGTGCAGTGTAGGCAGCTGACTGAACTCATTTTGGATGACACAGGCTGTCATAGAGATTGATCAGAGAGCACAGCTGAGCTGTAAAGGGCAACAATCCACATCAAGATAGCCAGCTAGTCTGTTCAGGCTTGTGTGAAGAAGACAAAATCTAGAGGTGACCATGTCATTAGGCTATAGCTACACAAGCCTGTCTTAGAATCATAGTCACATAATGGTTTGGGTTGGAAGAAAGCTTACAGATTATCTCATTCTAGCACCCCTGTCTCAGGCAAGATACCTCTCACTAGACCAGTCTAGACAATCTTCTAAGCTTCTTACAGGCCTCCTATAAAAAGAGATAGGATCTCAAAGCCATACCCTTAGGAACTGCTCTAAGTGTCCCAGCGGCACAGACAAACCCCAAAGCTCTCTCCGTAAAACAGCTGCTACTTCCCCTGTAACCCATGTACAGATGAAGATGTAGATGGTAAAATCTAATTAAAGCACTCAGAAGGAGGTTTGTTTTGAGAGTTTGAACTTTTAAAGGCCTTGTTAGATTAAGGCACACATAGCATAAGATAAAAAAACCATTCTTTATACCTTTAAAACCATTCTAAAAAACAGTCGTTTTTATCAGTTTCCTCAACTCCACTTTTACATTAAGCTTCCCCACTACTACACACCTTCTTGACCCCTCCACTGGGTGAGAGCTGGTGTGTCACCCAATTGGGCTGGCAAATCCAGAAAAAGTGTAAATGGGTATCAGTGGTATTGCTCCTCCTTTCACTGGTCCAAATCTTTTCTGCTGGTGTTGGCAGTACATCTTTTCCAAGTCAAAGAGAATTCACACTGATTTTTTCCACTTTCCAAGAAAAGCCCTGACTTCATGTGACTGCATGTAAAGTGGCAACAATTAAATAGTAATATGTGGCGGGCGGGGAGAAGGAAACCAAAACTGACCTTTGTTTCTTCTGGATCAAGCTATAATAGGCACTCAAAACTCCACGCAGCAGAAGGACTGGATACCAACTGCAAAGCCATTTCTAAAACACTGAGATCTGCGAAGTGCATTGCTTCTTTGAGAATAAAGAACACTGTTTTATGCAACATGTCATATATTACAAGATCATTAAGGCAGCCCAAATGGACCCAGTGCCTACAGTTGCAGCCAGGCACAGCCGGTTTCCATAGTAACCAAAGTGAGATGATATTGCCTTGCATGGGGCTGATACCTCCCATGGAAAGCTTGAAGCAAACAGAGGTATGACTATCAGCTCCTATTCATGGAGAAAATGTACTCCACTCAAGAACTGATTTACCATTAGTGACGTGTTTGAGTGCAGGTCTGTCAGTTGTATACCCTGTCTCCATTTGCCACACCAAAAGTACGCTTTTTGTGATTGTGGAAGCACATCAAATGTTTTCAGGCTTTTATTTGGTTTTGCTTTTAAGATTCCACACATTCATTGGTGTTGAAAATATTCAAAATCAAATGTCAAGAGTTTGCTGTTTTCATGTATTTCCCTCTTTCTTTCCTTTTATGAATTGAACATTAAAAAATGCAGTCTAAAAGCTTTTTCCATTTTTCTTGTTAAATTTTATTTTTCCCTTCCTTTTTTTGTTTGCCAGTCTGTAATTGCTATGAAATACCTTGTGACTGGATGAATACAGAATATCAAACTGTGAAAAAAGGAGGAGAAAAAATCACTTTCCATATTTTTGTTACTTCGAAAATTGGAAAACATTTTAAAAGACACAGAATGGAAAAAGAAAAAAATAAATTACAATTAAAAGGGAACTTCTGTTCTTTTGATTGTCTTTATTGCAGTTAGTAATAAAAACAGGTTTGAAGAAATGGTGCTTTGTAAAACCTTCAAAAATTAAGAAAGGGCTGAATATCATGACATTCAAGTCACTTTGACATTTAAAGTATTTTGTGACTTGGTTTTCATTGTTTTCAACCATCACTAGCTACAATAGTACTTATGTGAATGCAGTACTCTCATTTGTGTTTGAAAACATATGCAAGGTTTCTGGGCATTTTCTGAAGTCATAAAAAGACTTTTAATTTGAAATATAGGTCCTTTAATAGTTCAGCTGACAGATTTCTCTTTGGGAGGAAGTGAGGAGTGCCTGCATACATTGTCTGGAAGTTATGAAGGCCTGACAAGACACTAACACTTGTCAGAACTTCTCATGAGTAAAGTTTGTTCTTTGTGTCTCCTCAGAAAATGGAATCTTAGTAGAATGCTTTTTCCTCAAGAGAAGTCTTTCATGCAACATTGGGCTGGAGCCCTTCTGGGCCAGTTTTCTCCATTGTATTGCATGTGAAAACTCAGGTAGATCTTAGCAACATGTAGCATTCTACTTGTGACCTTTTGCCCAGCTAGTGAATGAATCTAACTGCACAGCCATAAAGCAGTAAGATGCAAATAAAAATTTGGAAATCTTTTTTTCATATTGATACTTTAAAATATGTATACATCACCTGATACACATCTTTCAAATTAATTTTCTGGTAAATCTTAAGATCAGTCAGTCTCAGCATCCTAAATTACAGAGGTACTTTTACAAATGAGTAGACTCATTTCTGGACTCAGTATCAGTTTTTTCTTGAGAGCTCTGCAGCAGTGATGTACTTGTTTGAGTGTTATTGAATCCTGTACTCAAACTTGGCTATAGAGGAGAGATTCAGCATGATCACATGCAAAAAATTCTTTATTACATTTTCACTTGAGCAGCAATTTAGGATTAAAAAAAAATACATTGTAGTAGCAATGATGTTATGAGCCTAGGACTACTTCTGAAGTTCTTGTTCTTGTTCTGTCCAAAGACACACACAGCAACTTCTTTAAATTGAGAGCATTGGATTATCTTGGTGTGAGCAGCTTGCAGACCTCTTTAAACCTGTAATGGGAGTTTACACAAAAGAATGGAATTTGTGCAGCCTGTGCTTCATTAACTCATTGGTAATATTTTGCAGGGTGTAGGTTCTTCTTCAGCTGATTGACTAGGGGAAATCTATCAATTAGAATATTAATTTTGGTTTAATCTAAATAATTGTTTAAAGGTCACATTTTTCCACCAAGAAAGATATTAGTAAAGAATGTTTTCAGCGTACAAGACAGCTGAAAATTTAGCCAAGTGAAAGTAAAAGGTGTATTTGATAGGGTCCTTGTCTCTTTTTACTGACATAGCAGTAAGGATATCTGTATCAAACCTAATGTTCATCTCATACCAGGTTTTATAGTGACTATACAAGAGAATTTATTTTTATTACCTTTTGTAAGTCATGATATGAGCATATAAAATGTCAACTTTGTCAGAATTAGTCTTACAGCACATTCCAAAGAAGTGGAACCAATTTTAATGGGATTTTTATGCATCTCCATTCAGATGAAATGCAGGTTTTAGAGGGAAAAAATCAAAACCAAAGAAATATGCAATTTATTTCTGTGCTCTATTTCTATCTCCAATCTCTCCACCAAACAATTGTCTTCAAGAGGTATTCTGCATTTAAAAGGAGATGCTGTCATTGACATAGAAATGATCTATTATGTTTAAAATCATACAAGCATCTAAATAAAAAAAAAAGAAAAAAAAGCAAATAAATGAAAATATATTTGAACATGAAATGTAAAAACATATTTAAGGGAGAGAAAATGTGAATGCATTCCAGTACCAGGAATGATGTCTCTGCTAACTTCCAGACCAATGACAAGTAGAACAACTTGGCATTGTCTTGGTAGGAGTAATTTTATTTTATTTCAGAATTTAAGTACTCATCAAAACTTAATTTTTGAGCTTCAAACCCCACTGCTGGGAACCAGAGGCCTTTTCAGATGTTGCCATAATGCTGAAATACAGCTAGGTCTCCCAAAAATATTCCAGTGCTCTAGAAACATCTTACCCTTTCCCACAGCATCTTGATGGGTGTGGTTATTGTTACCCAAGCATCTTCTTCAGCACCTTCCAGCAGACCTGGGCTCTGGGATATGTTCTGCGTGAGAAAGCCCAGACAGCTTTCTTGCCTACAGCACGGTCTGAGGCAATTTTCTGCAGTACAGATCATAGTCCTGAGTGAGTACTTGCTCCAGCATGAATATACATGCCAATATAAACCAAGACATGTAAGTATTCCCATTGTCAACAGTCAGATAAAAGTCAGAGACCCAGTGTGAAGCTGAGGGGTGACAAGGGTAAAAAGGATTTGTAGGAAAAACTGTGAGTAGGTTTAGATAAATTCCATTCAATGTTGCTGCCAATGAAACACACAATTATGACGAGCATAGTTACTGAATCGGGATAAAAGCTACCAAAAATACTCAAAAAATAAAAAGCATTAACTGGATTTTTCTTCTTTAATCCCCTTCCAAAACTTGTTTGGGTGTTCTCTCTAAAAAAATAAGATAATTTCCATTTCTCTGATTGGCATTGTGAGAGCAATCACTCAGGACTGAATAGAAAATCGCTCCATAATCTTGGTATTAACTGTGGTCTTCCTTTTGCAGAGAAGGTAGTGCCAGATTACTCAGGGCTACCCTGAGCTTTCATCCAAAATAAAGCAATCTGGTATTACCTAAGCTTTCATTCCTACCACCACCCACTCATCAAGCACAAGGTGATGCAGTGCCCATGACATTCAGGGAAACTCTTGTTTCATGCTGATAGAAGGGTAACCTTGCAACTCCTTGTGCACATTTCTCCTCTCTCCATATTCATTTGCAGGTGGAGCATTGGAGAAATATCAGTGTGGTACAGGCATAGGAAGCATCAGAGGTAGAAATCCATTAGTTTAGGGAACTGAATAGCCATTTTTGACAAATGATCAGGCACCATTAGACAGCTAGACAAAATAGGTATTTAGGCAAAAAATGTTTATTATGAATCCCAGTTGTGGAGAATTTTCACAAAGTGTGAAATTTTAGGCAGGCAATCTCTCAGAAGTATTTGCTCTGATCTAAAATCCTCAATGTGTGGGCCAGAGCATTTAAAGGGAGGTGAACACTGCAATTTCACTTCACTGGCAACCATGTGGGCCTCCAAATGCAAATGGGCAGGAAGTCCATTTAACAGCAGTCCCCAGAGTCAGGGAGGGAGGCAGAACCTCAGGAGTAAGACAAAGGTTCTACCTGTGCCCTGAGGGCTACAGCAATGGTGGAGGTGACCAGAACAGCATTATTTTCTCCAGATGCCATGCTGACATATGTCACCATCAATATGTTCACTTAGGAAACAAAGTGGTATTTACAGACTTGTCAGCAAGTGGAATGCATAAGAAATTTATTGCAGGTACCTAATAAGAGCTCCAGTTTCCAGAAAACATGGGATTCAAAGGTAATGGAGCCAACAGAAGCTTCTTCAAAGACATTTTGCAGAGGAGGGAAGGGGCAACAGCTGAGACCATGGACCTTCCTAGATTTGTTGTGGCACAGATTGGCTGTCAGTGCCTTCCCTGTGTACAGAGACTGTGCAAAATGCTTTCCTCCTGTGCAAAGTGCTCAAAGGAAGATAAGACATAGTGCAGGGAAAAGTGGAAATAAATTCTTCTGTGTTCATTGCATTCCTAATAGGAACAAGCTGCTCTTACTCAAATATTCAAGCCTTTCTCCATTCCGGCTGTTTGCCATGTGCCAGCCCCATCCATTTTAACATAAAAATGTAGTGGTCCCCAACCTGTCTTTAACAAGTGCCACTTTGACAAATGCTTTTAATAAGACTTAAAAATACTGAAATAGCACATGGAATGATGACAGAGTCCATATCCCTGACCAACATGGTAACAACCACTGCTGAAAATCAATGTTTCTTTAGATTTACAAACACTGAAATAAACACTAAAACCTACTAAATACACACGCATTCTAGGTTTGTATAGGTTCAGTCCAGATAATTAATTGCTTTATTTGTAAAAAATGGTTATGCAATATACCAGACAGGTATATCTTCTGTTTAATTAAAAATATCTTCAATATTGCAGAGGTGAGATACCAGAAGAATGGCAACTGTGGTTTTGGGTTCACCATGTTTCAATATTATTCTTTCAATAAGTAGTGGTGAAATGTTTGCTAGTGGCTAGTAGTAAAACCTATTATAAAAATACATTGTCCTTGCCAACAAGTAGATCTCAGATACCATGATCCATGCCTCAGTTTCATACTGCCCCTCTGGACAAATTTGCAGGTAGCAGTAAAAAGTAGAACTCAATTGAACAAAGCATTCAGGTGCCACAGATTTGAAAGCAGCAGGAATAGAAGGCAATAAAATGAGCTTTGATAAATGAAAAAGCCTGTGCTCAGAGAGAAATACGAACAAGCACCTGATGACACAGAGATAACCCAGCAGCCAAAACTGGCACATTAAAACAGACATACGGTTTTTCTCAGTCATATCCTCATACTTGCAGTGACTCTGAGAAGGCAGATTGCAGAAAAAGATACAGGTGAAAAGCCAAAGTAAAATGGAACACTACCAGGGATTTCAGAGTTACCAAAAAGGGTCCAGGCTAGGATTCTTTGCCCTATACAAGAAGTTCTTTATGAAAAATGAAAATTGAAGGCATAAACATAATAAATATTAAGAATTTTTCTTGCCTAGAAAGTGAATATTTTCATGAATTTAAGTAGGACTTGAAATCATAGCCTAGGATTTCAGATTTCAAGGGGGAAAAATCAAATTTTTTGTAAGAATATTTTAAACATTTCAGAGAAAGTACAGGGATATAAAAAAAATTTTTACTTTTTCCTTACTTTACTTTCATTTAAAAATTATCTTTAATTTCAAGGGTTTTTTAAAAGTACTCTAGGTATTATGATATAATTCAGAACAATATGTTTAAGGGATTGGAACAGTATTGTGCAACTGTCTCCCTAGAGAATTTCAAGGTATCTTGCTGCTTTTTTTTCCTGAACCAAACTTAAAAAACATTTTCCAAAAAAAATGGAGTAGAGAGTACACTGGCAGTGAAAAAAAGATATTAAAATCTCCATCATTTTAAAAGAGCAAAAGGAGATTTCTATGCACATTTCTCTTTTCTGATCTAGATCTCATCGTGCCTCACTTCTGCAAAACCTCCTACACCCTTTAAGAATGGAGAAACTGGTTCCCCAACTAGGCTCAATTGCTCTTATTTTCAAGGTAAATGCAGATGAAAACTTTTGAACTCTTTCTGATTTCTGTAGACAGAAACATATATCTTAAACAGATGGGTACAAGCAAATCCAGAAACCTTCCCTAGAGAATATGTGCATGAAAGAACTAGAGGTTACTCACATTAATGAGTTTTAATACTTTTCATTCCTAGTAATGCTGCCATATGAACCTGTACAAAAGACAGTCTCTTCCCAGTGGTCTTTTGTGTAAGGAAGAAAAAATCCTAAAAACCTTTCATTATCAAATCCACAATAAAGTCTGAAGAAAAGTGGAAAGACAGCTTTCCAAACCCCTCCTAGGCAATTAAATAGAAGTATGGTTATACAGCAAGTATTCTGAAATGACAAAAAATCCTGTGAAATCAAAATAACAGATAACCTGCACATGTTTATTTAAATCCCCTCACATCAGGTAAATTTAAAGCACTTAATCTAAATATATAGGTACTGCCATTTTAGATATTAAACTGCTGAATTGTCCACACTGACAAAGCTGGGAAAAGTATAAATGAGACTAAAAGCCTGAACAATATTAAACCATTCATTTATCAGTGAGGATGTAAGAAATGAATATTCATGCAATAGATAATATTTTTATGAATAGATTAACAGGTAGAGATAGGTGCTTGCTTTTGAATTTAATTTTCGCTCTTTCTTAAATGAAAGAATAAATCATATCAATGCAGACTGCTTAGAATGGATTTTACTTGAATTTGAATAGCAGCAAAAATTGACATATTAAGTAAAGTTCACTTTGTAAAATGGGTATTTGAATGGGTAGTTGGATAAAGGAACCTTTAATTTGAAATTTAACCTTTTAAAAAATATATGTATAATAAAAGTAATTTAGGGCAATACCTTAGCTTAGGGTGTGTGCTGTTTGTCTAGGAATCTTTTTTTGGAGGATTTTTCTTTTAATTTTCCCTCTGTTATTTATAGAATATTAATTAAACCAGTGTAATATCAGTAATACCAATTAAAAAAAATACACAATCAAATAACAAAAGGTAATCTAGGGTCCAGCCTTGGAAGTTTTCCTAAATTTACAGTTACCTTTTCTGTATTTTTTAATAATTTTTGGGTAACAGAAAAAGGAAAAGTTGCATTTAAAGGAAATAAAAAATGTTACCACATAGTCTACCCCAAGCATATTGTCATCATAATGAAAAAAGAGAAAAAGAAATTAAGGTTTGTTTTTCTGACTTCTTAAATTTATTGTTAATACATAGTAATAAACCAAATACTTTTAAACAGAGGATGACTGGATTTAATTAATAGATTTTTCTAACATGTATCTATTTCTTTAGATAAATAATCTCAGGGAAGTACTGCAGAAAGTGGCCTGCTAATCACAAAGACTATAAATAAGAGTTAAAAACTCATAAGTTAAATATCTCACTCCTTGTAATGACTTTTAGGGTAGGGAAAAGGGGATGGAACTCAGTAAGTCAAACAAGAGAATGGATCCTGAAGATGTGTGGGAAAGATTAAGAGAAGATTATCTGCAAAACTTGAGTGCAAGCACAAGCTTTGGGAAGGATAAACTACAAGAAAAACCCTTTGCTGCCTTTTGAACTGCTCGGAGATTTCCATAAATAGTAATGATAAGAACTAAGTTATTCTGTTGGTGACACCCTGTACATTAAGGTAGGCAAGGAAAAGAAGGCTGAACTCTTACCATCGTTGACATTATTCCACTTCCAATCTTTGTTTGCGTTTAAGACTGTATATTTACATGCCAGATATTCCTTTTCAAATTGCATGTCCCTGTCTTCAATGGGCTTTAAGTTTACTTGACTTCTCAGGTGAACATAGCAGTCCTAGTCATCAGGTATGTGTCTGCACCAATGTTCTGATTTGCCTTCGCGAGAAACCTAAATGTGGGAGAAACAAAGGCTCTGCTAAGCCTCACCAGTAACCTGTTTGCTTTGGATAGCCAGGATTATGGCTGGAAAGAGCATCACTAATCACTTGGGATTTTGGTCCTGCTGTGATTCTATTGCACAAATATTGCTACGCAACTAAAATAAAAATAACCGAAACATTTTTCAAGGACCTTACTTTCTCTGCATGTCAACCTCATACTAAAACACTTGTGATTGTGTGCAAGATTTGGGCTGAGTCACATCCTCTTTACGCATGGGTTGACATTTACCTCACCGACATTTATCCAGGCAATGGCTGCTCCACTCATAAAAGAAGCACTTAGTTATTGAATATTTGTGGCTATTTACTATTGTACGAACAGGTAACTCTCAGAAAAACCCTGCTCCAGATTGCACCTTCTCTTCACTTGCCAAGACATCAACTTTCATACTTCATGAGCTGGATTTTATTTAAAATATGCCATGGTAGTTTTTCCTGATCTAATTTGTATCTTTTAGATAACATATCCTCTAGTGGTTTTTTTTTATAGAAAAGTCACTCATATGTGTAACATGAAAGACAACTACCTATATCTTCATATCTTCTGTTAGTTATATACCCTACACCAACACAGAGTTGGGGGTCCTTGTCTACATGCTCTTTTATATGTTACCTGCATAGTTTTTTGACACTCTCAATTCATTCTCACTTGGAATGCTTCAGTGCCTTCAGTAGCCACTCTGGCTTTTTAAGGCAGATAAGAGAAGTGTTATTTTTCTGTTGAGTTTAAACTTTGCTCTTCTAACTGCATCGTGAGAAGGAGCTTTGCAATCATTATCAGTAGTCATAACTGCTGTAGGAAAGCACTGGAACCCTGCAAGCAAGAGACACATTTTACTGCAAGAGTCTGACCCTAAATCTTTCTGAATTACCAGCACTGCATTTACCCTGCCCACAGTTCCGATATACAACATTCAGTTCCTTTTGGGAGAATTGAGTCAGCCACACACCTCCCACCAAGCTCCTCCACAGGGAGGAACAGGCAATATTCTTCTATCAGAGAGACCATGTCTTGGAACTAAATCCTAGATGAAGGACAAAAAGGGGCACTAGGGTTTGAGAAAGTTGTACTATTAGGTCACTTTGAGAAGTGAAATTTAAAGGCCATGCTCAACTAAATCTGGGAGTATTTTTACTTTTCAGGTTTGAATCTTTAAGAAGAAGCAATTGAGAAGGCACAAGGATAATATATGATGGAAAATTATGTTTATCACTGAGACCAGCAGAGACATTTCAGAGAAGAAAACAGAAACCACAGTGCCGCAACAGAATCATTTAACTCTCGTCTTCTGTGCTTGCTTATTGTTCCTAAGTCCTGCACCTTGTCTTCAAGGAGTATTTTGCCTTCACTGTCTCCTACCAGCCTCCTGCACAATTGACAGGCTGATCAGTTAGGGCACCAGAGCACAGATCTTGAAGCAATACCTAAGGACCTGCATTCCTCTCGGGCCACCTGCCTGTTTCCCTCCATGCAGATCCAAATTAATCCACTACTGCTTACAACTTGGTAAGCTTAGCTTTATTTAGTTATGCAAGTGAAGTCAAGTTTCCCACTGGAGCGGGGAGAGATATCTACAATCTTATCTTGTGAAGAGAGAAACTAAGACAGAGCTAGTCAGTGTATCTGGAATTACTTCTGACTTCATGCCTCCAGTTTTCATCCACAACCACCCTTCAGTGCTACAGGCCAAGCATGGGGGCACCCCCAGAGATACTCTGAACAATTAGCTGTGCAGTGCACCACATCATTCTAATGACAATCTACCAACTAGAGCCAATATATTATACAACATTAGAACCAAAAAAAAAAAAAAAACCTGTAGGAGCTACTGTAGCAAAACCAATTAATTTATTAATTTTTCTGTGGTCTGAAGACATACACTAAGAAGATAGCTGGGGTTTGCTATTATTCTTAGATTTACAATTAACATGTATAAATTAATGGCAATTTCACATAACATAATGCAGAATAGTGCTTTGTATGAGGTGACTGCCATGTAACTAGTCTGTACTAGTCATTAAGTCTGATAAGATACAAGCCTCTTTTGCTACCACTCAATCCTCACAGCTGAGATACAGCATGCAAATATTAATTAAGGGACATACATTTGCCCAGGAGCTGCAGCAGAGACTGCTGAAGCTGCAGCACTTGCAAGTAGACCTGGAAGAATCCTTCAAAGACAGCACAAAATATTGACCAGCTTTATTTACAACCATTTTTATTCATTCATTACCTCCTCAAGGAAATACTAAAGAACAGATCTTTAATAAAAACAAGGCCACAAATTCTTACTGCAAGCAAAACAGAGAACAGTTTTACATAGCTGAGCAAACCTGCAGGCCAAGAGAGGCAGTGGCCATTACTGCAGGAACTTGGAAAAGACAAACAAGTTTAACTCCTTTATCCCTACATCAGTCAAGACCACTGTCTGACAGTGTCCCATACCAGAAAATCTCATAACACAAGTGAGACATGCCAGTGCATTTCATGTACAACCAATGCAGAAGGAGAATTGTTACTGTCACCTGCTTCACACATTTCTGGCAAAATACGGTCATAATTTCTATAAAGCACAGGATTACTTTGAGTTCTACAAAGAGTTTAATTATTTCTTTAAAATCTGATCTACTACTTCCAAAATTTAACCATAGTCACTAGACCTCAGCAAAGTGGACCAATTTATGTAGAATTGTTGAAATTTCCCTCTTTAAGTGGTGTTAGTTAGAATCCCAGATAGAGCTGTCTTGCATCAAAGTACTCTTATGTCTTTGCAAGCCTTTTAGAGGCTTTTTCTTAAATTATGAGCTGTAACTCAAATTGCTTGGGGAAAACATAAAACTCAAGATGAATTTGACCTGAAATTAATCTAGGCCTTGTTAGGTCTGCTTATATGCTCTGTGACAGACAAACCATAGTATGAAGTTCTGTGATTTCATCTGTCTACAAGCTTCAGTGGACACATAACTTCTCATGGTCACAAAATAAGAAAAAAAAAAAACCTTTACAAACACAAACCTTAAGTGATTTCAACCTAGTCATCATTTAATGGGGCTGATACCTAGAAAACATTGATTTGAGTATCTCTTATTTCTGTCAAAAACAATAGTTGGCCCTTGAAACTGTCTGAATTTTTTTCATTTGAAAGCTTTTGTGAGACTTTATATTTTATACCGAAAATACCCTAGATTTTCTCTCTGCACAAAACCTGAAGGAGAGGTGTTCACCACACTGTTCACTCATGCCAGAATCAAATGATGAATAAAGCTTGTACCACAAATGACAGAGCCATTCACATTCATTTGCCTTATGCTGGGAATGTCTGCCTGAATTTGCATTTTCAAATTAATGTGCTATTGTTTGTACATGATTTGTTATTGATATCATCTTGTAAAACATAACGGTGATTCTCAGACTAAAGACTAAAGCAGTTGTACTATATTTCATTTTTAATTCTACTTACACACTGGAAAATTCAGTGTCAGTGCAGGTTAGCCTTATATATTTTACAATGAAATTTGAACTAAACCAAGAAATACATCCTCACAGCTGAAAAAAGTAGTGGGTTAGAGGTGTACTCATAAATCAAGACTCAGTTCACATTAGCAGTGCAGAAGGGTGCCTGAGAAATATGACATGGCCACTGAAGTTACTTGCACAGTTTGTTAAAAGACAGCCTCAAGCACACATTCAGAGCTGCTATGCTGAAATCCAAGCCAACAGTTAAGGCTTTCTTGGCAGTTAATCAGACTGGGGAGAGAAGTGGAATAGGTAAAGGACTGAACACCAAGGAAAGAGCAGACTGGAACACAAACTGGTTAAAGAGGACCTGGCTACTATTAACCCAGGTTACAGTCTCATTCGTCTCTCCAATCACACTCCTGTTCTGCCTTCCTAAATAATGAGAAAAATTAAGATGGCTTTGCTTCAATAATTCCTTGATGAAGGAATTCCACTTCTGAAATGAAAAAAAAAAGCAATTAGTAAAACCAAGAAAAATAAATTTGTTGGTTTTTTTTTTCTCACACTTCTTCATTCCAAGGTTCAATAAAAGTATAGAGCATGGACTCACGGGTTGTAAAACCTGAAGGGAGTATTGAAATTATGTAATCCCACAGAGACTTTGCGGTCAGGGATGTATAAAAAAGGAGTTAGTAAACAAAATCAAATACCTTCCATCCTCACTGGGTACCAAACAGAGCTGCTTTGAGGATTTAAACTAAAATCAAACTATCTATAGGATCAAACTAGCCATAGGATCATTAAATTATGGAATACTTTGGGCTGGAAGGGAGACCCTTCCAACATCATCTAGTTCCAAGCCATGGATGTGGAACCTTCCACTTTGACCAGGTTGCTCAAAGACCCATCCAGCCTGGCCTTGAACCATCCATGGGATGGGCATCCACATCTCTGAGCAACCTGTTCCTGTGCATCACCACCCTTGCAGTAAAGAATTTCTTCCCAATATCTAATCTAAACCTTCTCTCTTTCAGTTTAAAGCCATTGCCCCTTGTCCTCTCACTACATTTCCATGTCAAAACTCCCTCTCTGGCTGTCCCCACATACACTACACAGTGCAGAAGCATGGGAAGGGGCCATCCCCAACTAGAGGAAGAGCTGGAGTAATCTGGTGTTCCAAAACAAAGTCTCATGGGTGCAGTATTGCATGCAATGGGAGTGGTAGCTCCTTAACTATTGTTTTAATCCTATAAACCTGTAATCCATCCCTTCAAAAAGTATTCCTGGAAGTCTACACTTCCAGGAATTGTCATGGCCCACCTTTGGTCAGTACCTCAAGGGACCCACACAACTCAAAAAGAGAGCCATGTGCTGCCCCAGGTCGGGGCGTGTGTGCAGCTGTGTGTGCATACATGTGACTACACCAGTGGTGTCAGATTAGACCTTCTTGGCATTTACCGTAGAAGGGTCTTTGCAAATTTTTATGTGTCTCCTTTGGTTTTTCAAGTGTTTGATATTGTAGTTCATCTGTTGTGTTTCTGATATCGATCCTCAATGTACAATCCACTAAGTTGCTGATTAATTATGTCCCACTAATACACCAATAAATTACAGCAACTTTGAGTTAGTGTTTTCTACTCAGAATTTCTTTCCATGTGATACTTCAGTGCCACTATGTTAATTGATCACAATGGAAGGGTTTACTCTTTGCCTGTATAAAGAATGAGAAACTCTAATAGCTACTTCTTTCCCATCTTTAGTATATTAGACAAAACAGAAATAAAACCCAAAATGTTTATATACTAATTTACAAATAACATTTCTAGACATCACTTAACAAATAAACCCTCATCATCAACAGAGATATGTTAATCTGAACAGAATAAAGACTACAGATCTGCTCTCGTTAGTTCTCAAGCCATATTCAGAGATGATGGGTCTAGGATTTTCTTGGGTATTGTTCTCCAACAAATATTTTTAAGTATTCATAACATAAAAATAAGAAAAATAATTCTGTATTATTCTTATGGATTTATAGTTACTTTTTCAGGAGAAAAAACTTCTCCTCCTCCAAATCAGGCTATGTTAGAGGAGCTGTAATTCTCTTCCCTCAACTATTCCACAGAATAAGAGGCGGTTTGTGTGTTGATGAGGTTTCACAAGCAGGAAAGAGCTTTCTGACCTATCCCAAACAAAATTTGTGAAAGGGCAATGCTTCACAGGCACTGTCAAAGAATGACATCTGCTTCCACATGTGTCTTCAATATCTATATCACTATAGTTTCTCTTTTTAACAGTGCTTGTAATAATTCTGAAACCAGCATTTTTAAGCTCCATTTCTAGGCATCCACTATTGCCATTTATCTAGCAAACTTCTTTTCTTATCACTATTTCCAGTCCTTCTGTGCTGCTGGTGCTTACACAGCTGGATTCAGACTGCATCTTTCTACATAGCATAAAAACTCTCAAAAGACCGTGAAGGAAAGGTTTTAAAGCAGTGAAATAATAACTGGAAGGAGTTTCAGAAGGTCCAGAAGGACAAGAAAGGGAAAAGATAGCCCTATCATCTGAATTCCAAGACCATGTGCAGTGGGATGATTTCAACTGGTATACCAGACTGTGTTTTGCTGCAGTTAGGTCAAAAGTAAAATTCAAACAAGCAAATCTGAAAATAATACAGAGACATATAAAGAGAGAAGCTATGAAAATTTAGTGAACATTCTCCAAGTCTACTTTTTCCCAGAATTTTCCAACAGTAAGAAAATCCTTTTTTGAAGCTGTTGCAAGATAGAAAGTCATTGAGGAAGATGCTAAAACCTGCTAATTGACAAGCCAATCCCCCTGACTGCTGATTTCTAAACCTTCTGGCATTTTGTAATACATTAAGCAACCAGCAGAAAAAGCAGACTGATAGTTGTGCTATCATTCTTGCTGATATTTTTTTCTTCCTTTTGTGAAGATTCCAGGTTGTATATGCAATTCACATCTTCTATGACAAAGAATATCATATTCTTCTGAGTGCTGCAATGCTCACCATCAAAAAGGAAAGAAAATTAACTTAACCAAAGAGTTAAGGCTGGTTCTGGAACTCTTCTTCTTCACTTTTATACCACCCTGGCCTTCACTGGGCCTTCACTGGTTTCAGTGTGATCACAGTTGAGCAACAAAGAAGGAATGCAGTGCGGGGAGGCTGGCAGGAGCTGGAGGCACAAAATGCAAAGATCACAGGGTTGAGATAACAACAATTTTCTCAAAACAGAAATGACGTAAGAAAGCGTCTGACCCATCTCACAGTCACTGGCTCTCCACTCCAAACAGTCCAAGCGCCACACTTGCTCCGCTGCAAGGAGCACAGGGAAGAGAAAACTGAAGATCTGTGGGCTCCCACCACACAGCAGCAATCCTTGATGGTAAAAGTGGCTGTGATTGCATTCAGGTGAACACCCCAACACAAAAAAAAATTGCACTCTTGCACTTCAGTGAACCCCTGATTGCTTGAAACATGACCAAATGAGTCCTCTTTTCCATCAAACCTGGGCATGAGGACATACTCCAGAGGAAGAGACAAGCCAGGCTCTTATCCAGCGGTGAAGGAAATTTACCCAGCTCTCACTCAGTATGGATGAGAGGCCAGGGAGGAAAGTCATGTCTTATGCTGCCATCACCAGACTTCATGGCTGGGAGGATGGTTGTTATTCTTGCTTTTGATCACAGCTCCAAGGGTCAAGCCCAGCTGCATTTTCAGAGCCCACTGCAGGTGCTTTCATTGCACAGCATAGCACAGCACAGCACTCTAATCCCCAGATGTGCTCTCCTTTAAAGGCCAAAGATTTGCAGCAATGTGTTTCACATCCTCTAGAGATCTTCTTTTTTACTGAGTGGCAAAAGCAGTTGTCAGCACTACCTTCCCCTGGGATAGCCATCCAGGTTCCATCCCTGTCTCTTTCCTTGTTCCTACATATCATCCAAAAAGTCAGCATTTTACATTGATCCCCAGTCTAATATGTCACTTCTTCCTGCAGCTAGAGTAGCTATTTTTGATTTTTGCATAATGATCAGCTAATTCAGGAGTTTCAGCTTTACATTATATTTGCTGCTATCTGCCCCCTATCCTGTCTGCTGTTATTCCTTTGAATTTCTGAAGTACTATAAGCCTTTTCATTTCTTCTTACAATATTGTCCTTTTCCTTTTTATTCATCATCTTTTTCTCTGTTGCTACAGCTCCAAAATTTCTTTCTGGGCTGCTAAGTGACCTAGCTATTCTAATGAATAGGCCAATTTTAAGGACTTTCCTTAATCCATTCTGATTTCAGCCACTGATTTTTCTGATGTTCAGCACAAACAAGCACAAAATATTTCAGCAGCCTCCCACAATAATCCTAATAATAACAGACATTCATCCTTAGGTTTCACTTCGTAACACCTACAATATTCTGAGAACCTCTATTATATGGTATCCATTGTTCTGTGAAATGAATGGGCACTCTTCTTTCACAGGGAAGTGCTTAAAAACCCATTTGTTTTCTACAGCATAACTGTACCTTTTTAATATTCCTATTTTCTCTCTTCCCTGCATAGAGCCTGTTTCTCTTTTGTTCTACTTTTAAATACTGCATATAATAATATTCACAACCAGTCACATAAACTGTACAGTATTTCTGCAAATCCAATAGGAGTATTCTGAATGATTGCTACACGGAAGAAAAAAGACCCAAAAAGTCTGGTTTATACACCCTGTCCTCTCCAGTAGAATTCTATTAAAATTAAAATTAAAATAACGAGGTACCTTTTAGAGAGACATGGGGTAAGACAAGTGTTAAAAAACACTTCTATTTGGCCTATAAATGCATTAAAAGGAACCATAAAATCACTCTTCCCTATTTTAGTCTGCTAATTGTTTCTCCATTCATACCTGGATAATCCGTTCATTTCTTTTAAGGTTTAAATGACAAAAAAAAATTAAAAATCCAAAAAGCTTTCTTTTGCTAACAAGATACTTAAATATCTAGCTGTTTACAATAACTCATTCTCATATAAGTCATTCACAGCTAGCAAACTAGTACCATAAACAGGAGGCCAGCCATGCAGTGGAACACCACTGGCCCTTGGTCTGCTCTTTCATGCTCTCCAGTGACTCCCTACACAGTTCTTGCCTTCTCACAGCTCTCCAGACCCATATTCCCACATTTAACTCTTTTCCCTTTGCACCTTTTTTCTCCAGCAAATTATTTCCTACTTATAATGATTGGGTTTGAGGTGGGTGGTTGTTTCCTTTAAATCTTTATCAGTCAAGATGGTTGGAAGAACACTTTTGTGTATCCCAACAGAGACACTGCCTGAATTTTTTACATAACCAGCACACCAAAACATTGTCAGAAACATTAATTTAAATTCTGGAGGAATTTACCGGAAAAATTTAGGACCTCAGGCAGCAGAAGAATTAGGTATTTATATCCTAAACTTTGAGCTACATGCCCTCAAGGTATCATTTGAGTTGTGAGTTTTGTCCCACTCTTTTTGCACAACTGGCCATTAAGCCTCAGGAGTTCAAGGTGTTAAATTCTCTCACATTCACATGACATCGACACAAGGTAGGAATTTGCTTGCCTGAAAGTCAGCAGAAACTTGTAAGAAACCTTGGTTTTCCCTTCATTAACACTGTTTTAGAAAGACGAGTCAAGGCAAGAAGGAAGAAAATTCAGACTATTTTTCTTGGAGGGTATTGCAAATTATCTCTTATCTCCATTTCTGCTACACAGACCTGGCAGTGTCTAATGCATCTAGAAAAAAAGAAAAGAATACCAAGGCACTTGTGTAATTAAGAGTGATGGTCTTGTATTGCAGGAGGGCCACTATCCCAGCCAGTTCGCTAAAGACAGGATTGGGAGTGCAGCTCTGTGTTTGTTTACCCGATGAACATCTGCACCGAAATCTGATGACATGGGTTGCCAGGAATTCTTTCTGGAAGGGAGCTGAAATATTTAGCAGTTTGATCATTCTCTTTCTCTGCCCCAAGGAATATATGGAAGGGTGTCAGTTCTTGTTATTTCAGCCACAGTACTTTTATATCCTTATCTAGGTGCTGATTTGGCAGTTCAGATAAACTTATACATACCTTAAATGGAACCCCAAGAATCTTCTTGTTTACTGATGTTAGAGAGTAAAGGCAAGTAGTTTAGGAAAAAACGCTCTTCCGCAAGACCCACTGGCAATGTTGCCACAAAACAAAAACTCTCTTTGGACGTTTATATTTCTGTGTGCCCTTACATTATCTAGATCAATGGTGATTGTTTCTGATTAAGGTCACTGAGAAGGGTCTTCATACACCAAAAGGTCATTTGCTTATTCAAGTGCCTGTGTATTTTTTGTAGATTAATAGAGAAAAAAACACCACTCGTAGCTTCTTTGTTTTACTCAGAACCAAACAGGAATAATTTGGACCTTCTCAGACAAAATTCATGCATGTATCTGCATGTATCTGTGTGTGCATCTGCACTGAAATCTTGACTAGCAAGTCACTGTACCTAAATATATCTCAGAAAGAAATGTGTAAGGTTATAGGTAGGATTCAGTGCATTACCACAAGAGTCAGGCAAGAAAGTAGACAATATTACTAGAAGTGCTGGGTGTGGGCCTGGATCTACTCCTGCTATCAGCACATGGGTCCTGGGCCACACAAAATTACTCAAGACTGTGGGAAAAGATATCCTTGGGCTGAGAAAACACCAAGCTAGCAATCTTAGGAATCAAGTAATGTGGAATAAGCCTTCTTTTACATACTATTGATGTGGCTTCCCTGCAATGTCCTGGCTGCTGGCAGTTTCCTTGTTCTTGAAATCTGAAACTTTCCTTCCTTCCTTCCTTCCTTCCTTCCTTCCTTCCTTCCTTCCTTCCTTCCTTCCTTCCTTCCTTCCTTCCTTCCTTCCTTCCTTCCTTCCTTCCTTCCTTCCTTCCTTCCTTCCTTCCTTCCTTCCTTCCTTCCTTCCTTCCTTCCTTCCTTCCTTCCTTCCTTCCTTCCTTCCTTCCTTCCTTCCTTCCTTCCTTCCTTCCTTCCTTCCTTCCTTCCTTCCTTCCTTCCTTCCTTCCTTCCTTCCTTCCTCCTTCCTCCCTTCCTCCCTTCCTCCCTTCCTCCCTTCCTCCCTCCCTTCCTCCCTTCCTCCCTTCCTCCCTTCCTCCCTTCCTCCCTTCCTTCCGCCACTTCCTCCCCTCCCTTCCTCCCTCCCTCTCTCCCTCAAAATGTGCATCTCTGATCCAAAAAACTGCATAGTTTGAAACTTTTAATTCAAAATGAGGCATTTCAATGAGTAAGAACAATGCCTGCTGAAGCAGCATCAGGGTTAAAAGTGATCGAGTGTTCACCAAACATCATCTTTCTCAAGACCAGTGCAAAAACCTGAAAATGCTCTCTGTTTCTGAGCAGCATAAGGTTTATGCCTTCTTAAGAGGTTATGTTAAAGATGGTGAAATTATTTTAGATGTATAGCTTGGTACAGATATAGCTCCTCTCTTCATTTTTCCAAGTTTGGACAAGTCTGTGTCATGACTGTTCATTTGCTCTGATGTAGGAAGAACCTTCTTTTGCTCAAAATAATTCATATTGTTAAACAAACCACTTTATAAGGTGCTACAGGAGGTGATCTCACAGAGCAGAGATAACAAGATGGTTTAGTGTGGAAAGCAATCCCTTTCCTTTCAGTGCTACAGAAAAACATGCACATACACAGAGGCAAAGATCTGCAGCTTACTTAAGACTTCCATCTACAGGCTTTTATGATGTTGGAATGTTATTCTTCTCTTTACCAAAAACCCCTCACCTGGGATGGTGACCATTTCCTACCTCTGCTGTAGAAGCAAATCCTTCCTTGGCTCCTCAATACCAATTACAGTCTTTCAGTTTTGTGTACAGATCAGCAACCGTCAGGAATGACAAGCCTCTTAACTGCCTGCAACAGCAGTCTCTAGACCCTCCTTTTCTCTTTAAATGCGCAAACATGAAAGCTAATGGAGAGATGGTGGTGAAATTGCTGTGTCGTTTGCTGCTTATTATTGTATCTGAAAATGCCTTTTGCCCTTTATGTACTTTTTTATAAATCAGTGTAAGTACTCTCTAGCAAGGAATGTATGTGTACTATCACAAAATACAGATATTGTCAGAGGAAAGAGCAATGGGGTAAAATAGTTGCATTTTTCTCTTTTATGGATCTTTTCCTTGCCTATCTTGAGGTCATTTGTTTCCAATCTGGAACACCCAAGTATAAATAAAAAGAAAAAAAAAGGAAAAAAAAAGGAAGAAGAAACCTGTAAAATTGTTTCTTAGAAATCATCATCCAAACACAGATGACTTGCAGAAAAATTCCTCTCTTTTGTCTTTCAGGAAAAGGAAGGTAGTAAGTACACCATGCCTTTCTGCTTCCTTATACTATGGAAAAATCTATAACCAAATCAGTCAAAAATCTGGTTAAACTGTGGAGAAAATCTGGCCAGGAACAGGTTACTATATTTGCAAAGATTGCTTGAAGACCTTTCTTATTCTCCACCCTCCTAAACAAAATAGAGAAAGGCATCTACTTAAAATCCTGCACCATAGGTACCTGAATACTCAAGATCTCAGCTGACACTCGTTTTGCACACTGTATTTGTATATTCTTACTGAATTGTAGCAAGAGTTTCCCATATTTGAATAAGAATATGACTTCTCAGAACATTTCTCGAACATATCTGCTACTTGTGAAATATAAACTATTGTGAATGCCAAAGAATTTGTATCAATTTAATTTTATTCATCACAGATACAATATGTGGATAACAGACATGTCACATTTCTAGATAGCTTTAGAAATTGGGAGCCTCGAACTCTGAGATCAGAGTTTTCTAGCAAGAGAGGCAAGCAAGTCCTTGCATTGTTCCTCACTGGCTTCAGCACATGAAATCTGCAGGAGTGGATGTGTCTCCATCTCTGGATGAACGGTGCAAAAACCACCACCATACCACAGCGCTGAGCTGTAAGTATTCCTGATGATCCCTTCCACTGTTTCGCGCCTCCCCAGTCCTCTCCCCATGGTGTAAGTCTGCGTAGATCTTCTGTTCTGTTTTTGCACCAGCTCTGGGTCCAGCCCAGGGTTTAGTGTTAGGACTTGATGAGATAAGTAGGAGTAAAAAAGCATCAGGCAAATTTATCTGCAGAAAGCACAAAAATCTTCACCTGTTCAGAGAGATACCAGGAAAATAGATATAATTGTGCAGGATTTCAGCACAGACTAAGTATTTCTTCTGTCCCTCATGTGCAACATCTGTCAAACAAGTCTCTTTTTCTCTTTTCTAATGAATCAAATCGGTTGGGAAAGTGAGAAGGATCATGCTGAGAACTGTAAATGTTCACAATTCCTACGTGCTTTGAACAGATAGGGAAACCTTCCAGGTTCCACACTGGTTGGAAAATGCACTGTCCCTAAATCTCATAAACCATGCAAGAACAGTTAGATCCATGGTAGACACAAATTATGTGAAACTTCTAAAATAGATGGAGCCCAGTTGCCCCCGGTGATAATGAATATAATTATATTGACTTCAAAGATACTTACACTAGCTGAGCATTTTGCACTACATAATCTTGGTAACTAATTTTTAAGGTTAAGTAAAGTAAAGCAATAAAAAAATCAATAAATTTAAAAAAAACTCATCACAAACTTTCTAAGTTTAAAAAAAATGTTCATGATCACAGAAAAACTAGTCCTAGGGACAGAGTGTAGGTTATCAGGGTTCCACATCAGCCCAACAAATCTGTTTCCAGCACAATTTGAATAGGGACCACTGAAATTTCTATAGTTGCGTAACTTACCAAAATATTTTCATTAATTATAGATTCCAGCTGTTTGATTCTATGCAAGTCAGATACTTTCCCTCTTTCAGATTATCCATCTTGTTTGGAGTAGTGGCATAGTGACATTGGATGGGAATGACTGGAGAGGAGGTGATGCCACCTAGAAGAGAAAATACTGATCAGTGAACCCTGCCTTTCTCTGGGAGGTTGGTGCTGACCTATCTGTGTCAGAAACACCACTGAGATCCATAGAGCCATAAGGATGTTAGTGCATTATTAGAAATTAAAATATTCCATCTTGCTATTTCATCTTGATTCTGACTTTCATTTTAAATTACTTTGTCTCTTGTGCCCTGTTAAATTGATTTGTTATGCTAAATTTGTGCCAAATAAATAATGAGCTTCCTAATTAGCTTATGTTGAAGCAAGGCAAGGATGAAATTATATCCAACGTCTTAGTGTCTGGGGCCCTATGAAAAAAACACACTGAAGATACTAGAAACTGTGCAACTCCTCAAGACATTAGTTGCTAGCATGTTGATTCCCAGCGCTTTGATGCTGCAGGGAAGTAGCTGCTTTGAATGCTTCTAAAAACACAGAGCTTAGCTCTAATCACAGCAGTCTCACAGACAGCTACAACCTACAGATGAAAATCCCAGTAAGTAATAGAAGAAAAATGTGCATTCACACGAGTCTCCTGAACAAATACCTGACACAACCCTCTGAATTAACAATTATTACTTTATTTTATTTTGCCCTAAATAATCTACAGCCTAAGCAAACAGGCATAAATAACCTAAGAACCCCTGCACATTTGAAAGGTTTTAAAATGATCTGAGCTCCTATTCCATTTTTGATATAAGGTCTCAGCCTTGTACAGCAGATACATACAATGGAAAATTTTTACTAAAAAGATCAAGAGGGAATCTCTGCCTCTGCTTAAGACAATGGCAAAATAACCTTTGTTAGCCACATTCCAACATGGATCTACCATCAACAATCAACAATCTATGGATCTTCTAAGCTGCAGATCCACATATCCCCTAAGACAGGAAAGAATCAAAACTAAGTCTCTGGTGTGTCTGTCTGCTGTCTTACACAAAACCGTGCCTGGGACACTGCAAGTTACTACTGCTATCACAGGGATTACAAGAATTACAATCTTTTACTATTACTATTACTTTCAAAATTGCTAATATTACTGTTGTTCTTGACTTTCTGATGAATTACTACTCTGTCCAGACAATTTTTGGTATTTTTACATGGCAATATTTCTGACCAGATGTACACACATCTTCTGTTGCTCTTTTCATGCATTTTATTTAATGAGATATGCAAGAACAACATAAATTTTTGTCGAGACTCACATCCCAAAAATAGTGCAGATGAAGCAGAATAAGCAACTTTAATAGCTAACCAGGGAACACACCTAATCTATCAGCCATGACAAGTATTTTCTTTCTGCATGGGAGAAGCCTCATGAAAATACATTATGAAATGTAATTTGAAACATGCATTAACTCTTTTGTCAAGGAAGAGAAATACTTTTTTAGCTGCTAGAGTTCACCATTAGGTGGATAACCATATGGCATTGTTAGCTGAAGACTGAATCGTGGAAAGGGAAGCTGTTCACCAGATTTAGCCAGAAGCTAGTAATGTCTAACCAGCAGAAAGAGGAATTAGTATTTAAGCAGCATCTCTGTTTGCACTGGATGAAAATAAAAGAGAAGCATAAGCTTTTTACCCAGATAGCAAATATTTTAGAATAAGCTTATTAACCTATGATGCAAGATTTGCCTTAAAAGCCCAGAACAAAAGTCCTCCCAGTTCAGTGGAACTAAACTACAACATAAGCTAGAAAGAGGCACTGAAACAAAGAATGAAAGAATGAAGGCATGAGGTTTATACTGAATATAGGAAAACCTTCTTCATTGAAAGGTATACTAAGAATTGGAGTAAGCTGCTCAAGGAAGTCATTGACTTACCTGTGGCATCAATTTTCCTAATGGTTTCTGCCAATTACTGTTGTTGTCATTACTAGTATTAGTATTCCTGACAACAATATGTCTAGATGGTCAAATTAGTGTTCTCAAAAAAGAAAAGGATAAAAGCAGTGGGAGAAAACAGGTATTCTCATAAAAATATTCATCATGTCACAACAAATATTCAACCTGTGATCTTGAGAGATTAAATCATTCCAGGAATAATAACACTAAGACCTCGAGTTTAGTTAAGAAAGATGAACTACAAAGCTATATAAAATAATTTATTTTAACTCAACACATGTCCATATATTTGCTGTAATGCTAATGTATAATATGAAATAAAATTGTTATCATTTACAAGTGGGTATGATCTAGGCTGTTCTGCCATTACCAAACTAAATGTGGGAGGAATCCACTTCTTTTAAGGAATTTGGTCACAATAAAGTCATATATTTCACTTTAATTGGTTGGGGTTTCTTTCTTTCAGGACACAATTTGGACAATATTTGGACAATTTGGGGAAGGGCAAAAATAAAGGATTACAGGAACAGTAATTCAGATTGAAGAACTGGGTGTACAGAAATCAGTGTTGTAATAAGATCAGCTGCAAAGATTCAGTTGAGTCCTTCAGCACGCTGAGCTGTTTGGCTGATAGACATGTTCTGTGAAATGAGATGCATGATTGTAGGTGTAACAGAGAGGTTTCTTCATTTACACTCTTAAACACTGCCCTGAAGTGTTGCATTTCAGCTCTGGTATCTACTTCAGAGTTCCTGTGTAACACAAGACAAGTTGCCTCAATACTTTACAAATCTCTAAGTGTATGACACATTTTTTCAAGTGCCACTAAGCATGGGGGAATATAGAACAGCAGAGCTCTCAGGGCTGCAACTGAAGGCAATGAGAACAGGTCTTTGACATCTTCCTGTGACATATGACAGCGAACCACTTTGTAGCAACAAAAATTGTACCATAAGTGTTTTTCTAGTTGCTGTTAAAACCATTCTCCCATCAGTGAAACAGATTCAAATACTCCTTTTAATTCACAGAAATATATGAAGCTTTATGTTTAAAGCACCTAAAAAGAATGACACACTGATAGACACCTTTAAAAAGCCTGTGAAGAAATTAATTATTCTGTCTTCACAGTAGAGTTTGAAGTGTGTACAATAAAGAAGATAAAATAAACGTCAAATAACTGCTCATGTAACCAAGCACCAACTGGTCATGGGTCACTTTGAAGAAAAACAAGTGTACATGTAATTACAGTATCAGAAGATATAAAGTGGCAGCTGAAATGAGATTGGAGACATAATTCTGACACTGTACTGTTTAAGTGGTTGGCCTTGGAACCCCCTAATCATGCTCTTTTATCATCAAGGATGAAGTGAATTCATTTTTTAAATCAATAGAAAGCTACTATTTAAAATAAAGCTATTGCTTGTCATTGATTAGACATAAAAGTACTTTACTCTCAGGACATATTCATGAAGCTCTTCAGCTACCTCTGAAAATACTTCATAATGACACCAGGGTGATTAAACACCTCACCCAAGCTCAGAGGCCAGATTGGCTAAGAAATTTTGTAAATGTTCCTGTTGGTCTGTGGAGTGGCTTGTGTGAGTTTTGCAAATAAATGGAGACTTCTGCCTGGACTAGGATGCTCTCAGAACCACTGTGTCTCATGTGCAGGGCTGTATTTTTAAATAAATATTAGCAACCTGGCAGGCCACTGGCTACACTGTGTAAAAAGCTTAATTTTTCCGCTTCTGGGATACAGTTTAGGTTAAGATGCATTAGCAGGTATGAAAGATATTCGGCTCTCTTTTTAAAGCTCTGTGCTCCTTTGTCTCCCTCTTCCAACTATTTTGGAAGCACCAAGAATTGTTTTCAGAAGTGAAATGCACCACTCAAATATGCCATGCGCAAGGCAAGACTGTTGATATTTCACTCGATCCCCGGTCAACCCCCATCTCCAGGCAGGAACGGAGAAACTTTTTTAGAAGCTTTCAGTGTTGGTACTGAGAGCTGACACCAGTGCATCCCCAGATATCACCTGTCACAGTCCTTGGTGCACAACCAGACTTTGCACAGGCTGTTCTTCAGCCAGCTCAGTGTCACCACTGTTCCCATTCTCAGCTGACAAAAGCTGGTATCCACCTCAGTTGGGAGGGCTCAGACCCTCTGGAGAGGAGGACACTGGTTTGGAGAGACTGTGGATGGGTGAGGGTCCTGTTTTCTGGCTGTTTGTATCAACAGCATGGGTTCTTGTAAATACTGAGGCCCATCAGAGGGTGTCTAACTGTAACAGCAGAATGGCTGCAGAATTTAACCCAATTCTTCCACTCCTCCTCATTTCTTATTAAATTACTTCCATTCACTGAGAAAGCTATTGGCTTTTCCTCCTCCAACACAAAATCTACAGAAATTATTAGTTAAAAAGGCTGGGGCAGGGGGGCAGACAGAGAAGCCAGTCCTCGAGAACAGGGTCCTTGTAATTTTTTCATGAACGATGTCAGTTTTGTGTCTGCTATCACATTGTTGTGTCAGGAGAGCCATGATGTCTGAAGAGATCAGTGTCACCTTAAGGTGAAAAAAATGAAGACTCAGACCTAAGGGCTGTTGCACAAACACTTACATACAGCCAGATGCAGAGGAAAACAAATTTACTGAGATCTTGGCAAGGGAAAATGTTCGCTCAGGAAATCAAATCTTCCAAATAAGGTAGTAGCTTGTTTTATGGATGGTGAGAACTATCTCTGCAGCAAGAGCCCTTGCAGTAACATCTTGAGCTCAGTCAAGAGAGATCACTCATATCTCTGCCCTTTTTAGTCCCTTTAGCCCAGCTGGCTACACTCTTATGAGACCACTCAAGCACAAGCATAATAAAGCAAGCATCACTACCTATTTGATAAACAAAACACAAAATGTCTTAAATAGCTTAATCATGTACAAAAGGTTGCCCTGCATTACGTCTTCTGCATGAATAGCTTTAAATGCCTGCTTACAAGGGATTTAGCTACGTACTTATTCAATCAGTTCTGCAAGCAAGACCACCTTCGGAAGGAAAGGTCAGATTGTCCCACCAGGATATTGAGTGGTACCTTTAAGCACACAAACTGGACAAGAAGAAGGTTATACCAAGTGGGTTCCTGCATCTTATAGTTGAATACCAAATTGTGAATGTGGCCAGAAGTTGAGTTCTGGTGGATGGATGGATGGATGGATGGATGGATGGATGGATGGATGGATGGATGGATGGATGGATGGATGGATGGATGGATTTTTTTTATCCTCAGAAAAATGCAAGGTCTGGATGTCAGCCTCACTTAGAAAATATCCATACCCCATATTCAAGGCAGAGCTCTTCAGAAACTTCTGATTATCCCCAACATGATACTTTTAGTAGGCTACGTACTTCTTACCCTCTTTTTCATGTGGACCTTCAGGTTATAAAACAAATTCTATTACTGCCCATAGCAGAGTATTGAGCACTGTGGGCAGACATAGAATGTGGGAATTAATTGGTTTAGACAAGGGCTGATTTTAAAAATGCAGTAGCAGGCTTAGCTGAAGTCTGCTGCTCCACTGTCTCATAACACCTGTCCTCTTAGTAGAAAGCAGCAGGAATGGGGCTTTGCACAAGGAAAAAATCATGTTGGGGTTTGTGAAAGTATGCTCTACTGCCAAGACAAGACTACTCTAAATTATTTGCACCAGAAGACAGATCAACAATTCCTAAGAGAAGTTTTACCCTGACACGATAAATTAAATTTCAAACCATGCTCTTCCTGAAGATTAAAGTCAGCTTTTGTAGACCAAAGGACATCACACAGTAACAGTCCACATACAGTGTACTCAACGAAAGAAAGAAGATGGTTTTCACCCAGTCTCTGGGTAATTTCTAATATACAGCTTTCAAGAAAAAGTTGATTATTAAGCACAATTGCTGGCTAGTGGTGAGGAACCAAATGCAGGACTCTTAGTCAAGAGTCATAATTTCTCGTTAGTAAAGAAACATAATTGCTCATTTGTTCTGGACCAGCAGTACTACTGAGCAAAAGTCTGTCAGTCATGTGTTCTGCCTACCACGGAACCATGAATTAGGACTCCGCAAAACTTTGCTTGCATCAGTAAATTTTCTTCAAACGAGTTCTGCTGGTTTGTCATTTGCTGTCATTTGCAAGGCTTCAGGAAATGAAAGCCTACTTGGCTACAGATTTGAATAAAGCAGAGGCTTAAAAGAAGGCAGAAAGCATAATGTGTTCGCTTACTGCAGGGACAGGCTACGTTCCTTCTTCCAGATGAGGGTGAACAAATGGATCTGAAAAGAAAATAATGAACATCAGTGCAGTTGATATTATGAAAGGAGAGGACACAATAGCTAGACGAGGGGAGAAAAAAGCAAAAGTATGTTGGCATACATCTTCAACTCATTTGGCTTCAACAGATTACTTTTCAAGCAGGCTATGATCTCCCCATCACAGTAAGAGCAATCCTCATGAGCACTGCTGGTAAGAAGTGTGGTGACACAGTTTGCAGGTGTAACATGAGAGAGGCTGTAAGAATTCCCCATACTAACCCCATCATGTGTTTCTGCTCCCTGCACAGCCTCACAAAGATGCTGCACCAATGGGGACCCTTTCCTCACTGGTCTTTGAACAACATTTTGTGAGATCAAATCTGAAGGCATCAGAGGGATGAGGATTTCTGCAAGGAAAATGAAAGGTGCCATGTCCTTTCCCAAAGTAGTGGCAAACTGAATAGCCCAGAGTGATCAGCACTAGAGAAGAAATCAGTGTGACACATGTTTAGTAAGTGAAATACCTGACAGACTAAAAAGTTTCTTTAAGATACTGAAAGACGTATCTGCAAAGCATAAGAATCTCATACATATCTGATTTTCAGTCCAGCTCTTCACTCCCAAGATCTCCTTAAAATTATAAAATTTGGCATGCTGAGAGAAAACCTGTTTAAAAAACACACTTTGCAAATCCCTATTCCTTCTCCCTGCACTATGAGAGAAATTCTTTCCAGACGAACACCTGGAATTTCCATTATTAGAGTCCACATGCAATGATAGTCATTAAAATGGTCTAATAATTATGCTGGCTGTATTCAATAAGTTGTGAGAGTTACCTGCTCCTGGAGTGTTTCCTCTCCAGTGATTACTTTTTCCCTTTCATCCAGTGCTGCTATTATTTTATTTTCTTGGTCCCAGGGAAAAGGTGCACAGAATTAAAGTGTTAGATGAAAAGCTTTCATTCTGGTAAGTGCTTAAGGGGAAACTTGCATAAACACCAGTAGAAAATAGAAATAACTCATTTCCATTCCTTTTTTTCTGAAGAGTGACTGATTTCTCTGTCAAACAACTTAACAAGCCTGGAACAGAAGTTGTTTCTCAAGTGAATAATAATGAGAAAAGAATGTGATTTGAGGTGGCTATTTAGTTCTGACTTATGTATTGCCCTGACTTACATATTACCTTAGATCAAGTAGTTTTCACATTAAAATAAAACAGAGGCTTGGCCCAAACAAGTCATTGGAAAAGTCCTAGCTTTGAGTCAGATCTGAAAAAGACCAACATCTTACTGGGTATGGTGAAAGAAGGCTACTGGGATTTTTTGTGTTCCAGTTACTTTTCTTAAAATTATTATTTTCACTTTTAAGTTTTCTTCTGTCTGTCTATAATGACTTTAAAGACCTCCAATGTAGCTTTTGCAGCATATAAATAAATACACAACTTCACAGTACAGCTGTGAGGTTTTATTTTCTGATTTCATGTTACCAGCATTTCACCTCAAAGACACCTCCCAGACCTACAGTCTGTAAGTAAAGAACAACATCTCTGATCATAAATCAGTGCAGAAATATGCAACAGTTTGCAGAATTAGAGTTGGCATGAATCCTGTTTCTGGCAGATGAACCCACAGGCCAGACAGTCTATCAGCAGAAGACCTGCCATCCTCACACCAGCAGAATTGCTAAAAGGCTGTTATGTATACCTTATACCTCTTTTTTGCCTGTAGGACCAACAGGACAGGGCTATAGACATGTCTCATATATATAAAATGAGGGAGAAGAGTCAACAGACAGCAACCTGACACAGGATTTAAGAAAAGTGAAGAAAGCATGAACTGAGACAAAGCATTAGAACATTAGTGCTGATGTTTCCTATTGGATGTAAAACATCTGTCCGAAACATCTTTTGATGTTACCAGCCAAGCAGTAGCCAAAAGATGCAGACAGAACCCCCTAACCTTGTGCTTTGACCAAGTACCACAACCAGACCACAGACATCTTGGCACTTGTTAGTGGGAGAGCCTGAAAGACCTGAAATCAAACTGCGAGAAAATTCAGTATAATCAAAAAAGCTTCCTTCTCCCTAAGAATGTGCAATAAATTTTGTGACAATTATCTTGCACTGAAGTCCTGGTCATGGAAAGGAAGAATCCACAATGTGCAGTAGAGGTGAAAGCATCTAAGGGGTTATAGTGATAAGGATAACCTTACAGTGATTACTATAAATTACAAAAGTTTGAGACTCAAAATCACAGGCATGGGTAATTAGGTGAGAAAAGTATGGCACCAGCTGAAGCTGCCAGGGCCCTGGCCTCAAAATAAATGCTAAAGTTTTATCCATCCAACCATATGAACCTGCAGGAGGCAAAGCAAGATAGAAAAAGAAACCCTCACAATCACCCAAGCTGATGAAAAATGTGTGTAGTTTGCCTCAAACAGGAAAAGCTATTTGTCTGCAAACATGATGGGTGTCTGGAGGGCTCTCCCAGGTCAATGGCACCTCCTCTAAGTTTCAGCAAGGTGCTGCATCTTCTTCTTCTTCTGGATTTAAATGCTCAGACCTAGAGGCCAAACTGCAACAAGAGGACAATGGGAAGCAAATCATGGAAGCCCAGAAATTCTTCCTCCTGACTCTAAAGCTAAATTAAAAAAAAAATCATCGCAACTCATCTGAAAGACATATAACAGCTTGTTTTTAATTATCTAAGGAACACTTTTTTCTATCATGCAAGGAAAAATATCCAGCAAAAATGACATTAAACAACCATTAAGGATGCCAAAGAGCAGACAGAAGTGACAGCTAATCTGAACCTACGAAATGACAATGCTGACCCTTTTCTGCTTTTGCTTAAAATTTCTTCAAATACTTCTTGTGAGCTGGGGGATTTTGGCAGTTTTCTTTTGTTTTCCCCAGTTATTTATTTTGCTATTAAATACATCATATATCTATTTGTTTATGGGCTTATGTTTGTTTGTTTTTACAACCCATTAGGTTTATAAACTCTCTTCTATATGTCTGTTTCATTTATTTGAACTACAATAGATCAGACAGGATTAGTTGCTTAGCAACATTTCAGTGACAGAATGTATTTTGGAGAATTTGCAATGCTCATACTAGAGGTCAGAAAATTTTATAACATCGTAAGCCAACCAGAAAATATGTTTCAACAACAAAGATTTCTTCCAAGGCTTCTATTTCAATAAGAGAGGATTTCAGAATACCTCCAGAATGTTCTTCTGGAAAAGGGATAACATATATTTAAAATGCAGAAGGTAATAGGAAGGCAGGAAAATACGAGTAGGTTTGGATGAAGTAGCATCATACCTTTCATAAGTGCATTTCATATCTTCCTGCAGTGCAGCTGTACTCTTTCCTGCTACACAGGCTGCATTCTTGTATTTGCAGGAAGGATAAACAGAATAAAAAAATCTAGCTTTATGAAAGTCTAATCAATTTTGATTTCTACCTGCCAATAAGTACAAAAGAGGCTAACAAATAATGGCACAATTAAACAAATGGAATGTACTCAGGGAAGAGAAGATATTTTATGCAATGCTGAGGATGCTGTAGATTCGTTGAAAACAAATTGCATCTGATGGAAGATTAGATGGTGTCTCTTTTGTGATATTTCCTAATTTACAAAACATTGAATTAGTTTCGCGTGACACTTAGATACTGTACCTTGGCACACAAAAACCACATCATCCTCTGGTCTTTCCCAGAGACATTTCTAACTTTCATGCTTGGATTACAGTGTGCAGTACATCACACCTGGATTCCCCAAACCTGGAGATGAAAGGCATCAATTCTGTGTTGGTTTGGGTTGCTTTGTAGTTGGTTTGTTGGATTTTTTAATGATTGCCTTAATGTTCTTGGGATCATTATGTGTAACAGAATGAGTTCATACTTAAGTTGGTCTCTGCAGCATCCAAAATGCAAGGGTATAACATAAACCCAAAATGCCTTTTGCACTGGCATTCAGCTGATAAAATATACCTTTTAGGAATGTGCTACTTCCATCCTACTCCAAGTGTCTTTATGGAAATCATGTGTGGTTCTTCATTTTTAAGACTCTAGAAAGGAACTGAATGCCAAAATTGAAGTAACACAAGCTTTGTTTTAACAGAAAATTTTCCCAAGTATAAGGTAGGAATCCTTCCCTAAAATTCTTCAGTGGTGTTTTCTCCTGGATATATCAACAGTACTCTGCATTCTTGGTTTGCCAAGTTCCTTTGCCTTTCTCTGGCAAAAACTGTTTATGCTGGGCCAGGAGAGGATACACACTAACTGAAAAACTGAAAACCACAGGAAAAATTTAGGAAAATTGTTGTTAGTGAAACCAGATATGCTCAGCAAGCTTTCAAAGATAACAAGCTCCCAGCCAATTTTACAAATACTATTTTTGGCTGTTTCCTGCCTTATATAATAATTTCCCTAAGGTCAGACAGTTTAATGCATTTTTTGGACTATATGGATGACTACACAACACCTCAAATAAGGGAAAAGACAACCAGCTCTCTTTCCCCCTGTTATTTCCAGCATTATCTGAGAAACTTGTTTCAAAGAAAGAGAGGAAACCACTGCCTTAGTAGAGTGGTCAGAAGTAGCCACCATGTGTTGTTTGTCTGCTAACAGAGGATTGAGTAGTAATAGAGAAAAATGAGGTTAAGAGATAATTAATTTCCAGAGACAGAACACTGTTTATGAATAATAGAATTTACTCTATCTCTTTTAGGCAGCATCTTAGATTGAGATTTACATTATTCAAGGGCTTTTTGAGGAAGAGTTCACAGTCATTTTTCAGCAAGAAAACTAGCAATTTCTTCTAAGTAATCACTCATACAAATAAAACTGCGCTTTGATGTTTCACCATTTTAAGTTTAGCTAAGTTTTTGATGACTATTTTAACAGGGTAAAATAATATGACTGTTGCATGGTATTAGTGCATTGGCTAGACAGCAAAAGCTCTAGTTAATGTTCCAGTACAGATTCACATCCTTAAAAATTAATGAAACATTCATCTTTGCGAGTGGAACTTTCCATGCAGAATGTCACAGTTATAGTTTTTGAAAAACTGAGCCAGTTTTCATCTACTGCTTTCAAGTCAGCTAAAGGTGACTCTTTCCTTTCATTACCTTTCATTTTCTTTCCTTTCATTTCCTTTATTCCAGAAGAAAGATTCAAATACATTGCAGGGTCCTTAATGGTGGGCCAATACCTCTAAAAGGTCTGACTGCAGAGCTGCACTGCAGTTTCAGGCTTTATTTTCGGGTGGCAAAGGGCCTGGAGGAGCCTTGAGGGGCATGGCAGGGAAGTGGGAGGCTTTGCAGCCTTCCTATCAGGCACTACAAGACAAAAATCTGCACTGTCACCTCAAAAACAGTTTGTCATGCCAATTCCACCTGCTGCAGCTGATAGAGGGCTCACTCTGCAGAGACTCAGGTCTGGCAGAACATGAGCCAGTTGTCTTCCAAGAACTGCATTAAACCAATGGGCTTAAGTTATACCTGAGTGGAAAAGCTGCGCAGTAAAAAGCACTGATACCACCTTGAAATTATCTGCACAGGAGAAAATTATCCTTTTTCCACTGAGAGAAGCAGAGCTTCAGGATGCTGCATCACAAAAATATATTACGTCCTCAGGAACAGACAGGTCCGTAAACTGGGAGCTGGAAGTGGATCACATGACAGCTCCTTATTTTTACTCTAACAGCATGATTTACTTCAATCTCTTCAGTTCCTGTCCAATGCAATGAGTGTAAGTTGATAATGACAAAAATGCTTAGAAGGTGCCTTATGTGATTTCACAGGAAAACAGCTGGGATATTTAATGCCTGACAGTGAACACCCCCTGTGTGCTCAAACTGCACTGACTGAACAAATCCCACTTGCATGTCATCTGCTAAACATCCTTGCTCAAAATGAGTACGCAAATTGTTATTTCCCTGCATTTATTTGCCAGAACCATCCAAAATGACCAGCTTAAGAAATAAATAAAAGAAATCAAAAATTTTCAATCTGACACTTGTTTGTCACATGCCTAAATCAAAACAAAAAATTCAAAGACAGGAAAAAGTCTCCTTATATACAACAAGCTCGGTGTTTGCTGCATTCTTTTACTGTGGTCTGAACCAGCCCATTCCAGCTTCCAGAACAGTGCCACATTGGAGCTACACAGTCATTTCCCCAGCTGGAGGCAGTTTCCTAAACGCTGATTGCTCTGGGAGAGAAACAGCCATATACGCCTACACTGAGAAAGCACCTTCTTCAGTAATATTCTCTGTTCAGTCCACTGCCTCATTGCATTTCCAAAAGTATGGGTACTCCAGAAATCTATCTCCCAAATCTTTTCCAAGCCCTGCTTTAATTGTTTTGTTCATGTTTTGGCAGCATCCAGTGAATTCTGCTCTACTTGGCAAGGAGTTTTTCTCCCATATACGTATTTTCCCCATATGGTGATTTACCAAAAATAATGGGCAGAAACATTAGCCAATCAAACTAATAACAGCATGATTTTAAACACATAAATGAAGAAGATTAAGATTTTGAGACTGGTAGTAAACTGTTATATAGGTGTACCAAGAGACTTTTTTTTCATTTTTCACAGCCATTCCTGTCTAACTCCAGAGAAGCAAAAGTGTGTGCCTTGGTCTGATGTATTATAAATGCATGGAAGCAAATGTCATAAGGTGTAGAGACTGGGGAGTCACTCACTGGCTTCCCTCTATAACTACAGAGATTTTCAATTCCAAAATCTGATGATGATGATGACAGTACTCCTTAGTTACTAAAACTTCACATTCATGGAAGGCTTTAAAAATTGGACCACAATGAATTAGAGGAACTTTAGGACAGTATTAAGTCAATAAAAAGAAGGTTTTTAACTGACATCAATTGCACTTGTCGTAAATGATAAAAAGCAGAAAGAAAGAAGACACTGCAGAAAATTGTTATGGCAATAGTTCTTTCATTGGGAAAATCTGATCACATTTCAGTCCTACTCAACGCATGTACAGGTGTCCTGGTTTCAGTCAGGGTAGCATTAATTTCCCCTCAGTAGCTGTTCAAGTGCTGCGCTTTGGATTCAGAATGAGATTGGTGTTGATAACACTGATTTTGGGTTTTGCTGAGTCATGTTAATCCTAAATCAAGGACTTTTTTTTCCCCTATCTCAGACAAAACTGGGAAGGAGCATAGCTGGGACAGGTGACCTAAACTGATTGAAGGGATATTCCACACCATGGGACAGCATGTCCACTATATAAATTGAGGGAGTTACCCAGAGGGTGGCCATTCTGGGTTTGGGGATAGGGTCTGGCATCAGTCAGAGCAGGGAGAGAAATTGTCTTGTGTATCACTTGTTTAGTTCTTTTCCTTTCCCAATATTATTACTATTATTATCATTATTATTATTATTATTATTATTATTATTATTATTATTATTATAATTATTATTATTATTACTTCATCTATTATTTACCATTTTTATTGCATTTTACTTTTATTTTAAATATTAAACTATTCTTATCTCAACCTACAAGTTTTACTTGTGATTCTTCTCCCCATTCACTGTGGGGTGGAAGTGATAACAAAGGGCCGAGCAAAATACTGCATGGTGCTTAGTTTTCCATCTGGGTTTAAAGCACAACAACAGGGTCAAAGCATATTACTCAATCCTCAGTACAAGCCTTTTTGGATTGTTCAGGAAATGCATTAAACCCAGAGACACACACATGCCCAAAGGCACACAAGTGATCTTTACCAAGTGAGGTCAGATCCAGGGTTGCTTATGGCATGATTAGACTGTGTTTTGTGTTGCCTGCACATCATACAGCACCAGTCTATGCCTCATTACTGAGGTTGCAAGATTAATGCACAGGTCCCAGAAGCAGCATAGTCTGGTTATTTTTCATCTTGTCTTTACTGAGGGAGACCAGGTTGACAGCTTTTAATCTCACTTGGCATTAGCTGATCTCTTAATAGATGAGAAGTCAGAATCTGTCCCACAGATATTTAACTAAAATTAAGCTTTCCCAGCAAACTTTAGATTTTACTTAGAGCTACAGTAACATCTAGATAATTCTTGACCATACTGAAGACCAGTTTAACAGCATTTTCATCCAAGTAGTTGTACTGTTTTGTTTAACTTCTTCAACTGAACTGCAGCAAGGAAAAGGATAATTCCCAATAGTGAGATGATGGCTTACGAAGTGGTAAAATGATCTGGCCTTAACCTCATCCTTCATCAAAGCTATTGGTGATAGAAGGTCCCCATTTCCCTTTAGCAGAAATGTAATTAAGAAAGTGAGGCAGAAAAGCAAATGAGAGATATCATTTCTAACATGGGGAGAGATGACGACAAGAAGCATGTAGGCTGAAGGGTGTGATCAAGTCTGGCACTGCAAAGGAAAACAGAGCTCCATGAAATGGGGCCTATGTCCTGCCTCACTGGATAACTTGTGCTGTCCACAAAACTTTGTAAATCACAGACTGCTTGGGGATTTTTTTTTTTTTTGTCTGGGAAGTATTGAAGGTGGAGGTAGATACTTGAGAATGGGTAACAGTTTATCCATTAGAAGACTGCACGCCTTGCAATGCCTGTGAGTAGCGCTGCTGTATCCGTGAGGTTTGGGGTGGGATGGACCATGCACTCCTGGAGCTACAGGACTGAATCAACTATATGAGGAGACACCACAGTAGAATGTGATTCCTGACTGAGAGCAGAGCATGTGTTAAGATGAGAGTGTTAAACCAGAATCTAAAACTGGGTCATAGTTCAGCCATCTATGGCTTTTATTTTAACCTATATTTACTTTTAAGGTCTATTATGATATTCGTGTCTAAAAGATTAGACTGTTATTACTAATATACCTCCATTTCCATAAGTCTGCAGATCCCACTCAGACAAAATTTCCCATGTAATAAATTTGAAGGGCATGTAATATTTGACCCAGTATAAATAAGTAAAAATAAACTTTCAAGTGGTTTTTTTTATTCAAAGGTAGAAATTCTTTCTGTGTTTTTCCAAGAGGATTACTGTGATGCAAAACAGCTTGAAGTCAATCACACTGTCACTAGAAAACTGTCTTTGCTATGTTTTTAAGGAGATGGAACCAGTACACTAATTACCAGCCATCTGTGATGGGAGCTAGGGATTCACTCTCTCTCTTCCCTTCCTGCTTTTATATGTAGACAGATTCAGATCAGAATCCCTGGAGCATCCTCCAAGGGATAAAAGCACATGAAGAAGGTCCCTGTTGTGAGCTGATATGCGTCCCACAAGCGAACATCAAAAAAAGGATTGGCTAATCATCAGGTTTCTTTTGAATATTAAGGACAGTGAAAGAGCATGTGTCTTCCTGGCTGATCCTGTGATGCATCTAGTGAGCCATAGGCCAAATCCACAGAGCAGCACTGAAACTCAGCTTGCATCTGCAGGAGCCAGGGTGGCTTGTACCCAGCAGCTGACCCCCTGACAGCTCCAGCCACTGGTGGGACAGTGGGATACATTCAGGCTGCACACACAGAGGTTTCCAAAGCTTGCATGGAAAGCAAGGAGGGCAGAGAGGCACAGAGATGGGCCTTGCTGTTCAGACAGCCCCTGTCACTACAGCAGGGACTGTCATTCCTGGTAGATGAACAGGCATCAGGAGAACACATGTCAGCTGAATTTTCCTAGAAGTGAGAGCATTCCTTTGCCAGACACTGCTCTACTTAGGACCTCTTAATTTTTACAGATTCACATAAAATAAAAATAATCCTGGAGTCATAAGTCAGACAACTGCATGTTAAAGCACTACCAGACAGAAAACCTTAAAATAAATTCTGCTCTGGAAAATGTCAGACAATGAGGCTATTGAGGTCATGTAATGATATTTCAGCACCTGTAATCTTTGAGAGAGAACACCTCATCTACAAACTGTTTCTCTGTCTTTAGAAAGAACTTGAGCTGAATTTTTAAGATTATTGCTCAAACACATATGGGCTTAGCACAAAGCTATCTATGACATACATTACAAATTTCTCTCCTTTCCAGAACAAATGAGCTGAAAAGAGGTTTTTTCTTACATGAAAAAGATAGAAATTACACAGGTTGTTTCATAGAAGTATTTCCAAACTAGAATATCATTAAAGACTAAACATCCCAAATGTTTTAAGCACTCACATTTTGCTGGATGAAAAAAGGTGCGAGTGATGGGCAATTTTAGGAAAGAAGAATGATAACAGATGAAATGGGAGAAAGGTGTTTGAACTTGTTTCCAGCAAAAAGAAATCTCAAGGAAATCATCAAAATAGCAGTAAAAGCTTTTTTTATCCCAACAGTAATATTGTGGTTTGAAATTTGGGGAAGTCAGCATATTTTCAGATTCTCTGTGAACCCTTTCCAAAGCAGATTTATGAGGTGACGTAAGGAAAGTTGGGTACCCTGTTTACCTGCCCCTCTACCAGCATCAGCTATCACAGAAAAATCCTGTGTGATGGCTAATACACACACACATACACACACACCAGCTCACACTTCCTTCTCTTCCACCTGCTTTTACTCTAACCGTGAATTCCACTGGAGCTCATGGGGATTTTATCTGATAGGATTAGGTCCGCAGCATTCTACAAGGCACATAGAATATCACACTCCAGGACACCATGTTTCAGAATTGGGATGCAGAACAAAAGTGAGGGATTTTCTTATGTGAAGAGAGAAAGAAAATCAAGCTCTTAGCATTGCTGGAACCTGAAAAATTGTCTGTGGGAGTTGTGAGGCTGAAAAGAGATACAGATCTTCTCTATCTTTTTTCCAAGCTGATTCACTCCTCAGTGGCATAAATTTTCTTTATGTGCAACTGCTATCTCTTAAATAGATCTTGCTGTGGATATAATAGGAAACTTTAACTTGCTTCTAAAAACATAATTATGGGTGCAAATTCAGGGAGCAGCCTGATATTGCAAATTGATAATGCCATTCCCTGTGCCTACACTGCTGCTATAAATCAGAATTAATGACATTAAAATCAGTAAAGATTGCAATGATCCTGATAGCCTTCCAACTTCTTTTATATCATTGAGAGAGCCCTGACTTTAGCAAGTGCTTCATTTTGGCATGGAGTTTGTTGTTTGCATTCATTTTTCTCTTGACATTCTTCAGTCCACAATGAAATTGCTTCTCTTAAGAAGGGGAATCCATGTAAAGTTGCAAGCTGACCCATATCACGCTTTCCTTAGGCACACCATCATACCCAGCCCTGCCCAAAGTCCCAGGGAGGCAAGCTTACAATTTACTATGATGAAGTGGCTCATGCTGAGACTGTGCCTGGTTGTGCAAGAAATCAAAAGCAAACACTTCAACACACACCAAAAAAACCTACCCAAATTCACTAACTTCTTCTTTGTGTAACAACCACTCACTTTTCATAAATTAATGAGCAGGACAAAGAATTGTCCTTTACTTTTGCCTCAAGCTCATCCTTCGCCAATAACTGTTCACAATTACTTACATTCTTGATTTTCCTTTGCTTATGTTTCTTGGAACTGCTTCTCCTCTGTTCACTTACTAAGATTTTGTCATCCATACTATTTTCCAAAGAACAACTCTGTCCAACCAAGAAGAGATTACCAAGATTTGGTAAATGGGCCATGATTTCATCAGCCATCCTAATGAAATTCTGGATCAAAACATGAGGGGCATCATGGGAGAGATGAGTCCCAAACCTACCACTGTCTACCAGATAGTTCTAGTTCACCTGTCTGGTCTGTCTCAGCTCTCTGCCTGTAAAATAAGAATGATGACAAAATGGAAACCAGTGAAGAGAGGTTTTCAGAAACCTCTAGAGGCTTTGCTTGTTGGAAAATAATGTCATATAGCAAACCTCAAAAAAGAACTGGCTGGCTAAAACTGTATTTATCCAGACCTTTTCCACTGAAGTCAAGACCAGCTCTGTCACAGTTTTAATGCTAGCATTTCCTGAGCTTGTGACTGTAGTAGCTGAATCTGCAGAGTTCTCAATAGGATCTTTGAAAGGCAGCTAAAGAAATATTTAAATTATTTATACCAGTTTATATTTGGGCTAACCTTCCTATACCACATCTGAGAAAATGCAGGCAGAAGATTTATTTAGGAAATTATCTTTTCCACAAATATGGATTCAAAAATGCTAGGAAAGAAGGTATTCTACCATGTTGGGCAAAACGACAAAATGTCCTCTTAAATGTTTCAAGGACCTCCCCCATATCAAGTTCTGAAAAACATGGTTTAAAACAAGGTAATGTTGAAACCTACTAAGTTTGTCTCTGGTCATCTTTTCTGCATTTTACACATTCTCAATCTTCTCATTCTCAATCTTCTCATTCTCAATCTTCCCAAAAAGAGGTCAATGTCAAGCTGTTATCAGTTGCAATGGATGCAATGTTGTCCTCTTCCAATTAGCTGAATCCATGAAACTGCAATCTCAGTTTCTTATTAGGGCAAATTCTGCCAGGCAGTAAAACACAGCAAAGTGCCCTGGGCCAGACTGCAGATTGCAGATGAGGCACACACAGATAAGGGTGGCACAGTCTCTTCCATAGGGAATGAAGGCACTCTAGACAGTATGGGAAGGATATATCAACACAACAAAGTACAGTAATGATGTACCAGCAGGGGCTTCCTGGGCAGGGGAGAGATCTCATTGCAGTGAGATGCCCTGCAGTCTCCTCCTCCCTGAGAGCAGAACTTGTCAGATCTACCCAGTGCCTTTCTCCGCCAGGAGGTACAACCACGGTTCACTTCTGAAGCAGAAAAGTTATAAAAATGTAATGGGGAAGCTGGAGAAAAGAAGAGGTGACAGCAATGTTAGCACATCTTAATTGCAGAGAATTTTGCCCTCGAGCCTTCACATGCCTTTGCACATCACTGTCACTCTGAAGTGGGAATGAGAGCAGAAGCAAATCTTTAAATGCATGTTCATATATATATACATATATATATATGTGTGTATTTGTGTACATTTGTGTAAAATTATTAAAAATGCAACTGTGTCCCCTAGTCTGAGAGTTTCAGAATATCTAATTTATCTTCAGTGAAAACACAGAGGCACAGAGCAATGAACATCCCCTGCTGTTAGCTGTTTTGGAAAAGAGCCCTGCTTAGCTTTTCAGACATCTCCTCCTCAGAGCAGTATTGCCCTGTAATTTCAAGTCATAAAACTAATACTGAGAGCAAACTAGAGTAAATACAGCTGCCACACTTTACTCCCACCCCTAGACACTCCTCGTCTGTCTTTCTGGAGGGAGTCCCTTTAGAGGCTCACCCATGCATGTTTCATCTGTCTCCACAGTGCCTGACACAGCTGAGAGATTATTTTCCTCAGGCAGGGCTGTGGAGGGTTCAGAAAAGCTGGTGTATTACCTGCTTTGCTGGTTTCCCCCTCATGTCAATCACCTGGTTTTGTACATTAAAAAGGCCATGGTGATGTCCCAGTTAAATGATGCTGTCACTCCGGAGGCCTTTGGAGGATCATTAAGAAACATTGCAGTTGAGGAGGTGGGAGTGAAAAATCCATCAGGTTGGCTAGATGGGCTGTATAAGCACTTTCATTAGAGGTCTATTGTGAAATCCAGGGAAGGAAAATCTAAAAGGGGAAGATGATCAGGCCACTGTATGACTGCTCAGATGCATCTTCACAGGAGCAGGGAAGAAGAGGCAGGATTGCAGCTCTGTATCTGCCTCTTCCCTCTGTCTCATGCTGCTAACACAGCAGCAATGCTGGAAAGATTATTACCTGGATGTACCTATACCAAAAGCCAAGGAACGGGACAAAGAGGAGAAAATAAGAGGGATGGTGCTTTTATGCAGGGACAGAGCGAGACACTAAATCAGAGAGGAGGAAGCACCTTCCCATCTGCCCCAAGCAAGTGGCAAGCAGTGAAGGTGGATGTACCAAGAGAGGATGGACCTGCATTGTCCCTGTACCACTGCATCTGCTGCAGGTTTGTGCCACCAGCTTCTCTGCAGCAAGGGCATGCAGGTGGCCCTGACTTCCAGCACATCCTTAAACATCAGGGGATCCGCAAGGTGCTGGAATGCAGTCTCCTTTGAAACAGACAAACCACGTCCAAAGAGACCACCTCAGGAGAACACTACTTGAGATTTCCCTATAATCACCAAGTACCACAGTAATTTGCATGGCCTCATCCCATTCTCAGAGCAATTCAAAGCACAGAGGTACATCTTTGTCACCTGTTCAAGAGAAGCTCAAAACTTATTGAATGGAAAAGGCACATTTATTGCAGGTCTTTCTGCATGCTAAGTATGAGTCAGCATCACTACAGATCTTTATAAGGGGCAGGGCTTTTGTATTTCTTATTTCTGCATTTTCTACAAAACACGGATATGTAAGGGTAATAATCCAGCTGCTGCCTGTACTAGGTGCTCAATTTCTGCATTATTCATGAACAAAAACCCCTGCTAAAAGGTAATAGAGCCTTGTGTGAGAATAAAAGAAGCTCAAGCAACATGATTTGTACCTAAAAGGAATTAACTGAACAAATCAATATGCCTGCCTAGAAAATTAATCTATATATCCAAAACAAGCAAAAGAAGAGCTAAATTGCAGACATAGTCCCCTCTTTTGAATGAGTCCTATTGATTTTGTCCAATCCTTCCAAAGAAAAATGATAGTAGAAAGCAGCTTGACTAGGCAAAGACACAGACATGCTGACAGAAATCCCACTTGGAGCAGAAGGCTATACTGTCGACCTTCAGAGATTACTTTCCACAACTCTGTTTTTATGAAAAGCACTGAAAGCTTCTCCCTAAAGAAGGTTGAATAAGCATCCTGAAGCCCCATGGATTTGAAAGCGTTCAGCCTTCTTGATATCAGTCACAAAATTCAATTCTTATTTAACATAACCTCAAAATGTGTCTGACAGCAAAGCTACCATTCTACCCAATTACTGTTTACTAAAAAGCCATAAAAACCAACTATCCTATTACATCACTGATTTTCTATATGCAAAAAAGTAACTCATATGCTGATGACCTTAAATGACCACTTCCAGGAGGCTGATCTGTTCAGCACAAAGCAGAGAAGCACCTTTAAAAATGAACAATTATTTCTGAAAGCAATACCTGTCAGTAATAAGCTGAGCACTCTCTAGATGCATAATTTAATCTCACAGTCCATTAACTTTCCCTCTTCTTAGACAGCCACTGGACTGTCATCATCTTGTAATCTTTAATACATTGTGGGAATACTTCAACCTTTAATCTTTAGGCATCTCATAACTTCCTCTCTGATACCTTATGTTCGCTGTGTTTAAATAAAATAAAGCTGAAAAAAACCCAATTCATCTATGTATTTTGGTTGACAGCCAAAAAGCAAGGTTTTTTGAAAGAATATCGAGAGCAGGAAGAAAACATCCCGTATGAAAGCCCATCAGTTTCCCAGAGAGACTGTAATTAAGTTGCAGTTCATAGAAACATAAGAATTGTCAAAATGTCTCCCACTAGAGAGAACCAAAGAACAGTGCTTCAGGGGAAGAGAAACATTATGCTGCAACAAAATATGCACTTATATTATAACAAGGAATGCATCTCATCTAACCGCTGGTCAGCACTCTTTACCATAAAATAACAATAAAACTAAGAGATTCAAACAGATAAAAAGAAACAATTTTAAGAATCTTTTTAGAAAAAAGTAATAGTAAAGGCTTTCATTAAATTAAAAAAAAAAGAAAAGAAAAAGATTTTTACTCACTTTTTTGTTTCTGATATTATGGCTTAAACCAAGTATGTTTCTCATAACTGAAAATGTAGAGTTGGGCAGGGGTGTTTACCTCAGCCATGAGTCTGATTGTCACAAGCCAAATCATGACAATCCAAAGCTGACTACAGTCTGAAGATATGCAGCTCCTTCCTTGATTTTTTGGGAAAAAATGGCCCCTGCACAACTATTCCTTGAATAGCAACTAACAATTTTGCCCAGTTTTGTGCTTGTCCAGGCATGTCTCCTTGATTTCTTCTCAGGAGTTTTACTTTTTCTGATTTTTAAGAGGGCAATGAGAGAGTCTAAAATGTGCATGTACACAAAGCAGAAAATATGTAGTGCAGAACATTGCTGCTGTGTTGTTCCCTAGCCTCAGTTTAAAGGTGTTCAACAGCTTATTAATTTCTGACTGATGCTGAAAATTGAGTAGACATCTTCATTGAACTTCCCACAATGCAAACCATAGCTTATTTTTTTTCCCTGGGAGGTGGCAACTAATTCAGAAGCCATCGATGTATATGAGGAGATTAATTTGTTCCATCTGATTTGTATTCCCTTGCAGCCAGCAACAATGAATGTAATTTATCATCATGTTGCCCAACTGTCTTGAGCTACTTGCAGTAGTCTTTTCATCAACAAGTTTGGCCTCTTTGCTATTCAAGGCCCTTCATTTGGTGATAGCTTAAACCACAGCATGTTTAGGAAGGGTATTCTCTGCTAGGTAAATTAACACAGAACTCCTGGTAGCAGTCAATACATGAAATGGGGCATAGGAGATAAATTATTATGTGGGTTTGTATATGGCATTCTTACACATCTATGAAAGTGAAATTGACTGGCTTCTTCTCCATCAACATAGCAACACATTTCTAAGGTGTGATACTGTTATTATCCTTTTCTGAGCTGTGGGGAGAGCAAACGGGTTCAGGCCTTCAATGCCCAAACATGCTGCTTCTGTTCTGTGGTACTAACTAGTCAAGTGCTTGCTGTGAGCATGTGGAAGCCAGGAGGCCTTTCAGGCTCAAATTAGTGGAAAAAGATCAGTTTCATTCCAACTGATTCATGTTCATGGCCAGGAAGATATTGCGGACAGGCATACATCCCACAATTTGCCTGTGATCTCTGACAAGCCCAGGGTCAAGAAAGAAGACAACAATGGAGCTCATAGCATGACTCAGACCTACAACAGCTCTTCCAGTATTCTTCTGCTCAAAAAGCGAGTGAAAAGGGCCACTAGTGGATGAAGTGATTGGTATGAAGTACTCCTTTTGTAATCCATGTATTGTGTGGACACTCTGTCTTCCAGAAGGTTAACCCCATCTTTCCAGATCAGGACTGTAATAGATAAATCCTACAAGGGGGCATTCCTCAAGACTGTGCTAGTGCCACTCTCCATTGCAATGGCTGCACTTTCCAAAGGCATACAGAACATGATAGCTTGGACTGTTAGAATATGGTGCATCTGAAAGCCTCAGAAGTCTGTTATGAGTGTGATTTGTAAGTTTGGTATTGCAATTATGTCAAAAAACATGCCAATTTGCCAATTTCATTTCAGAAAGTAAGTGAATTTCATAATCCTCTTAGTTCCAACTTTCCTCTGTGTTTGTCCAGATTTCTTTCAGCTTTTAACACACTGTAGCCCAAGTCCTTTCACAAGGAAATAGAATAAATCAGGCAGTGAATGTCACTTTTAATTGACGCTAGCAGGCTTCTTCCCAGAGATGCTGGGAGACCCCAAATGGAGTCTACAAGGGCAAGGGACAGGCTGGACGCTATTGTGGGGAGACTTACTTACTGCTGTGGGAGGGAGAAGAACAAAGAAAACAGGAGAAGTGCTTTGAAACCGCTCTACATCAATAGTGTCCCAAAACTTGAAAGGAGAATTTCGTATTCATGGAGGCTGTCATTCAATTCACAGGCGGGAGACACATGTCCAAATGCCTGTAGCCACAGGTGACAGCTGCAAGACCAGACTCCCTTTACTACAGGACCTGCCAGTGTGTGTCTCAGTCCTGACTTAAAATTGTTACCCCTAGGTTTGTCAAGGTTACCTGCTCTGTGGCAGTAAGATGCTATCTGCAGTGTCTGCTTCACTTGATTTAAAGTGATAATGTCAGCTGACAGCAGAGATGTCTAGCACCTCCCCAAGAATTTTTTCTGGGTAGCAAAGGACAGTCACTCATTATTTTCTGATGAACCAGCTCTGCATCTTTTGTACGCCCATGTAATGATTCCAAGATGAGAGATTCTGACAATGAGAATTTATCCGACTCAAAGAGACCAGAAGAAACACAAGGGTGACTGGGTGCTAAATATGTTTAAATTTACAGGGGCTGAAAGAAGTCCTACTAAAATCTTGTCCATGCATGAAAGGGAGCAGGCATATGTGAATTTATAGTAAAGCTCATCATAACATTTATCAGACTTGGTCTACATTCAAAATATCACCCGTCCTAATATGCACCAAAAAAACCAACCACCCCCCTGCCCCCCAAAAAACCACCACCACCTTCCCCAGGTGCAGTACTCTAGCACTCTTCTGTGAAACTCAGCACCAGGTGAGCAAATAACATTCAAGAGAAAATGGAGAAGGGAATTTCATGCTCTGTGAGATCTCTGGCTGTTATAGTCAGTATAGGCTTTATTTACCCAGAAAAAGTACACATCAACTCTCTCAGAGCATCAGCAAGCTATGTAGTAATAGGGATTGAAAAAAAAAAATGTAATTTCCCCGATCTTACAAGGAATAGAGTTGCTGTTGGAAGGAGGTCAGAGTGGTGAGGAACCAAGTGAGAGACACAACCAGGCATGCTGCTGTTGCACACTGCCACACCTTCAGGAATAAGCATCACAAACAGATTTTCTGAACAACCTCACACTTCAAGAAGCCCAAAAAATAATCACTAAAAGATAAATCACCAGGGCCAAATAAAATTCAACAGAGAAAATAAGAACAGACTGAAATAAAAACCTACAGACTGAAACTTAGTGAATCCCAAGGAGTTCTCTGAGTTTTTTCACATTAATATTCTAAAGACATAAGTTTGAGGCTTCTAGCCTTGTGAAATGATGAATATCTGCAGGCAAGACAGAGAAAGCACTACAGTGACAAACAGCATATACCTCTAAAGTACATATTTTCACCCACTTTTAACAGGGAGTTAAGACTAGAGAGCCAGTCAACAGCTATCAATCTGCCAGGACTGCAGAAAGTTGCACTATGAATAGGTTTTGCTTCCTGATGGAACCCAAAGTGCAGTAAAAATTAGATTTAAAAACTATGGGGATGAAAACTATGGGGTTACTTTATGGGGATGAAGTGTTTCATGGAGGTAGGAATTCACTGATCACAGCAATGGTCTTATCAAGCTGTTTGGAATACAGCCACAGGAGAAAAACACCCCATGAATGCCCTGTACAATACTAGACGGAGCCTGTGTGACCTGCCCACGGTCAAAGCAAGGAGTCTGCAAGGGAGTTCATAATATGGCCCAAACCTGCCATAATTCTGTGGGTAGCCTTGTGCTCCAGAAAAGACTAAGCTGGGCCACTTCACTATCAAGTGAGTGACGTGAAGTGCTCCAGGTACCAGGTAGTGAGCCCTACTCATCTTCCAGGAGATAGGGAGATCAAACTTTTTCTATTAAGAGCTCAATGCACAGTTCTATCCTCTTCCTCAAGAGTACCAAGAATGTGGCTCCTTTTTTTCTTGTGTACCAAATGGTTTCACCGCCTGACAACCAAAAGCATATTGGTCTCAGTATGCTTTTCCCACTCTTATTTAAGATATTCTGCACAGTAATGAAATAAATCCCCTCACACATCCACATCCTGAAATGTTTTATGCAGCAAAGGAAGTAAGTACAATGTCACTATTGAGGAAAATGACATATAACATTCTCCATTAATCATTTCAAAACCAATTGCCACAGTTCTGAATCTGTCTTAATTCTGTAGATTAATCTTAATCTTGTAGTACAAGATCCATTCTTCAGCCTACAATACAATCTATCAGCAGTTATGTGACCTGAGCACTGCATTTAGCATTGGAAAGTACAATGTATAATTAACAGGCTATGTGCACATGCAATAGACTGGTGTTGACCAAATTACATACTGTGGCTTGCCCTTTAGTGCCTCATAAATATAATAAGTGACAATAATCAACACCCCATTTTGACTTGAAATTGATTTTCAAGGTATGCCATTTTCACATATAAAGTTGCGTTCTGCATTACACTGAAATGTCTCCTCTCAATAGCTACACCGCTTGAGATTGATTTATTTTGTACCTGGAAAAGACAAACTTAGAATGAGCAATTAAGATTCTATCCCTTCATAAAGACTCCACATCAGCAGTTGCTATTCTTGCCAACAACTAAGATCCCTCGTCACAACCACACAGTTAAAGAAATGCACTGCTGGGGAGGGAAGGGGGCAGGCGAAAACACACATATGAAAGACGAGATGCTTTTTTAAAATGGGTGAGGTTGAAAGCTTTTCATGTAGTGCAAGCAGATGTCAGAGTAACATGATTTTTCCAAGAAATTCCCAGCCACCCCTGAAAGATTTGATTGTCACAGTCTGATGCATGGAATATGGCACAGCTGGTCTAGGTAAAGCAGTTTTTCCTCATCTGCTTGTCCCTCCTACACATCACAGGCTACTGCCACCTCAGAGCTCCAGCATAATGTCACACATGATCTTTCCTCATCTCAGTTCACAAACAGGTTTGAGCATTAGAAGAAGTACTTAGGAGCAGCTCCCTTCCAAACTGGTTTCACCAGCCTAATCATAAACAATATTGGAATAACAAATCATTGCTACAGCAAAGCAACCAGGCTTGCTCACTCTGATATCCCACAGCATGCATCAGTGTGGTTTGCAGCCACCTCCTAGAGTCTGAATTTTTGTGAAAATCATTTCCAGTGCTTCAGGTAACACTAGGCCAGTGTCCAACACAGGAATCCTGCCATGTCACAGAGGGGTCCTTGAGTGAAAATACAAGCAAAGATTCAGAGACACAATCCATGCTATACTATACTCAAAAAAGAGGGAGGGGAAAATAAACACTAAGGAATCTATGGATTTTTTCCCTCAAAGACAATAGGTTAAGAACTTTGGAGTTTATACCTCCCCATTGCTACTCCTTTCTTCCTCCCTTCCAACAGAGGATCAAAGGTATGAGCAGGTGTAAGTTCATCTACTTGTAGAGAGCCCTCTGCAGTCTCAAAGGTGAGCAAACAAAACTGCTCACAACTACAGTGCCAAGAGTTTGCTGCAGAATAAACTTGCAGAGTGATTAAATGTTTGAGGTTTTTCTTAACTAAGTTGTAAGATTTTTTCCTCTTTTCCATTTTCCCACTAACATATAAGCATAAATTGAAGGCTGCTTCATGGAAGAACATGAAAGGAAGACGTTGACACCTATTGAGTAGCACCTCTCTGGTTTAGTACAGGAAAACATCAGGTTTGCACATCAGTTTTGGGTTCCCAGCCTTCACAGCCCAGTCTCAGCACAAACCAGTGTCCCCTGGACAGAGTCAAGGAGATGCAGAAGAGCTGGTGAGAACATCAGCTTCAGGAACATGCCAGCTAGTGGTGACTAATCTGGTGACTAATCCAGTGTATGTTACCCAATGTATCCCTCTTTTGTATGACCTTCTGCCCATTTAGTCAGGGCCTGTTCATACACCAGAATACAGAAGTGATCTATCTATTTGCCCTCTAGACATAGTTACACACCCTGCAAAGGCTTTGATGAGGTTACTAACAGGTCAGAGAAATTAAATCCCGTTTTTCAGCCCTTTACATATTTGGAATGAATGTGGAAATTTTGTCTGTGATGCTCTGAACCATAACCGTGAAATTTCATAAAGAATAACCATTTCTTAAGATCTATCAATGGAATTTTCTATTATTGCTTTTGAAATAAAAGTCTTGTTGATGCTAATCTTTCTATATCTATAAATTACATCAGTAAGAAAGTATTAGCATTCTGTGCAGTAGAAATTTCCATTGAATTAACCACTGGGTGGGGAAATCATTGTGCTAGAAAGCAGGGAATTTTCCACAAATTTCAGCATTGTTCCAACTTAAATATTCCATAGATATTCTCTGAAATTAATGTAGTCCACAACTTAAGATTAATATGTTACTAATGACACCATGAACATGAAATAGAAGGAAAGTGGTTTCTGTATTTTCCCGCACATAAAGTTGCTGTAGTGAAAGGTAGCATTCACTATGAATATGTAACTAGCAGTCCTTTCCCATGTCAGGAACTTTCTTGTAACAGTTTTGCAATTCACTGCTAAGGACATTGCTAGGGTCTCCGTGCAATATGGATTTCAGCCCATGTTTCAGTGTTAGTAAGGTTAACATAACCAAAGTTGGTATTATAATATCCCCAAGGTCGCTATGACAAGTTTCCAGTAACATGAAAGAAGATGTCCATTTCTGTATGACTGTGCCCACATTCCCATCATTTCATATGACACATCAGAGGTGATGTCTCTCAATACTACTCTCTTGTTCTCAATCACATTAACCCCTAGTTGCTTTTATATGAAAACTGACACATTAACCCCTAGTTGCTTTTATATGAAAACTGAGCCATCCCACACTTTGCAGAGTGAGAAGTCTGCTCTGCTACTTTCACGTGGAGGTCAGTGATATTTCCAGCCCAGGGGATGGGAGAATGCACCAGTCTCTCTCTCTGGGAGAGAATTTACCAGTGTCTGATTCACAGCATGGTGGCCATTCCAGCCAGCCCCCTTGGTCTGTTGAGTGTTCCCAGCACACACATGAGTTTAACCACCATAAGGCTCATGTTTTAAGTCTCTCACAATTCCCTGAAGCTCTCTACCCAAAAAAAAAAAAAAAAAGGCGCTATAATTTCAGATAGGAAATTCCTTTTCCACCACTCCCTGGAAACTGCCTTCTACAATGCCTACATGAAAAGCTTTCGCTACTCCACTGCTACAAACACACGAAAGTATTTGGCTGGTGCTCAGCAGCCATCTCCATCTTCCCCAGGTTTCTTCCCAGTGTGCCCAACCACTCTGATCTCAGAACCACACAGACACTGAATAACAAAGCCATCAAATGAGCTGGATGGGAAGGGATCTCTGGAGGGCATCTTGTCTAGCTCCCTCAAAGCAACATCAGCTTTGGAGAAAGATCCTGAACAGGGGGAAAGGAGATAGAGGAAGGAGAAAAGCTATGTAGAAAAAAAGGGTAAGAAGAGACAGGTTCAACAAATACAGAGAAAAAGCTTGCTTCCATTCCTATTCCTCTAAGAAATTAAATGTTTAAGCAGAAGAGCAAGAAAAATTTCAATATCACTACACTTTTTGTTAGCTCAAATTTTCTGACAGTTACATAGAACCTCTGGCCTGACAACCAGTCAGGCAGAACCCTTTCAGTTCCCACAGCAGATGCTCTCCTTCTCTAACACACATTTAAGATTCTCGGTACCACCTCTGCTTATACATGGACAGCTTGTAGAAATGCCGCTGACTTTCCCCAGCATTCCACCGTAGTTTTTTTCCCTCTGGCAAGGTGTACCTTCATGGCTGCCTCTTGTGTACCCTTTAACACGTTCACTTACAAAGGCAGCTGTGAAGCTCAGGATTTCTGTTTGCACACTGAACTCATCACACAAAGCAGAAGAGAGCACCATATGCTCTTATTCACACAGCAGAATGGGAAATCTAAGGTGAGAAAACCACTTAAAGTAGTGATGCCTTTTTCAACCTAGGAATGCAAAAACACGCTTCCGAGATAATATTGGTATGGCAGGAAATATAAAAGTGGATCTTCACTGAAGGTCTCCAGGGGCGGTTATGGAAAAATGTCCACAAAACCCACCCCTCCATGAGGTGTGCATACAATTTCATAAGTTGAGTAAATTAGCATAATTGAAAGAAAAGCAAAAATTAGGAGCACAAGTGGCGATGAAATTGCCCACCCCAGTCCAAGCCCCTTCTAAATTCTCCCCCCTTAGATGGGATTGTATTTTGTTGATGAAAAATATGTGTCTCAAAGAGGTGGTTTCTGGCCTTGCTAGCCAGGAAGAACCAAGATATAATAGGGGCTTTGGAATATGTTTTGTCTTTCTGCCTAGGGAAAGGGCATGGAAAACAACTGGGAAAAGTAGACACTAATACAATAGGTTACAAATATATGTGTAAAGAATAAAGAGAAGATATACTAAATAAAAAAAGATAAAAACCAAAACAGCATCATTAAACAGATACAGATAGCTCAGCCTTGCAGGGCTGACTGCCATCCATGCAGAGGGTCAAAGCATGGCCTCTTCCGAGTATGTTAGCGTTTTATGTTCTTTTATGAACATACCAATAGCTTAATGAATTGAGAATTAGGTTAAACCTTGTATTATTATGGGTTGCTATACTGCACTTGCGCCTATATGTGCAATCTCCACCTAAAAGTTTGTTTTCTTATTTTCTGTTTCTTAAGGAAGACATTTTCTTTGGTACCATCATGTATCTGTCAATTCAAAGTTCCTTAATGAGTCTAAGTTTTCTGGGGAAAGGATGGACAAAAGGCTCATTATACCTATTTGCAGAATAAAAAACAAACCTCCTCAACTGAACGTATTTTGTAGTGTAAGTATAAATAAACAAAATGCCTGAGGTTAAATGGCTGCAACACAATGGTTATTCAGACTGAAAACTTTCTCATCAATCTGTCGTAGACATCCTTTTCACTAAAATCCTTTCTTTAGGATTTTTTCCTTCTGGGAAGCTGAGGCCCCAGAAACAAGATGTAAACAAGAGATTGTCTGCTTCTGTGGAATGCAACAGGTCAGTTCTGGATTGGCCCAGATTGAGTGTTTGGAAATAATAGCCAATCCACAACTGAGCTCTCTCGGACACAGTCGGAGAGAGCAAGGTTTGTTGATGATTCTTTACTTTCTATTCTTAGGTAGCTAGCAGCTTCTGGAAACTCTCCTTTTCTTTTTCTTTTTACTATAGTATAATATATATATATATCATGACATAATAAATCAAGCCTTCTGATCATGGAGCACATCTCGTCTCTTCCTTCACCCCGAAAACCTTGTGGCCAACCGGCGACATCAATCCATTATCTATGTCACTCTTTTAATGGAGTAATTCTGAGGAAGGTGCCTTCATGTACAGCATGGCTCACACCTAGTCAGCCACAAATTCATTAGGACAACACTTTCTAATATGCCACAAAATCCTCAGGCCTGGATAGGATCAGTAACTCACATTACCATCTTTTGATAAAACCCTTCATTCATTCATTAATAATGTTAAAAATTATAATTCTGTGGACAATAACATCTTTAGAAACGTATTATAAATGTGGTAAGAATTTACTCTATTTGGACATGCTGTGAAAAAAACAGTTTTCTTACTTACCCTGTTGTTCCTCATGTGATCTAAGTCCATCTGGACATTTCTGTCAATGTGAAAAGTTTTTAAAAGATTTGTAAATGTGAGGTGATCATATTTTGCATGTAGAACCATTGGGTGAAACAAGAAAATTCATTCATTTTTCCTCAAGATTTCTAAGAAGCATTTAAGTTAATAAAAATACAATCTGGAGCAAAAGCATAAACAAAAACAAAAGCAAAACAAACAAAAAAACCGAATCAAAATTAAAAACCAAAAGCAAAACAAAACAAAGCAAAACAAAAGCAAACAAAAAAACATAAAACACCAAACCACAAGTCTTTGGAATATCATTACCTCTTCATATTATTTTTACTAATTTCTAACTTCTGTTACTAACTTCTAAAAGAGCCTACTAAATTAAAAAGAGAAGAAAAGGGAAAGAGGGAAGGGAAGGGAAGGGAAGGGAAGGGAAGGGAAGGGAAGGGAAGGGAAGGGAAGGGAAGGGAAGGGAAGGGAAGGGAAGGGAAGGGAAGGAAGGAAGGAAGGGAAGGGAAGGGAAGGGGAAGGAAGGGAAGGGAAGGGAAGGGAAGGGAAGGGAAGGGAAGGGAAGGGAAGGGAAGGGAAGGGAAGGGAAGGGAAGGGAAGGGAAGGGAAGGGAAGGGAAGGGAAGGGAAAATGTAAAGTTTAAAGATTTGTATATCCAAAGCTATTCTTTTTTTAAAGGTTAATTTCTTTATATTTTTATAAAGAAACATAAGAAACTGCAAGATAATAGGGATGCCAGACAAAGTCTGGGGATTAAGTTATTTTCCTTTCCCCTCTTACATGAACAAATATTAGCCTTCTAGTATATTCCTTGATGTCAGCACATTGCATTGTCAGTTGTTAATAACAACATACCAATTAAAATACAAGTCAATGGGAGACAAGAATCACCACATGACTAGGCTGTGAGGGGTTGCAGGATCAACCAGGTTAATCTGGATTTGGAGCTTTCATAGAGCTAAGTGCTGGGCAAGTTCAGATGACACATGAGATAATTAAAAAGCATTAGAAGGAGGGCTTCACATTTTTGCATTTTGCAAGAAGCCTTAATGACACCCAGGGCATTAGAACATAGCATGTATCTTGTTGAGAGAATACAAACTCAGTGTTACAACAAAATTGTTTGATTAGACTGCGGAGATGGGTGAAGAGAGAGAAAGGGGGTTAGTATTCCTTTTCCATTTTCTGAATAGCCTAAGGGAAATATAATTAAGTTCGATCTATGTATATTTTTGAGACAGCATGTTCGTAGCTAAAGAAAATGTCTGCATTCTCAGGCAGTTAGGCAGGAAGAGTGCTGATCCTCACTGTGCTTTCACAAAAATAAATAAATTTTAAAAGACCATAGAACTGATTCCCTAAAGGAAGCTGAGAACAGTCTGAATGAATTGTGTGGTGAATAGCAGTTCTAAATGCAAAATAATGAGAAGATAGCATCCTGGACTTAAATTAACTTACAGGCAATGAGTATAGGAATTTATTACTGGCTGAAATGCATTGAGGTAAAACCGAGAAGTGGGACTTCTACTAGAAAATTTTACAAAGTGCTTTGGAAATTTATTGGTATGCATTTGTATGTAGATAATTATCTTCAAATTGGCACTGAGCCCCTGCTATAGGAGTTGTTCATGCCTGTGCTATTTTCTTCTCATCACAGTAAAACACCTTGATGGGCTTGGCATGAGAATAATGCTGAGCGTACAGAAGAGTCCTCATAACATCACAGCCTTGTGGAAAAGCAGCCAAAAAGACAAAGGTGTGAAGGCACAGGGTTAAAAATCCATGGATGCACATCCCCTGCAGATACAGCTGGGTAAACCAAAGCTGCAACTGCCTTCAGATGCCTCCCCAGTATCTAACAGGGACACCTCCCTGGCCTTTCCAGGTAAGCCACAGCGACTTGAAGTCCTGCAAAGTATTCGGCTAATTTTTGCTGGAAGAAAACATCTCTGAGACAGAGAGACCTTCCTATGAAAAAGTGGTGAAAACCTAGAGAAAACCTGCTTATTATCTGAGAGGAAGTCATGGAAAGATGCTTAGGAAAGGAGAAAGGGTGGATGCTGAGGAAAAGTGGCTTTTATTTAAAAGCATATGCATATACACACATGAAGGTATGTATGCATGATAAAAATAAGATGATTGAGCTAAGAGGAGAATGAGACAATGGAAATTATGTATTTGTGCACAGAAGTCACAAATGAGAGAAGGCAAACGAGAGAAAGATGTATGTTCATATGTTTGATCAGTATGTTTTGCCATGAATATTTTGAAAGGCATAAAATTAAAGTCTAGACCCATTTTACTGGTTTTGTCACACAAATGTTACAAATAATGTGTTGGAAACTAGAGTAAGTTTTTTTCTGAATTTCTTCGCTATTTGAAACAAATAATTGTTCTCTTTTTGCCATAATACTCTAAATACTAAATATAGGTGTGAAGACACAGGGAACCAAGCAGCTTGCTTTGTTTATCCTGCAAAAACAAATAGTCACTTCTTGGTGAACACAATGATCACAACTAAAATACATGTCCCTGTAGTGCTTGATCTAAGGATGATGGTTCTCTACATTTAGCCAAGGTCCCACCTTGACCAACACCTTAGTTGCTGTGGCAGCTCCTGGGATATCCTGGAGAATACACTGAATGATGTCAACTACCAATGGACAAAAATTTCAGCTACTTTTACATCACTTGTTCAAGTTAATTCTCTACAGATTACTCTCACATTCACAAGTAAATAGAAACAAACAAATTTCTGCTGTCTCAAGAAAATTGCATTTGAAAATGTTGTGAGGCAAAGAGTCCTGGTCCAGACTTAAAGGCAGGGAAGACAGTTAATGGAATCAAAAAAGGGCACTATTTATCTGGGCTAAAAAAGAAATGAATGATTCCCACATCATACAGCACAAATCCACAGACCTTCCAGGTGCATGTAGGCTATTTTTTTTCTCATAGCAGCTCCAAAACTCATCTCTTCCTCAGTTTCACCACTAGACTTCTGATTTGTATTTCAAGGTCCTATCTTTATTTCTGTTCTCATCTTCAGGTTTCTCCAACATGGCATCCACCAGTGTCCCTTCTACCTAGGCCTTGTACTGCATAGATCTGCTGGGATGCCACCGTGTTGTATCCTGAGGTGTTTCCCATCTGCTGCATCTGTGAACAGGCTGATATTGCTGAATGAAACAGAAAAAATATTAATTGTGTCTGGTTTCTGTCTTTGTCCAGTTGCGTTTCAATAGCTGGAGAATCAGAATCAGAAAGGCACTTTTGTTGCTTCTTTTTGGTTTTGCTGCCACTGCTCTCCCAGCTCATGGTATTTTGCTTCACAAACAGAACCAGTTATTTTTTACTTACTAAAACCCTGTATAAATATTGCAGTTGCTAATCCTCATGTTTATGAAAAGAAAGAAGCCATTTAAATCTCAGAAGTTAAGCCTAACCCTTCCTGAACTTTTGCAGCTTGTGGGAGGCACCATGGGCGATGTTTATCCCAATCCCACTTGTAGGCAGCTGGATGCATGGTCATTAAGTGTACGGCCCCAACAACTTCCATTGCAAAGTTCTGCCTTGTACTAGTGCTCTGAAATGTTTAAAGTTAGCTGATCAGAAAGCAAACTCCATTTCTGAATGCTTTGCAGTTCCCTGGAGATGACACTTGCCTTATTTTTGTCAGTCTTTCTTGTATTCCCACAAGGTGAGAAGAGAACAGCTTTATGGATAGCTGGGTCTTGATGGGACTAGCTCAGAGCAGACATGGTTTCTCCAAAAGAACCTGTGACATTTCCATGCCTTAACAGCAATTTGAATTACAGATTCAGCCAACACAGCCCATTGTCTCTGGTCTAGATTTTTATTTGCAAGGAAGAGTCAATTTTTTTGAATAAAGTATGCACAAAAATCTGGGAAGCAAATGCAATAAAACGTGAGTTTGATCAAGATACAAATTAATTTATACATCAATTCCAAATTTCATAGCCTAAATATATGTTTGCCATGGCACATCAGGTCTCTGAAACACACCGACAGGCTGCAATGACCAGCTCACTAAGCTGCTTCAAGTGTGTAGGAGGTGCATGTGCTCCCCCATGGTCACTGCCTGCCCCTCATCTGTCCTGGGATCTCCTTGAAATGAGCAGTCCAGGAGGGGCAGCACATGCACTGCGGAGACCAGGTAAGTCTGGCAATCATTTCATAAACAGAAATGTTGTTATTCCCACTTCTGTCAAATTTAGGAGAAAATTTGGTGTTTTGGTTTTTTTCCTAATGTCTGTGAAATCCTCTTTCCATGAAGGGAGAAATGTAGAGTAGCAGGAGAGCCAGACCAGATTTTTTGGCTCTGGTTACAGCTTCTTTTTCCCTGCAGGCAGCATAAAAATGCTAAGAGCCTTCCACGTGGGTAGAGCAAAAGCTGTCATTTTGATTTCTCCTGGATGGGAAGCTCAAAATGCTCAGCAAAACACAGAGCTTCCCTGCAGTTAATCCCTCCCTCCACTCTCCGCCATTGAATAAAGGCTGCTAACATGCTTCCTGATGATGACAGATTTCTGGCCAAAGGAAAGATTGATCCCAGCATCGTGACTAGCAGAACTAAGACAGGGGCCACCATGGAGCCAGAGGTGATCTTTACAGGGTGGCAAAAGACAAGTAACTCCATCAATACATCCACTCTTATTTCAGGCTCTCCATATTCAGCAAAGGGCATCAGCACAACCCTGTGAGGAGACACAAACTCCTTAGAAGAGCACTTTGGAGGAAGACTCCTTCAAAGATGACTTCATTGTTGTTTCTTCCTCTGCTATCACCCTGTCTGCTTCAGCATGGCTGGCTCTTGTGCCATCGTGCAGAGATCTAAATTTGAGATCATAGGAACCCAAGATTGTCCAGTCTCCCCTGGCTCAAAACATGGAGGACCAAACACATATCAGGTTCAGGGCCCACTCCCTGCTTCATGCAACCGCCAAGGAAGATGTCTCTCACAGTCACTCATTTTCTAACTCATAGGTGCACAGGAGGACCTCCCTTGAAAGACACACAGACCTCACCACTGACAGATATTAACAGTGTTAAAAAGGCAGGTAGAAGAGCAGAATGAACCTCTCAGTCTGTGTGGTATTGGTTCACATTGGAAGAGTCTCACCCCGTGTGCATTCACCTTCATCCACAAAACAGGCTCCAGTATGAAGAATTTGTGTTCAGATTTCACTTGAAACAATCAGTTTCAAAATAAATTGGATTCTGCATTACATCTATTTTCAGCTGAGGAGGAGGGGAAGACAATAAATTTAGAAATAAACTAAGAGTGACCCAGAGCACAAAAGAAAATTAAATCAGAGGGAGACCAGGGAAGGCTTATAATAAAAGCATATCCCTTTGAAGCCACCTTCACATACATACTTTTCCCTCTAGCTGCAGCCATTTTGCAGAGCTTTGTTAAAATTGCATCTTTGCAGAAGGGTTACTTAAAAGACAGAAGTAATAGACTTTTCAGGACCAATGAAAACAAGCCTCCTGTAAACAAGAGTGGTTTTTCTGGCCATGCAGGAGTTCTTTAATACCTTTCTAATCTGCATTCATCACAGGGCTGAGAGGGATCAAACTACAACAGAGGTCTGTGATGATGGTACTGCCAGCTGCCTTGGGAATGCTCTGCCCAGCCAACAAACCAGTTAAACAACCAGAGATACTGCTGCTGATGTCCTGCAATCCACAACCAGGTGGCAACAAATGCCATTTTTGAAGTGAGTAATGGGGCCACACTGAAAAAGTGCTTCAATCAAATTTTGTATTGTTGGTTTTGGGCAGCATTTCAGCAACTTAAATAGGAGAAGTAGTGGGAGGATGTGTGGTCTCTGTGGGCAGCTTGCTGTCTGTGGGAATGAAGCAGAGCAGATGCAACACTTGTATGCAGCTGATCACATTTCTGGCACGCTGAGGTATTTGAATTGCAGATTTGTGGCTCTTCCTAATTTCTTGGGCTTTGTTGTTTGGTTGTTTTGTTGTTGTTGTTTTTTACTGAAGCATCAATTTTAAGGAGGCTTTTTTACTCTTTTTTGTATAAACTATTCAACAGTCATGAATGAGATGCAATTATACTGGAGAAAAATAAGAATACTTCCTCTGCTTCCAAACATCAGTGAAAAACAATTGGTTAAAGGGTAACCTGTTCCAATTTCCTTTACTCTAGAAGGTTGTGTATGAATGAATTTTACCTTGTTTCCAATGATTAAGTGTTCCACCAGGTGTTGACAGCTATGGCCTTGGCTGTCCATAAGCTAAATGTCTTCAAGATTTCTGGGAGAAATGAGGGAATCTCAGAACAGATAAAAGGGGATGTAATTAATTGTCTCTCCGTGTTCATGGGCTTTCTCTCAAAATAAATAGTTTTATTTGGCAATCAGCAGTTTCTCTCAGCTTGATATCTGGTTGCCAGACATCAGGGCTGGCTGCCCCAAAATGGAGTCCTGACCCCTGCAATGAGTGTATCAATGAGCCTTTATTCTTAGAAACTGGGTCCAGTCCTGCGTGCCACCTGATCCCTGAGAGAAAACAGAGCCAGCCAGTATAAAATCCCAGATTTTTTCCTTCACAGTTAAAAAAACCTCTAAGACCACTTCAAGTCCATTAGGGCCATTAGGGCTCCCCTGGGAACAGGATGGGCTGAGCCCATAGGACACATGGTTTGGCAGGTTTGGAGGAACACGTGGAAGACCTTCTGCACTTCTTCTTGGAGGTGTGAAGAGAGTGACCCTGAGTGAGACACCTTGACATCCTCATGCTACATGTACACCTCCAGGCATGGGAATGAACTTGTGAATGGATGCTATAATGGATGATATAAGATGAAAGGAATGTGGTAAGGCAATTCAGCATTTCTCTTAGTGCTGTCTAGGATTGTTTGACTGCAGCAGGGTCACCAGCCTTAACTTGCCCTGGAGATGAAAAGGGATTGTTTTGCTAAGAAGCCTGGGGTCAGAAAGGACCTCTGGATTTGCTGTTGACAAAGAGCATTCCTATCTGAAGAACAGATGAAAAAACTTCTGACAAGACTGACAATTTATTTAAAAACAAAAAGAAAAGGGTAAAGAAATAAGGAGAAAAAAAAAAAAAACACCACCTACAGAGCATCCATTATGGATACAGCTGAATAACAGAAGCATCACAACTAAACTCTAAATCTGACATTAATGTTCAAGACAGCACCCATTACTGAAAATATATTTGTTGCTCTGCTAAACTGGGACACTGCATCTTTGAAAGGAAATCTCTCTCTGTTGGAATTTCTGCATTCTGCAAGAAATCTTTCTAGAATCTAGTTCATTCCAACATCCTTTGGTAAAAGATGAAGGGATCAGAGAGCAAAACCATCGCAACCTCTGTAATGTTAGAAGTAAATCCCTTTACCCTAAATAACAAGCTTTCTTCACTAAGCCTGGCTATTTTGACTTCTGCTTCTGCAAGCTAGAATCTTGAGCTATTTTAAATCTTGTAAGCAGAAGAAAGCATATTATTCTTACACTTCCTCTCTATTTAATGCCTCCAGACAATGTCTGGGATAGCACTTTTCCTGGTTTCAGAAACACTGGTTCCAGGCAGTTTAACCAGGCAATTCCTGCAGCTCCCTGGATGAGAAGCACTCATTGCAGGCAGAAAACAAACTGGGATGAGCAGAGGGGTAGAAGAAGAAAGAAAGAAAGAAGGAAAGTTGATAATTTTTCTAGGTGTGCTTAATTGTTCCAGCTGCTTCTCTGAGTCTGCTCCTCTGCCACTTCGTTCCCTGTGCCATTAATGTCTGTGGCAAGCCAGAGATAGGATGATACAACTATACACTGGATATAGTTTTCACAGTTCTCACAGAGAAAAATTTTGGGCCCAAATCTGAATGAATGGATCTGCTTCATCCCTTATAGTAGATAACAGGGTTGAAACCTCCTGCAGGCACAGCTATAACAAATACCAGTCCTGACCGGGAATAGCAGTATTGTAGAAGTATTGTATATAGCTGCAACTACACCTCTCTTACATCTGTGTCTGCACCCAGTAAAGTTATTTGTTTATGAATCATGAAAAATATTGGTCCTTGCCTTTATCAAAATGAGCACCCTGAGCTGACCCAGGTAGCAGTGTCATAGCAAGCTGAGCTCAGTTATTTGCCTACACAAAAGTTACCAGCCCAACACATCCATTTTACATCCAATGAGATTTGATTGGCTGCGACAGAGTTAACCCTGATGTACAGGGGTGCACATGGTAATGATGCCCCGTTTCCATTCACACTACTGATTTGAATTCTGGCTTTTGTGGTACATACCTGGGACTGCATTATATAACAATAGCTTTTTATTCTACTTAAGTTACCTCTGACAACTTAAAACTGCTCTAAATTGCCCAGACATGCATTTGTTTACTAGCAACAGAATTTCCATCCACTTAAATACCCAAAACATAGACATAAAAAATATTCTCATATGAAATATTTATGTAAGACTTTACAAAAATATTTAAAATTAAATTAAAATACTGATAAAATAGTCTAATAACTGAGTAAGCATAATTTGTTAAAGCTAGAAAATTGCTAAATAAAGTTCAGCAGCTTAATTTTAGCTTTGTTCTGGCCTTGTATGTGTAATCTGCCTATCCCTGTATGGTGTCTTGTGAGAAGACAAAACACATAATACAAGCCACGTTGTACCAGGCTTGACCTTCATATCCCAGGCTGAGTTGTCAAAGCTGTCAGGAAGTATACATAAGATCATGATTTTATTTTTATATTGGGGATGGAGGGGGGGAAGGGGCAGGGAGGTAAATAAATAACACAAAAGGAAAGAACAGCTTGGCTTTCACACAACAGGCAATGACACCCTTGAAAATGAAATTATTTGCTTCAGTAGTTTAATGACTGGATGTCTTTACCTTCCTGTGATGCTTGCCCCCACAAGAAGTGAGAATGGCTGTCTAATCCTTTCACACAAAAAAATTCACAGGCTTAATTAACACTAGAAAGCTTGTTAAGCTAAAGGACTAAATATAAATTTAGCACAAGTCACTCACACCTACGCCCTCTCAGTGTCTTTCCCACCTGCTGAATAGTCCCTTTCAGCAGAAGCTGCTTTTGAAGCTGACGCAAATCTGATAGTCAGCAAAACACAATAGTGAAGCTGCTTCTGTAGTGTCTTCGCTACAGAAAGAACTTCAATCTTCTCTACCCACCTCCCTCTAAGGATTTCTCAATCTCTGAAGAGAAGAAAGAGGTTCCTGACCCTGCCAAATCAATGTGATGCGTGGAAGGCTGCCCCCACTCGTACCCACTGAGTACAGAAATTATGCCAAATCAGCATCCACACTGCTCTACACAGAGTAACATATAGGAAGGGAAAGGCTGAGGTTAGTTAAGCTCCAAGCTCCCCATTCCTGCTGCTTACAGTTAGTGCCGCAAATTTTCTTCAGTTTTTCTTTACCCTTTTGAAAATAAGTCTTTCTAATTCCACAGGATCTCAGATTCTTCCATGATCAAAATATTTTTGAATTTAGAAAGTGTTAATTCATATTTTTTTTTAATTAACTCTCTTTCTCTAATTATGAGCACTGGGAAGGTATCTGCTGGCATCAACAAACTGATGTCCTGATGCCTTAGCAGAATTTAGGCACAGCAGGAACCCCCAAACACCAAGGGAGCAAAGCCCATAAACAGTTGTACAGCATGGAAAACCCTTACTAAAAAAATAAAGAGAAGAGCTGTGAACATCTGGCATCACAGGCAGTTCTCTGAATACTCTGCATTTATAATGTATGTATGCACAGTGGTGATTGCTTAACATCCTCCACTGCTTCCTGCCAAGTAAACACCCAAGAGCACTAGAGGGCTTTTGTTGGATCTTTCCATGCTGGAGCACTGGTTTAGGCAGCTTTTCATCCAGTAGCCCCACTGGTGGGGTCATTTTACTCTTCTTGTAAAAAGTACCTCTGGAGCCCACTTTGGGAATGGAGAGGAGCTGTTGAGAGGATGCAAAAAAACATTCCCATTTCAAGACTCTTATCCTGCTGCTAGAACAGGAGAGAGGGGTGTTGACAGATGTCTCAGTTCCCTTCCCCATCTCTGGCTCCCTGGTGTGTTGTTGGATGCTCTCAGCTCATACCCAACAACATCACAGGGCAGGACACTTCACCATCCTCAGCTAGACCAAACAAGCGTGTGTTCAGGCTGGACATTAAACCCAGCTGCCTTTCAGCTGCCTCCTGTGACTGCCACACTTTTTGCCTGCAGACAAAATTATGCAAACAAGCCTGAGAGACACCACAGCAATGATTTCTATATACGTGTTTTATTATAGATACAGATATAGATGATATAGATAGATATAGATATAGATATAGATATAGATATAGATATAGATATAGATATAGATATAGATATATGAAACTATGAAATACTAATATTCATTTAATTGTAACAAGCACTGTGTTATATAGCCTGGATCCAAAAGTAGAGAGCGAGAGAGAGGAAGGAATCCACAAACATTGTTGAATTTTTATTTATTTATTTATTTGAAGTTGCAACTGTCACTGAAATGTCTCATGCACTTTGCCTTCAGCTGAACCTGTTTGGTATTTTTTGTATTTTATATATATTTTTGTATATTATGTATATTTTTGTATTTTATATATATTTTATATATATTTTTGCCATTTTTTCAATTCTTGACTTCAGAGCCTTGTAAATAGATCTTCAATAATAAATATTTCTTTCATTGTTGTTCATGAAAATTAGTACACCACCAGTCTGTTTCTCTGATGTTCCACACCTGTATAAACACCTCTAGACACTGCAAGGCAAAATCTAACACCCAGAATCTTAGTGGTATGTTGGTTCTTTGCTGCCACTGATTTCTTTGAAAACAGTTCATTAATACTTAGGGAGATTGGCTCGTACTGTACTGCTTTCACTCCAGACTAATTTTCAAGTGATTAGTGTCATTCCTTTTTTTTAACTTTTTGATTTGTTTTTTGGTTTTTTTTAACTATAACATACAGCTGAGGTAGAGTTTAAATGAATGCAAGAGAATTACAAACCTTGTTCAAATTTCTCAAATGTGCCAAAGTGAACTTAAAAATTTAATTTGTGCAGGATCTCCTGTCAGTTTTCTACACAGGCCTAAATTAACATAGGAACTGCTATATTCATCTGACAGTGCTTCTGTGTTGCTACCATACTTTTTGCTGGACCTATTACAACTGAGTAATCCTAAAAAGCAGGTCAGAAGGGAGTCTATTTGAAAATAAATAGTATGGAAGTTATAAATAAGATTTGTCGGTGCTTATGAAGAAGGGTCAGATGCCCAAATACAAAAATGTTATGTCAATTTAAATGAAAACCATAATTCATATGCAAGAAAACACAGCTGAGGTGATGTTAGAAATTCTATCTTAATATCAGTCTAGAAATTTTGTCAAATCCTTTGTCACAGTGCGATCCTTTCTCTTTCTAGTAAGGATCAAGGTTCCAATTTCACTGGACTTCATATAATCAGAAACACATCTAAAGAATTTGCAGTATGAAAAAAAGAAAAAAGAAAACCAACAGAATTTTCTTTGCTTCCTTGGAACAGCTCTTTGACGTGAAACTGTATTTTGTAGTGCACTGCTGACCGCCAAATTCACCTGTAGACCTCCTTTGGGAATTGAATGAACTCTGGATCTGTCACCCTGCAGCACTGCCTCATTCTGCCACCTTCAGACAGACATTTACACCGAGACACCTGCTCAGTGAAGGCTGTTAGATACTAACTGGCTCATAGTAATCTACAGTCATTCAGGCTCTGCCAGACGGCAGCATCAAAGCCATAGTGACAATAAACCTTTTAAGCTGAAAAGTTGCTTCCCCTACAGAGCTAGTGATTATTTTTGGGAAACCTTGAGGCATGTGTCTTAATTTAAAGACGTGCAGTGCCCAGGGATTTCGTAGTGAAAGATATCAATCGTAAATCACAAGTCCAAACCCTTTCACAGGGCTACTGCTAGACTTGCATCGTGATCCAGTGAGTGTTTCACAAGCAGGCAGATGCACACTGATGCTCCCAATGCACAGGCCAATGCTCAAAATGAAGGAGAGAAGTGACAATGTTTAGTTTTCTTGCTGTGCAGGAGGCTGCATCAGAGCAGGCAGTTGTTGCCTAAAATCTACACAGCAGTGCCCCACATCTAAAAAGAACAAAAACAAAGTGATCCAGCTTTTTTTCCTGTTGGTTAAAAGGGTCTGTGTGATTCAGGGTAAGAATGACACTGTCTCTGTGCCAAGCTATCTTCTTTGTTATGGGAGGCATGAAGATGCAGCTTCTCTGCAGGGAGAGGTACTGATGGCAATGTATTATTGAAGAAAAACATAGTGCTTTGGCTCCAATTTTGATTCCCATTATAAGGTAATGCTGTGGCAATGTTCTGTTAATGCAATGCATTTTGGCAGTGTTTTGCTTCAGTGCCCTTTCTAATAAAATAGAGGGTAAAATAGTAGTGGTAGATCTGCTTAGTGAGTTAACTCAGGTGGCAGTCTTGTTTCTCATATCCAGACCACAGAAGAGCCCTCTTGACTGGACCTTGCACCTGCTTGTACTTTGTGACTTCTTCTGCTCCCTGAAAGACAATCTGATCTGCATTGCAGATGACTCTTTAATCCTCAGGTCCTACTGGAGCATAACATTGCAAACAGCTGGCTTGAGAGCTACAGGCCATTCAGCATGATTCGAGGCTGTGAATACACACCATCTCCTGGCTGCAAGTGTGTCTACAGGTTGCTGTCCCTCTGCCACCCCTTCTCTGTGTCACTGTCTTCCTGCTCAAATGAAATTCTTAAAGAGGAAAGAGACAGGTCAAAGCCACTCCGAAGAAAAATACTAGATTGTATAATAGCAGTTGATTTCCTTACCCACTTATTCTGCCTGAAACCAATTCTTAAAGTCATTTGCTGAACCTAATTAGCAAATGACTGTGCAGCTATCCCTAGAGCAAGACTTTATTTAAAAATCAGACACACATGGGCAAAATCAGCAGCCATTTATCAATCAGCTACCCCTCCAGAAAGAGAATGTAGGGCTTTGACTGTCCTCCAAGTTTTATTATCTTGTCTCTCCTCTGAAATTGAGTTAGACCACTGAAGGTGAGGACTGCTTATCTTTGTCACATATCAGCCCTATTTTGCAGCCAGGCTGCTACTCTGCCTCACAGCCCTGAAAGGAGTATAGCAAAAGATTCTCATGTTTTTTGAGGAATCTTAAATATTAATGAAATCCATCTTTTGACTACCTAGTTCTCTCATTCATGGTCAAAACACAGGAGAAGGAAAATCAACTCAGAGATTTTGCATGGGTCACTTAGCAACCAAGTAGTGAGCACAGAATCAGTTCCCATCTGGGGCCAAGCACCAGGTGTCAAAGAACGAACATAGAGAGAAATATCCTTTCAAATTTGTGGTAGTTTTGGTTAAAAAATGTTGCAGTGTTTTCCTGAGATGAACGACGGAAGCTTCCTCTTTACTTTAAACTTGAGTTAGATACTGAAATGAGTCCCAGCAGAAAGAACAAAATGCTATCAGATAAAGAGGTTTCTATACCAACAGGAAATTTCTGCTGGTTGCAATAGCTGGGGAGTTTGGATTAAGGTCTTTTTTTCTGAGAGTCACAGTATTTGTTCTTTATCTTGTCATTTTGGGCCCAGAAGTGCAGCCTCTGATTGGAGGGAAAAAAGGGAAAAAAACGGACAAAACAAATATGGTTAGCAAGATGGATAGTAGAGAATAAGTGAGAAATATTGTGCAAGAAAGACGCCACTCAAAGGAGCTCTTGTGAGCTCCAAGAGATACAGGTCTTCTTTACCCATGCCTGCCTCACTGCACTCCTGGTTTTGTAGTTAATTAACATCTCTGCCCACTGAAATTTCAGCATTAGCAATTCACTTAATATCAAGTGAAGTGTGTGAGCGGCACTGCTGAGAGGGATGCTATACCAGAGGTTACTCAATCACACTGAAAGGTTATTTTAATATGCTGCTTATTTACACTTCCTTAATGGCCTAAAACGGTTACAGCAAGTGGACTCTAGCACTAGCTTTTTGTGACACCCTGGATGAATCAAACATCCATCAGTTCTGCAAAAAAATGAGATGCTATTTGCTGCACAGTGACCCTTTTAGTTCAGTAGATCCTTGAAGAAAGTTGATGCATGGGTTCTGATTCAAATGCATGCCACCATTTTTGAAAATCCACATATTTCTTACTCTGTCGAGAAACAAGAAAATAGGCACTAAAAGAAAAGATACATTTAATTCCATTTTACTAATATATCATCATTTTTTAAGCAGGTCTCTGAGTAGTTTCTTCCCTTTCATAATCTAAAAAGCCTATTTTAATGCATGGATCCTTTGACATTATTTCCCTTTAGAGAAAAACCTTTCTTTTTCTAAAAAATAAAGGAAAACTGTTCTCTTTTTTTTAATTTCTTTTTTTTTTCTTTGTGGTACTATGTTCAGCTACACTCTTAATACTCACTCTTCAGATACATCCTTAATACCCTTAATGAAACACTTATTTCTGAATTTATTAATATATTTCATTTGATAATTCCTAAAAAAGAGAAGAAAAATGGAGACAAAAATGTATGCAGAGAAATTAATGTTAGGAACAGGCATTTAATTAGTATTTTTCAACTTTAATGATACAGAGTCAGTTGAAATTCAGGTAGCAACAGAGAATTATATCTGACTCATATTATTATCTCCAAGCATAACTTTTATAATTGTGATGGCTGGGAATGTAATTATTAAATCCAGAGATCTCATCACCATATCTGAATGAAGGTATTAGGCTGCCAACTTAAAATATTTTTAGTTATACAATATCCTGCAAACAAATTCATTTTCTGTAAATATGGTCAAAAACCTCACAGACTACTATGAGTTATAAAACCTGAAAAGACTTATAGGATTACTTGTAGTTTAAATCTAGATTTTCCTAATTCTGACATCAAAGGCTTTCACGGATTATAGAGAACTGTTTTTAATCAAACCGCCAAATCTCACTTATTGAGAGATTTCTCCACCATTATCAGACCATTCATGATTTACCCCAATAATTTTAAAATATAAGTGTTTCCTTAAAGTTAGTTTTAAGTAATTCTGTAGTGCCATAATTAGCACGGATCTTCAAAACACAGATTATATACTCAATGTAGTATGCTGGCTGCAAAAGATCACTCATCATCACCTAATGCAAACTACTCATCTGAACCTTGAAAAGGAAACTCAGAGGAAAGATTTGCACTAGCTTTCTCTGGACATTAGCTTAGGTGAAAGGTGAAATTATAAACATTTGTAGGGTGCATCGGTGTAAGAAATATCACTTTTAAACACCACGTACACCAGAACTGCCATTCTTTGGAGCTGGATTGGTAACTTTTGTTATTTGTCAAGCAAGCTAAGTTTGTTACCAGCTAAAAGTTCTTCTTGGAAAATACATGTTGGCATCTTCAAGTTATTCATTCCATAACATCAAAGCTTCCAAAGTGAGATGTCCTCATGTCTTCCCCACAACAGAAAGACTAACACACAGGTAGCAGAATTCTCCAGGAAACAATAAAAAAGCCACAGATGAGTCATTTTGACAGGGTTTTCCTCTTTTAAGTAAAATCTAGCTATGTTTTGAAACCAGCAACTCTTCCAAAATGTCAATTACAAACACTGACTTTTCTGCTCCTTTTCCTAGTTTTTTTACTTCCCCATATCTTCATCCCATAAAAGATTTTGAATCAGTTGAGGTCGCTGCAAAACTGCTTCTCAGCAAAAGACAGCTGCCTGCAAATTTTTTGTGGTCCTTTACCAAACCACACATCAGCTTCATAGTGTTTCTCATTATCCATCCCAACACACTGCTTGCACTGTTCAGTGCAGTACAATATTCTGTGTATAATTCACAACTTTGTACAGAGAATTTTATTTTATATCCAGTAAAGAAAGTGCTGGCAGATGAATTTGAATGTCCAAATAAACCCCATCAGTTTTTGTTTGGTTGTGCATGTGCACTCCCACACCTCCTTGCAAATAGAGAAGGAACAATGCAATCTGGTTCAGGCAACTTTAGCCAGTCACTCTGAGCTAACTCCAGATGGTAATTCTTCTACTAAAAATAGATTGATATTGGATTCAGTGCCTCACGGGATCAACAATTAATCCAAAAGAAATACTTGCTAGGGGAGGAAAGAGTAGAATACTTATTTGACAGAGGTATGATAAAGAGGTCTGAGGCCAGGGTGGATAGCCAAGATCTCACAGTGGCCAATTCAGCTTCTTGTGCACTTTAAACTCCTTTGTTTCAGTTTTGCAGCCTCTGCAGCAGACGTGATAGTTACTCACTGCAACTATTTTACAGGTCCACTCTGAGATTAATCAATAACTGTAAAGTCCTTTGAAGACCAAAATAGCCATGAGAAAACTAGGGGCCAGGACAACAAACAGACCTTTTCAAATACAGTGTTGTAGTTGAACGTATACCTGATGAATCTGGTGGCTCTTTTTTTTCTGCCCCAAATCCATTTCAAGGAGCCCAAGCAATTATTATCATGTAACAGTGGCACTGAGATCAATGGCATGACAAAGCTGAATTTGGCCCAGTGTGTAAAATCCTGGAGAAGTCCTTTAAAACTATGCACAAATCCTATTCTATCAATGTTATCTTGCCCTTACAGGCACAACCTGAGCTTTTCTGAGCTTGTGTTTTATGATCTCTCCCTGCCTGGACTCAAAGCAGTAATTTATTTAAGCAGCCTTCTTCATCTGGGGCTTGCCAGGATGGCTCATTGTATGTAGCCTCATCATCTAACACAAGCCCACATGTGAGAATGTTACACAACACTACACAAGAGGTGGCAAGCTGACTAACAGGTCATCACCCAAAATGTATGGAGTGTTATGCCATCAAACAGACGCTGAGGAGTTCAGCCTGCCTATTCTGCATTGTGAATGCACAGGTCTGCAATTTTCAATGCCAGTAAAGACACAGCACCAGGTGAGAACTGTTTGCTGCTTGGACTGAGTCACAGCTGCAGCACTTGACACCACATTTGAAAGCCAAATGAGGAAGGCCTGACCTGAAGATAGTACCCAAAAAGCATTTCTGGATGGATCCTTGAAGCAAGGCAGAACCCTCTCTTCACTCCTTGCTCCTGTGACTCAGTGCTGCTGAGCATCCTTCCAGGAGTATTCCTCACTGCTCCCTCGGCCCCAGTCCCGTTCATTAACAGACGAAGACTCGTGGTCCAAGTAACAAACTTCCTCTTTTCCACAGCAATGCCTTTCAAACTTAATAGTTCAACACACATAATACATGCAGCTATGCCTCCCATCCATGTTTCCCTTTCTCTCCCTTTTGATTCAATGAGGCTGAGCCCAGCGCCTTTTGTCTTATGGGATACGATCCCTGCGGATTGAAGGTCTCAGACAAAAGAGAAAGAAAGGGATATTTTTAACTTTAGTCTTCTGGCATCACACTTATAACTGTAATGAAATTTTTGGCTGTTAGAATAACAGGGCAGTGTTTTAATTTAGAGCATTAGTCACACAGTTTAGGTGACAAAACAGTGAGCAAATTATATTTTGCAGAAGAAATGAAGGGATTAGACAACTGCTTCCAATAAAATAAATTCTAGCTATTATGTCCAGATATCAGATTTAACACAGGTAAGGGGGTCCTTGATCAAACATAGATAAACTATTTTATCACTGTATCCCTGTAAAATGAAAAAGATTTCTTGCTGCAATAAAGTTTCCCATCTCAAAGCCTAACCAAACTGTGCCTTACATTGGCAATGTAAGGAAACTGATCTCTGATTATCCATGACAATATTTGGCTAATGGTAGCACTTTTAGAAGCCCTCCTGCAAACAGTTTGCCAGCTGCTGACATGCCATATGCACTGAGAAAATTAGCCTAATTGCTTTGTCTGCAGCTGACATAATTCCCAGATAGTATATATGGGTTTGTGGAATGCATGTTTAATTTAGACTATGAGGATAGCTGTGAGCACAAGATATCTATTTGGGCAGGCTAGCACCTGAGGCTCTTGCTCCTTCTCCAAACCAAGTCCGTTAACCTTGAGCCTGCTATAGTGCCCCAGCAAGACCCAGCCTACCTGTGATCTAAAGAGCCTGAGCCTTTGTCACACTATGACCCATTTGGCAAAAGATCACACCACCTCAGCAAAGGCCCTAAAACACAAATTCTTCACAGTGTTCACTCCAAATACAGTAGCAAGCCAGAAGGTGACCTTGCTTCGTTTTTCATCTACTCACTATGAATTTATTATACAAGGTATTTGTATGCAGGAGACTGTTCCTATGCACTGAGGAACACAAGAGCTTTATTAACATTTTTCAAGTAAAAATCTGTGTTGTAACACAGGACTTAGCAAAGAAATATACAGAACAACATATACAATGTCCAATATGTATTTACTTGGTGAACAAATAAGCAATTACTGAATACTTTGAAAGCATTACAAATGCTACAAGTGACCCTACAGGACCAATGAATTTTCTTTCAAGGGATGCAGACAACTAATTGTGAATGGTCTCAATCTCCCTTCAGACAGAGGATGTCTATAAGAAGAGGTTCTGTCTTTTGACATTGCACAAACCCTCTCCTTCTTCTGACCTCTTCATTCAGCCAGTGACTCAGCCTGATATCAGAGGGCAAACACTTACCTGACAAGACTGAAAGCTGAGGTCCAGACCTGCTGTGATAATTAAAGATCATCAAGTGCTTTTTCTAAGTGGAGGTTTGTTTCCTGGCTAAATTGCGCTTCAGGTAATGGCGCTCTTAAATCACCTTAAATCACCTCCCTGGCTCAAACAGAAGAGTTTCATCCCAGGCAGAGTTTCGACTGGAGACAGACACCTTCACTTTCTCTTCTGCTGGGAACATCAGCATATTCAGCCTTACACTATGCAGAATTTCCCCTCAAAGGCTGCAGAATTTCAAGCCACTTGGCTCCAATCCCATTTCACAGCTTGTGTATTAATTAATGAGACACTGTTACTCAGGCCAGACACTGAAGGGTTGGGGCTGGCACTGTGGTGATCCAAAGCTGCATGGTCTGCAGGAAAGTTGAATCAGGCTCTGAATTTCAGGCAGCCAGGGAGATAATTTTTTTTCTTCTTAAACTGACAGGAAATGGTGCTGTAATGACTACTTTAAACTAACTTAGAAGACTTCAGAGACAAAGTATATGCCAGAATAAGGTTAGACTATTAGCCCTAACTTCCTGCCACTAGCTGCGAAGTATTCTGGTAAGAAGGAAGGGTATGATTTAATCTCACAGTCATTCACTATGTTGCTACAGAGGCCCCCAGTAGCAGTGTTTCAGGCAGTGTGAATGTCTGGAGAGTTATTGCCCAAACTCACTTTGATAAAACACAAGATGGTGCCTGTAGCAGGCTCTGCCATCAACATCAGCTGGCTGCTGTAAGACACCAGGGTGTTTAACTCCCTGTTGCTTGACACAACAGGGATGCTGGGACTCTGAGGTTTTTTATGGTCTCTAGCAAAAAGTACATTGCAATTGCTCAAAGCCATCCCTACTCCTGTGCCAGCAGACTGTTCATCTTAATTTCTGTTCTTTCTTTGTCTGGTATCTTTGTCTGTCTTCCTTGCCAATCTTCTGCTATGACATACTTTTTCTTCAACAGCCCTGGGATTTTGTGCTTCTGATCCTCCTCTGCTATGTCCCACATCTACTTCATTTTGTCTGTCAACATTAAGATTTCCATTAACCACACTAAAATTCTCCTGGATGTTAACATAGGAAGCACTCCAAAACACGAGGCAATGCATCCACTTCTACAAAGACAGGTCCAGAGAATGCTCACAGCAATAAGTGTGGTGTCCCAGTACGAACAGCAGAGAACAATTTCACTGACATCCATAGAGACAATGGATCCTAGTCCTCCTCTTGTGCCAGAAAGCAAGCTGACCTACTCCTGGAGTTGGTGTCCAGGATCCCTCCAGGCAAACCTTACAATAGCTTGTATTTTGTGCCAGATGAAACAAATCTAAGCAACTTGTCTTTTCAATATCGCCTTCTTTCTTTGTTGTTGACTACTCCTACTATCCTGCCTCATGAAGCCCAGACAAAAAGGATTACAGAATCACAGAATACACTGAGTTGAAAGGGACCCACAAGGATCATCAAGTCCAAGTTCTGACCCTCAGCAGGATCATCCTCAAGAGTCATACCAGGTACCAAAGTTATTTTCCAAGAAAATGCAGAATTACTCCATTTGATCCTGCTCTCCCCATGTCACACAATTACTTCATTTGCCAGTAGTCTGGAGTGCTTTGGGCCCAAAATCTCTGAAGGGAAGTCTGAGCAGTCTGCCATGGAAAACACACAGGTCATATATCAAAATATCATGGGGGAATGTGAGGCTTCAGCAGGAGGGAGCAGTGCTGCTCATTTTATAAAAGCCACATCAGATCACCTCATGTAAACACAGCCAGCAAATGTTTTCAGAAGGCAAACATACCTGTATTCACTTCATGTGAGATGCAGATGTTTTCCACCAAAGCTATACCGCCAGGATCTTCTCTTATTTGGTGGAAGGGAACTAAACCCAAATGGTGTTCTAACTTTGAGATGCAGAACTTCTTTCATCTTGTCCCAAGTAACATTGCTTTCTGATTTATGTCCCATATATTAAATAATTTACAACCAAGGGACCTGCTGGGCAGGCTGACACTCATCTTTTTGCCAGGCTCATAGCACAAAATATTTGGTTTTCTTTTTTTCTTTGTATTAGTCTGAAGAGAAAAGGATTTGATCCAGTTAAAGTAGTGGTGTGGTTTCCTGCTTGAGCTTTCATTTGTTTGGGTATTTTTTGTTGGTTTTTTTTCTTGTAATTAGGGATACACAGTTTATATTGCCTTTAATCACAGCATATGCACTCTGTAATTACTCTGTAAATACATGCATATGAATTGTTTATATGTGTGGAGGTGGGAGAGCAAGAAAGTAGAGGTAATTTTGTGTATAGGGAAATGTAATGATTAATTATCTGGAGTACATAATCTTACCAAGAGGCTTGATAAAGTGCAAGCGTAACTGTCTCTCCTGTGTGTTAATTACTTACAGAGAGTTTGATCCAGCTGTTTCTACTCATGGAAATTCCCATTCCAGTCTATCTGAAGGGAAGTCCATAGGCTGAAACCTGTGAGTGCTTTCCCTGAGCAAACAAATCACATCCATATGCATTCACCCTAAAATGCAAGAAGCTGCCATTAGGTCATGGGGCTGGTTATGCATTTAACCCAGTTTAACCTTTCAGCCTGGCACCAGCAGGGAAGAAATGAGATGTGTTATCACTGCAGTTCATCAGATTCAGGGGAGACAGAAGAGAGCTGTGCACAGTTGCAAAGATCTAACCCAGGATGTCTGAGTAAGCACAACATTTGTCATTGGTCTCTGTAAAAACCAGGTACATGAAAGAAATTTGCTTTTTGCATCAATGACAGAGGGGACTGAGCCAGATTTTCACACCCTTCATCAAGGCAGTTTTCCAAAGGAGCTCCACAGACAGTGAATTGCTTATAGGAAATGCCTGCTTTTTTCTTCCAGAGTTCAATGCATTAGCAAATAGCACTTTGCCAAAAAATTGCAACATGACTTAAGTTCGGATATTTTCAAGGAAAATGGCCCTAAGCTGATGAACCAGGCACCACTTCCCTCAGGACCTGGTGGCCAGTCAGGCAGTATGACTTATCATGGTGTGGAGGTGCTGCTTTGCACCAGGGAGCAGAGAAGAAGCAGACAAAGAACCCCTAGTCCCTGACTCTAATAAGTTTGTGCCAGCCAGGCATGGTACAGTGATACCAAACTGACATCTATGATTTTTTACTACACATACAAACTACATGGATCTTTCATTTTTGCTTAGCTAATTTTAGCACAAGTTTTTCTTTTCTAGTGTTGTGAAAAGTATATTTCATGAGTCCCCAAATTAGGCTCTCAAGCAGCAGTACCTTTCTCTTTCTCATCCTTGCTGTCTCCAGAGGCCTCACTTTGCCACTAGTTGTGATGACAAGCAGAGTTGATACAAGAATGCTCTGTGGTGAGCAGGGAAAGTCCCAGCTTAGGTCATCACCTTCATAACTCCTACTTCTGACTTTGGGGTCAATAAATGTCCATTCATGATGGCTTCTTTCTCCTTTCACTACGGGCCTCCTCTCCAGGTCTCCTCTCCAGAGGTACTGGTCCCAGTACACCTGCCACACATCATAGTAAACCTGACATGCCTGCATGCGCGTTTCCTCACAATTCTCAGATGACCAAGCTCATCTGTAATTTCTTGCGTGAACTGGCTACATGAGAAAGCATGTTTTAAAAGTTTACTTTGGTTATTGCAAACCTAGATCTGTGGACATGCAAGTATGAACAGCACATCTTTTCCTAATGCTCTGTTCGTAGATATTCATCCAACATTCCAAGGAAAAGAAATGGCCTAGCAGGAAAAAAATTGTAATGGGGCTCATCTTGTTCGAGGACAGATGTAAGAACTTGTATGCTGTACCAAGGGCATGCTTCTGCATTGCTGCTTCACTGCAACAGTCTGGTTCAGGAAATGGGATATAGATACTCAGCTTTGTAACATCAGTTTGAATATGAGTGTTTTTTATGGAGGTGTCATTGCTTACTTTGCCTGACTGAATGCAGTTCTGATTTTACAGTGAACTTCTTCCCTGGATTGCAATTATCCCATTTTTTTGAGTATACCACTCCATTTCTTTCTTAGAACATTCTAACTGTGCTCTTACCGCTCATGTACCAAGACACAGTGTAATCTTTGTCTGGTTAAAATTATCTTGACATAAAACTGAGATAATTTTTTTTGTTTTTATTACAAGCCCAAATATTAGTTAATTCCAGTCCAGAGATTAATGGAGTTAATGTTTATGAAACAGCATCAGGTTAATTACATCTGCAGCTACATTAATCCTTATAATTTCATTCAACTTCTAAATGAAAAGGAACACTTCAATGTCTCAGTCAAGCCATAGTGCAATATTGCCCTATCTTTTCATAATTTCAGATCTTTCTTGCAGCAGAGAATAAGTAGGAAGTTCTACTCTAAGACTTCTGCAGTTCTTAGTTGTTCTTCATTACATTGAGGGTAGTTTCTTCCCTTTTTTACAATCCATCCTGTAAGTCAATGATGTGAATATTGGAAACATCAATAATTATTAAAAATTTGAGAGCAACGCTCGTTCCCTTTTTTCACAGTGTTAGAGAATTTATTTATCTTAATGGTGTTAGCAGCATTCAGAACAATCTCAATCAATAGGCAGAAACTAATTTCACAGCTCTGATCCCTCCACAGCCAGATTGTCTCAGCTGCAGTGACACCTATCAAAACAGTGTGAGGTCCAATCCTCAATCAAATGCTGTTTTGATGAAATCAAGCGGAGCACAACTTCTTCATGCTCCCACTTCCAAAAAGAGCTACAGGAACAGGCACATCTCCGAAAAAAAACAGGTCTATTGATACCAGACTCAATGTAAATCACTGAACTTTCTCTCACCCTGGGCAGCATTGAAAAAAACATTGCTGTAAGTTCATGGTTTGATTTGAAAGTTGATGGCTCCATTACCTCACTCATGCTAAGTACATGTCTTGACACTGCAAGGAACTCGGCCACTATTAACTGCCTATGAAACAGACTATCTAAAAGATAGTGTTACAGGCAAATATAGAGTAACTTTTGCTTTATTTTGCTACAAAAAATAGCTAACTGCAATTCTTGCAAAATAGGTGATAACTCACAGTATCTCTGCCATTATTTAAGTTACAGGACTCAAACACAGTACAACTGCTAAGACTTTAGGTATGAAAGATAGCATAACTACTTCCAAAACATGGAAAATGCAAATTTCTGTTACTTTGGTTTTTTAAGATTTTCTAAGTTTTCTGATGTTGACATTCTTGTAGTGAACTTTCTCACACACTTTCTGTAAATAACTCATTGTTTTGTATTCCTTTATGGAGGAGGAGAAAGTTAACAGACTGTTAGTTTGACCAGTGTCATTGGAGAGGTGGTACTGTCCCCCTCCAATCTGCTGTCACTTTTAGAAAACTATAAATGTTAAAGTCAGAAAATAAACTTCCCTTTTTTCTTCACTTGAGAACAGCGGTGTGAGCTTGTGTTCTTTTGTGTCCTATAGTGACAACTTCTACAAACATGAGATCTTTCAAATTAAATTCAACAAATTCAGCTTCATGAAGCACTTCCTTTCACTCCCAGAAGCACTAGCTAAATATGTGGTGATGGTCTACAGACTTGCCTCCTGATTTTCCAAGTTCCCCTTGCCCATCCAAGGAGCACAGGCAGATCAGCTCACAGAGTAAAGAGGTACTAGATACAAAAGTCTTTCCAGCTTTTTGGGACTGTGCAGAATTGTACTGCACAAATCAAAGTATAAGCTTTAATTGTGTAAGCCCGAGCGAAAGCTTGTTTAGAGAGACATCATAAGAGTTCCAACTTCTTAAATAATCAGCAGGAACTTATTTGATATTACTAACCCATAGATAAAAAAGACAAAATAACTTCAGTTAAGTTGATATTGTGGCTTCCAACATTAAAAGAGGTCCTTCATACCTTCAAGGGTGAGTCCAAGGTACAGTGGCTCCTTACTGCTGTAGCATTAACAATTAGCATAAATTTTTAAAGAAGCTTGGGTTATTTGATGAATTCTGTGCCTCCATCTGATTAGCAGTAACTCAATACATAATTCAAAAAATATCAGGAGCAATAATAGTACTGCAGAAATGTTGAGAATTTCACAGTAGTCAGACTAAAAAAAAACAGACGAGACCTCTAATGTGGAAAACCATAAAGACTCTTCTCCCACAGCACCTTCAGTGGGCAAAAGGAATGCTGATCAGTCCCATTTTTACAAAAATTGCCCATTAAGGAGCAACTGTAGCACACCAATCTCTGGGGTAAAACCAATCTTTTCAGAGTTACACCACCCAATCCTGCACACACCTACTTTTCCTAGTTATGGATCACTGTTCCATGTGCAAAAGTCAAAACTAAGATTTGCCTTTTCCATAATGTGGCATTTTACACATTGTTATCCCATTTACTGATAAGGAAGGATTTGGAAAATTAACCCGAATCGCAATATTTTGCTGTCAAAGCTAGTCTACTCCATGCCACCTTGTGGTAGGGCCACTGTCTGTAAAAGAAGAAGAGAGTAAACATTCTACCCAGCCAGAATGGCAGCATCCTGCAGAAATCCTGCATCCTCCTTCCGCGAGTATAAATGCTTACAGAATATGGGGGTAACCAAGAACAGCGTCCAGCCTTATCACATCTCACAGTTCTGAGATATTTAGAAAGTGTTTCTATAAAATGCTCTTTTCCCACTGGTTTCACTGTGTTTGCACTGACAAACACTAACCCACCTCCTGGCCATCTGTTCAAAAAAGCAAAGTACAAGAGCTTCACAGTGCATTTTAATCTGCTCTATGCTCGTATTGTATTATTGAAACAAAATAACCTGGAGAAAAGAAACCATAAAATATAAAAACATGAAATAGAATAGAAGACAAATAACCATTGTGTTCCATTGCTGAGTAAGTGTAACTCAATTAGAATATACATGAAATAAAATTTTCAGTTTCTAAGAGCAACTTGTTTAAATTCAGAATTGCAAGAAATCCACCAATACCCAGTGTAGAATATTTGTGAGCACTCTCACTATTGAATAAATTAAAGGTACTAACAGATCAAGGAACAAATATTGTAATACAAAAAATTATGTCAAGGAAGGAGAAGCCAGAAGCCCATTAAATAGAAATTATTAGAAGTACAGTTCCAAACTTAAGCACTGTTTTACAGATTTTTTTTCTTTTTTTGGAAAATGTATAGACATTGGAATAGGTTGCCCTGGGAGGTGATGGAATCCCCATGCCTGGAGGTATTTAGGAGGCATCTGGATCTGGTGCTGGGTGATGTGGTTTAGTGGTTCAGGGCTTACAGTGGCAGTGAAGGGTGAACAATTGGACTGGATAATCTTAGAGGTCTCTTCCAACCTTAATTCTGTAGTCACAGCTTACTTTGGGAACCTTGCTATCCTTTGAATTTCTTTCATTCAGCTTTAAAGCATCCTTTGACTTTGGTGGGCTTTGAATCAAGAACTCACAAGCTGCAGGCACTGTAATTAAATGCCTTCACTTTATAACTGGCATGACTATTAGTGAATCAAATTAAGTCTGCAGAGCGTGTCTGCAGTAAAACAAGTCTGGAGCAGATCTTAGACTTACTACAAAGTGTCTCTGCAGCTGAAAAATTCTGTGGCTTTTTCTGTGATAAAAATCACTATAGATATTCATGATGCTATACTTTCTCGGAATGTAACTGTGATAATGACTGGACTAAGGCCTTGATTTAGTATTGCCCTCTGTTATTATTCTATTACAAAGGTATCAGCCCCAGACCCAGGAGATTTATGGATTGCTAGCCTGGATTCTGAAACGGGGAAATAAAGAAGACTGGGGCAGTTGTTGGTGCTTTTGGTAAAGGCAGTACTCATTATTTGAAGTCAGACATTTTAGCATCAATGAAACTCTGCAGTTATGGTCTATAGCTCCATTTGAGGAGATTCACCCTGGACCTCTTTCACAACAAATCCCAACTGCTTTAGCAGTGTAAGTGGAGAGAAACATGCTGCAGCATTTCATCTCCTGTGTTTGGTGCTCCACTCTGCAGCCAGCACCCTGTGCTAGGTAACACTTAAAGCAGAAGATGCCTAAATTAGTTTTTCAGCTTTTTATGGGGTGCTAGGAAAAAAAAAAACAAAGCATCTACTACAAGCTGTTGTTAAACATCTTACTGCAACCTGCTCAGATTTGTCTTTCAGTGAAAACTTAAATAACATTTTTTAATGTATTTTGTGGAGTGACAGCCACTCTCTGCATGAACATCATGCCCCACAGGTCCTCAGCAATGCCGTGCACTACACATACACAGGTGGAAGGCTCTGCGAACAAAGTGAAAACACCACAGAGGCAGGAGCAGCCTTTGAGAACAAAACATCTGATACAGCCAAATAGGCAAAGCCATGGAAATTTCAGCTGAAATGAGGTGGGTGAGCAATCAGGGGAGCCGCAACAACAAAGTAGCGGAGCAACCCGTCAGTGTCCACCCCCTCTTGGCTGAGATCTGGCTGTCATTTCCGTGCTGTCCTCCCCAGCCAGTGGTTTGCTTCCCACGTGGATGAGTAATCCCACTTCAGTGGGGTTGGAGAGGTTGCTCACCCCAGCACTTCCTCATCCTGGTAACTAGTAAAGTGCTTTGACCTGCAGGAGCAAAATATCTAGAGCCCACTTGCTGAGGAGAAGGATTTCATTGCATGGGGAAAATAAGTTATGGAAACTACATATGGAAATACACACTGGACAGGAATCTAACACCAATCTCTAAAAAAGGGCTGTATCTCAGGCTTATTTTCCTTCCTTGGAGGAAGGACATTTGCGAGAATTAGAGTGCATCCACACTTGAATGCAACATTCTATGCGCAACTGCCAAAATTTAGAAAATATTTAATTATTCTTTAACTCCTCGCCTTTTTTTATGTTCCTTTGCACAACAGTTGCTGCCTAAGCAAAAAGCTAGTTTGAGGTTTTTTAAATGTGCTTTGGGGGAAGAGTCTCCAAAGCAACATTCATATGACAAAATTACTAGAACTGCCTGACAATCTTTGAATTCATGCCATTTCAATTAAAAAGGTTTAAAAAAAACCATTGTTTTCACAGGAGACTTGTTCATTGTAGCTATAAGACAAAAGACAACATCCACCATGTTAATTAAATAGGAGAGAGGGAAAAAGAGAAAGTAGAAGTTAGGAACTAATTAGCATAACATAGATAATGGGTGAAAGAACCTCTAGAAATACAAGACAGGAAAAAAGTAGGTTTTGCTAAAGACAGGATGAATAATAACATTTTATTCCCTGCTAAAAACACATTCTTGACCATTATCATATTTAGCCTTTTTCAAAAGTGAAATGTAAATATAGATTTTTCTATTCCATCATAGACTTACAGGATTTTGGGGGAAAGATGAATGGAAGCTGCTAAGAGAGCTCTGTAAGAAGCAACAATTTAATACATTTTTTAAAAAAAGGAAAGCCTTTACATGCAAAATAAACAAATCTTACTGGTCTTTCGTACCTACATAATTCAGCAACCATGAGATTGCTCTTTGACCAAGGACCCTGGCTGTTTGGCTACCCACTACATCAAGGTGTGTTATGAGGGACTCAGTCCCAAACCTACCCACAAACACTTTGTGTCATCAGACCAGAGAACCCCAAGCTGATGCCTTCTGGGAAGCTGTGCTGCACCTTTAGTATGATTGGCACTGGTTTAGGCAACTGGTCTAACTGTGCAACTGAACAGAGACTGAGGGCCCATTCTTCACAGCTGTTATTTTTTGTGTGTCTTTTATGTGATATTTCATGTATGTTTATTCAATAGCTCATTTAGATGCTGGCAAATAATCTGCAGGTACACAGAGATTTTGATTTATTCAAAGGCGGGGCATTTGCCAGGACAGAGAGGAGTATTGCACACCATGTTGTGTTACCAGTAAAAGCAACACATCAATTAAATTTAATATTTAGTATCAGACATACTGTCATTTTTCCTGCATCTGTTTCTTCAGCAGTTTGAGGAGTTAACAGGCAAAGTAGGCTATAGAGCTGATCCCTCTGCTCAAAGGAGCAGAGCGCTTTGAATTGTTTTGACAATGGTTTGGTTCATTTTATTTCATCTCAGTAGGGAATAAAGTTCTCTGCAGAAGGGAAGACATAACAGGAAATCACAGCCAGGATTATAAGCATCAGTTTATGGAGGGGAAATGATTAATTCATCTCATTTCTGTTGAACCAACTAGTTTCTGAGATGTGGAGAAGGCTCTGAGCAGAAGCTGCATGGGAGACAGACAGGAGCTGGAGCCACAGTCCCCAAAACCTGCATCAATTACAGCACGACCCTTGATCAGAAAATATAAGTGTCCTGAGCAGTGATTGCCATTACATTTGCAGCTGACATTTTATGAGCTGCTCCTGCTTCAGCTCAAGAATTAGCCTGAGAGTTAGCTGCATCCCACAGAGTAATGCATTAATCACTAGCACTGTAACTACAATAAAGAGGACATTCACTGCCTTTAGCATACCAGTTGTCTCCACTGTGCTTCATTCATTAGGACCAACATCTTCTGATTAGCTGCAGGGACACCCCCTGGAGTCACATTAATCCTGTCAATTCAGTCAGTCTCTGTGGCTCTGCAGGATATGGCTGCTATCTGCAGGATCACAGAGATGCTCTTCTGCTCGTTTTAAGTTCAGCATGGGTCCCAAGGCAAAAGCTGCAAACACCTTCCCACGTGTGCTCTGTGAGGAGGGCTGGCAAAGACCTAGCAGGGCCTTCAGCCACACGAGTAGTAGCACAGCAGGTGGGTGGCAGGACACAAGGGATGTCACTCAGGGGCTGGAGCAGTCACAGCAGGACTCGGCATCAGCAGCTTCCCAGCACTAGGATCACTCCTGTAGCCAGTCACCCTGGGCCTGCTCACTTGGTCCCTGAGGGGGAGAGAAGGCACACACACACACCAAGGAGGACTGCAGTTGTCAGGGATGAGTGCTTGCAATAACCACCCCAGTGGAGGTCCCACCAGTACCAGTCCTGTGCAAAGGGAGGTCCTGTCTTCATCTCTTTGGGCAATCAAAGAGGAGATACTACCCTGTCACCCTCTCTGCCTGCCCTGACCTGCCCTGAGAAGTGGATATCTGGGACTGCCTTACTGCCTTCACAAGGTGTCTAGGCATTAGTTACTCTTTTCATCCCCACAACTCTTGGGAGGTGCTCCAAAACCACCGTGATAAATAAATAGCTGGCTAATTGCCATCTGTTAAAGCAAATTAACAAGAAACAAGTAACAAGCTGGCTGGCTGGGAAAGATTTCCTTGGCAGTTTTCTTTTTTTGCTGCTGTTCAGCTGTGGGCAGCGTGAGCTGGGACTTGTATTGATTGTTCTGCTTGTAATTTAGCATAAATGCAAATGCAGGTTGAGACCCAGCATGTTCTGTTTAGTAGAAACCATGAAGAGAAAAGGAAATTGCTATAAATTAAATGTTCCTGTCTCTACAGGCATTGAGATGGGGATTCTGATTTATTTTAGCAGTGGCAGAGAGAGGCAGTAACAACAAAACAACATTTATTTGAAGAAGAAAGACTGACTAGGAGCCTGCCATCAGTAGCAAAAGGTTTTTATCTCAGTAAGTAAAATAAGAGATTTCAGAATATTGTCAACAGATAACAACATAGAAAAAGTTTGCGAACACATGACATGAGAGAAGCCATACATTTCATACCAAAGGTCCATCTACTTCAGGACTGTGACTCCAGCCTGACTGCAAGCTGAATCCCAGAAAAGACTGAGCACAAGGCAAGTATACCTAGCCCTTTCCTTGAAAACTCGACCACACCTTCATTTGCAGCATTGGAATCTTTCTGAGCCTACTGCAGATACCTCTTTTATATACCTTTGCTGGCCTGGTTTCCGCACAACTGAGATCAAACATCACATGTTGATTCAACCACCTGCTAGCCCAGTACTTCTGATTCAAGCAATTCTTTCAAAGAAAGCTCAGATTTACTTAAGGTAGAAGGGTTGTCTCTTCTCCACAAATTACTTAGACCAGTGATCTCAGCTCTCTCCATGTTTGACAGATTAGTGCTTAAACAAACCCTACAGGTTGCAAAATGTCATTCAGGGAGGAACTGAAAGCATTTTTTTAACTAAGATGAATGACTTCAAAATCTATTCCTACCTTTGAAAAGGTATTGTGTGGATGTTCAATCCTTTACATTTACTTGAACTTTTATTACAGAATTTTCTTAGCAGAAGAGAAAAGAATTTTGATTTGCATTGGTTTATTACAGTTAAGTTCTTTCAGAACTGCAGATCCATTATGAATATGGAAAAGGAATCTGATTTTATTTCAGTTTGTATATCAACAATTGAATTATAAAACAAAAGGTGAAATTCAGACTCAGCAGAGTTTCACATATGAGACCAATGGTAAAATTAAAACCAAGTAAAAGACATTAATACATTCAAGGTTTTGGGGGACTTTCACTTTAGTATAGTATTCAAACTTCCTGGATGCAATTAAGGAAAAATACTTCTCTTTCGGGGCAATTTTGGCCTGGGTTTTGTGGTCTTGTTCCAAAATCATCACACTGGTCTCATCCCTTGCATTCTGTCTCAAAAATAAGTGATCTCTAAATTCACTCACACTGGGAAAACCAAGCAAAGATCGCAGAGCCAAAGCCCACAACAAGAGCAGAAATAAAAAAAAATCTTCTTGTGATTCTGTATACCACTGCAGTGGCATTTTTAGTAGGAACAGAGAAGGGAGGCCCAGCTTAAAAAAATGACCTTGCTGTCCCTACACTTAGAAGCATGCCAAGCTGGCACACTACTGCTCTGCTGAGAACAGCTTGGGAAGGGCAGGAGGCTCCCATATCTCTCAGAGGACAAACTGCCTATGGAAGCATCAAACAGTTCTTACCTGGCTGCGTTTCTATCACCTTGGTGTGATGCTTTCAAAAGCTCCCTTAATTCAGAAAAGTAAGTGGATAGTAAGGCAAGTGATGGCAAAGCAAGGTGACATGGGTCGTGCTCTTGGTCAAACCTACATGGCTTTGGAGAGATATTGCTTGTTTCCAGAGAGAGGAGATGTGTGTGTCAGGGGTGCCCGAGTCACAGAGGGTATCCACAACTTCCCCAGGCATGCCTGGAGCTCTGGCCAAGGCACTGCATGAAATTGCAGAGCTTTATCCAAAAGGAAAAAAAAAAAATCTAAGACCTACACAAACTGCAGGCACAGTACAAAACTCCAAAGCCCATAATCCTCTCCCTGAGAGAAATGAAGCACAAGCTAAGTCCTCATAGCATACATACAGAGCAAGACACCCACAGCCTGCCACCTGTACTCCTTAGCTGTTCCATTTCGCTGCAGTCTGCACTGCTGCAGCTCTCCAATCATCATAGTATAATCAATCCTGAGCCTTTTGTAAAGCCTCAGTTCTAGGAGTCAGAACAGAAGAATGAGTTCCCACTTTTGGAAAAACAAAGGCTTTCAACCTCGCATGATGTTGAGAAAAAGATTAAAACCATGAACCAGGAATTGCAAAAATAGCTAAAACATATGTATTTATTTTTCAGTCTCAGAACTGAAGCTCACAATTTTGACTACTCCACAAACAGCCACATAAATGTGTTTGTTGCATAAATTTTCCTCAGGCTTATCTGTCATAATCTTACAAATGTCTATGGCATTGATTTACTTTTTAGAAGTTATTCTTTAGAAAGAGCTAAGAAATAGGTGTAAAGACACAGGTAAAGCTATTTTCAAACTTGTAAAGTTGTTTGTAGTGGAAGAGTGATTTACTTGAAAAGAACCTACAGGAAAAAATGGGAACACTTTTTCTCCAGTCATTACGTCAGCAGCTGAAATGTAGGTTTGATTTCCCCTCTACTCTTTGAAGACTTTCATGATGCTAGCCAATCATATCAGTCCTCTTGAACAACTGGGTGCCACTTTTCTGTTTGCAGGGATGGGGACAGCAACCTCCCACCATGCTACTTACCTGGAGCCCAGTTACCAAGAGGGGATGGAGCCACAACCTGAGGAGGAGAGAGCTAACAAAAAAAACCACAAAACAAACAAAAAAAAATAAACACAAAAAAACCTACCACAAACCATAGAAGAGTAATGAAGGAACTTGCAACTGTGAGTTGTCCTGTGCCAGATTTTCTAATCCAAAGGCTGCAGAGTCCCCTGGATTTGTTGTCGCTGGAGACAGAGCAGATATCTCCATAACCACAGGGTCAGATTGCTGAGCCTGGACTTGGGAGAGTTGGTCCTCACACATCACTGTAATGCTCCATGGCTGGGTCATCAGTGCCAAGCCAAACTTGGTGACACAACTGCTTCCCTGTGGAGTTGGAACAGCCAGTCCATAAAACATAAGGAGTGAAAATTAGCACCTTAACACAGCAGATAATGTCTGCTGCACTAATACAAGCAGACTTTAACTCCATTCCCAGGAGATCTGAGACATAGACTGCCCTGAACCAAAGAGATAATGTAGCTTGAGCAGAGCAAGCAGAGTTCTCTGCTCTGTGCATTGTTCATGCATTAAGGACAGGTTATAATAGCAGAAATAGAGGGCAAAGCAGCTCCTTCCTGAGAGTCAAAGGTAGGGATTAATGTGGGGTTTGGGGATAACCAAAACTCAGAGTTGGTTATGCAGCACTGAGAGCTTAGTAATATCATCTCATTTTTTACTGGAATCACTATACCCATTTGTTTGTTTAGGAGCACTGATTCTGTCTCTCTTAGGTGAAATTTGGGGATGGAGCATATATTCTAAACTATTTTTTGCTTCCCTTGATGACACCTGTCAGTTACTCAATAGCTGACAGCAAATGTTGTTCTATTGATTTATTTTTCCAACACTACAAATCATGCCAGAAGATGGATGTGAGCCTCTTATAATAAAAACATTTTTTAAAACAGAAAGAAAAAAACAACAAAAACAACCACTAAGCACAGCTCGCTTCCCCTTCTCCCCTTAGGTAAATGGATAGTTGGAAAAAACCGGTTTTTTTCCCTTGGTTAAAGCTTGCCATCTGGTGGAATAAGATCAAATCAGCTGCTCTGCTGTGGGAGGAAAATAGGGGAAAACACCCTTTTTTCTTAGAGGAACAACAGTCTGGTATTGCTATAAGACAGAAGCTGAATCAATCAGATACAGCTGACCTTGTCTGCCTGCAAAGCTAAATATGGAGCTGAAGAATGAATGTTGGCACACCAGTAGATTCGAACTTTGACAGCACAGGAGCTTTATTTAATTTGATCAGCTCACACAAGAGGTTTTAGATTGTGCTCAGCAAAGACACACTGCCATTCTCCCATAGAATTTTGAAAGCTAACATTATTTATGTTGTATAAATTATGTTTTATTGTTTCAAATTGAATGAAAGAAAATCTCTTTTGGCCAGATAAGTACTATCCTTTATTCTTGAATTAGCCCTTCAGGAAGATTCTTGCCAGCCAACATGTTTTCTTATGAGAAAAGGTAGGACAGAGAAAGTGCAAGAGGTGAGGGGGCAGGAGATAAAGAGTAAAAGGGAAGGAAATAGAGGCGGGTGGAGGAGGAGAGGAACAGGGAGAGGAGGATGGAAGGGGGAGAAAAAAAGAAGCAGGGGAGAAGGGGGAAGGGAAAAAGGGAGGTAAAGGGAAGAGATGGGGGCAGAGAGGGGGAAAGAAACCAGGTCCTTCACATGAATTTCAATTTGATAGTACTAGTGATAGTCCTAGTAACTTGAAGAAGCTGAAAAAATGTAGGTTATGGAGCTGCCAAGGAAATATGATCATCTTTCCATTGTTGTTCTTCAGTCTTTAAAAAGAGCCTTTAAAAATACATTTATCCAGGGATACTCTACAGGTATCTTTCCTTCAGTTTCCCTCAGAATAGGTGCAATTTATAATTCAAGTGAGGTTCATATAACAAGATCTACTTTTAAAGCAAGCAGGAAAATGGTTTTGAATCTATGAGACTTTTTCCCATCTGCTGTGTTTGAGCAAAAGAAATGATGATAACTTTAATTGCCTTTTTTTTCTCTTCATACTCCTGCAAAGAAATGGGAACAGCAGGTGAAGGACCTGCTACCAAGTGCTGGGGCATGAAACCTTATCCTTCTTGAAGGGAGATATTCTTCTTCTAAAATGAGATCCTGTTTCTGTTGAAGCCAAAGCCAGAAATTTCTAGCAGCATCACGAGGGTGTTTTGGTCTGTTTGCAGCGCTGCAAGACACCAAACACCTTCCTTCCTGCCCTGTTCCTCACCCTAATCACACTTTGGGGTTATCAGCTGAAACTATACATATCTGTGTATTATTTATGGGATCAAGAGCAGACAGTCTGCTCAGTTCTTCTCCTTCATCTTCTCCTGCAGTCTCTCTTGCTATCTATTCCTCATGATGGACAGAGGTAGATGCAGAGGGAAAGAGCAGAGGCTGTGAGAGGCTCCGTTTCTCCTGCCATCCTCCTTTGGTGCAACAGACAAAAGCATACTTAAACCCTCTCAGTTGAAACAGCCGTGAAAACACAGGAAAGTTTGCACTCTGCCCCCCACCTCTGGCTCAGAGAACAGCTATAGTCATGACTGCTGCTCATTTACATTACCCTCAGAGCCCCAGGGTGAATTACAGAGTGATACGAAAGTAAGCCACCATAGTAAATAGGTCTCTGGATCTGCTCCTCAGAGTGTGCACATGTGTGTTGGCTTAACTAACTTATTTCCATGACAAATGCCTGTGACAAAAGACTATTTTCCTTCCTGTTTTTAAATTCCTGAAAGAGCTACTCCTCAGGAGAACTCCCCAAGAACATCAGACAAAGTCAAGAAACCCCACCTCCCACACCTCTTTTCAGAAGGTGCAGCCCTCTTCCTGATCAGGATGTTTAACTCCCAAAATACCTCACCACTTTCTTAACCCTGGGTTGCTGTGGGATGCTTGCTCTCAAGGTTTCCAGGCACAGAAACACTACTGCCTGAAGGTAGTGGGTAAGAAGTAGGTCATCTGAATTTATCCTCTCATGCTCTATGTGACTCTGACATTTTCCTTTGATAGCAGTCAAGGCAGAGCATTAGGAAGTCTGTAGCATGGTGATTCCACTACTGCAAGGAATGAACAGATATGTTGTGTTGTTGTGTGGGATTCAAACACTAAATACTGTCCTTTGTGTCTAATAGTATCATGTGAAATCGTTGCACCTGGTATCAAATAGCACAAACTACTGGTCTAACAACATTTCTTTTCTGTCTTGCTACCTACATGCCTAGTGGTCAGGGAATTTTTTAATCTGTTGTAATTTTGGTTCTGCTGGTCTGGCTCATTTTTGTCTCTTTCTCTAGGGTAGGTTAGTGGGGAGTTTAACCCCACCAACTAGTGTCAGTTTTTTGTTTTGCTGAATCCCTCACCATCCTAAGTGCCAATGATTCCAGCTGTGAACCAATCTAGATTAGCTTGATGTGGGAGAATACAGAGTACCCTGGAGCTAGGAACCAGAGAAAATGCTGAGTTGGAAGGGATCATCAAGGATCATCAAGTCCAGCTCCTGGCCCTGCACAGCACCATCCCCAAGAATCACAGCATATGCCAAGGACTATTGTCCAAACACTCCTTGAAGACTGTCAGGCTTGGTGCTGTGACAACTTCCCTGAGGAGCCTGTTCCAGTGCTCAAACCACCCTCTGGGTGAAGAACCTTTTCTGATAATGCAACTTAAACCTCCCCTGACACAACTTCAGGCTACTCCCTCAAGTCCTGTCACTGCCACCACAGAGGAGATCAGTGCCTGCTGCTTCTCTTCCCCTCCTAAGTTGCAACTGCAGTGAGGTCTCCCCTCAGTCTCCTCCAGGCTGAGCAGACCAAGTGACCTCAGCTGCTCCCCATAAGGCTTCCCCTCAAGGCCACTGTCTTAGCCCTGATTTTTTTTTTTACTCTCTAATTGCTTAATGCCTTTTTTATATTGTGTTACCCAGAACTGCCTCCAGCACTCAAGTGAGGCTGCCTGTCATGGTTTGACACTGGCACAATGCCAGTGCCCCATGAAAATATACTTCCCTGGTGTTTGCTGTGAGATGTGACCAGGAAATAAGCAAAGCAGGCCTCTACCTTAGAAAAAAAGTTTATTAACTAAACTACAAAAGGGAAAAAAAAACCACACACACACACACGCACACACACACCTGGAAAATGAAAACTCCACAAAAAGCATTTCCTCCTCCCCCCACCACATTTCCAATACATCTTCCAAATTTCAAATCTCCATCCATCACCCTGTAAATACTCAATTTCAGTCCATCAAGAGGAGAGGAGTCCTTCTTGGGGCCATGGTGACCCTTCCTTGCATGCCCAGTGCTCTCACCACTGGACAAGGAACAGAGCTGCTTCGAGGGTTATCCTTTTAAGGGTGCTTTGACCAGTTCTAAAAAAGCACAGTTTCCTCTCGCTCTTGGGACCTCTTGTCCCCCCCATACTTGTCTACCCCCTGGGGCCGGGGGGTCTCCAACACTGAACCCTCTCAGTTCTGCGCCATCGCCTCCCCCCTGGATGCAGCCTCTGTGTTGCGAGGAAGCATGGTTCTGTCCATAGCTGTACCAAAAAGAGTCCAGCAACCAGCTACTCCATCATCTCTTTCCGGCCTCTTCTTTACTCTCCCAGCCTCACTCACTGCTCCAACTGTCATTCTCTTGCCCATTTCCTCTTTATCATCCACTCCATCTCCCCTCCAGGAAAGGTCCAAATGCTCTGTGAGGTCTTCATTATCCAGAAAGGGGTTAACAAACTCCTGCACTCGGCCAGGCTCCTTCCCTGCTGCACTCCCCCCTTCCCACTCCTTCTCCACAGGCCGATATCACTTCAAGGCCACAGGCCCGTACCGGCTTTCTCTCTCTCGTCTTCTGGCTGGGGGCTGCCCAAATCCTCTCGGGCCTCTCTCTCCCTCTGTCTCTCCTGGGGGGGGGCTGCCCAATGCCTCCTGGTGCCCCCACCACCCTTCCATCTTGAGGGGTCAGGCCTACCTCTGCCGGGCCGCAGGTTTCCCTCTCCCCCACCCAGCTCGAAGCCGGGCAGGGGATGCCTTGCCTCTTTGCTGGCCGGAAATCAAAGACAGAGCCCAAGGGAGTGCTCTGCTTCTAACCCCTGTGTTCTCAGAGCCGCATCCACCCTCAGTGGCCAAGCCTGGTGTCAATTTAAAATCTGAACACCTATTGGCCTCTGGCCACTCCATTCCCAGAAAACCTGCTTCCTGGAAACCCACGACACTGGCCCAGTGTAGAGCAGAGTGGGACTATCATGTATTCATTGAAGTCTTCCTACTAACATATTGCCACCAAAATGTAACATCCAAGAAAAGGAAAGGACAAATTATATTTGCTACTGTAACAGCCTCAAATTTATATAGTGAAATAAAATTACTTACCGTGTAACAAATCTGATAGAAGGGAGATTTACTTTTGTAACTTCAAGGTAAATTTGTCCTTCATCTGTGAGCAAAGGAGGATGTTTTAATGGTTTACAAACTAAACCTGCTGGGGAAAATATGAGTGCTGCTGGATTTTAGTTTTCTATTATTGCATTGTTGCAGAAACTTCAGGCTACATGAAGAATAGGGAATTACTAGAGACAAAGAGCCAAAATTCTGTTTAAACTAATGTAAAACCATTGAAATATGAATGGTTTCAAACTGAAACAGGCAGTAGAATGAGATACAGATTTATGAATAACTGGCAAAAGTAGTATTGTAGCTCTCCAAAACAACAAGCTAAATAGCAATGTTAATAAAGTTCCAATATAAATGACATTTAAGTGTGGTAACAGCACCACAGCACCAGAGAATCATACGATGACAAGAGTGATTGAATTTGGAAGGGACCATGGGATGCCATTTGGCCCAGGCTCCTGGTTAAGAAGGATCACCTACAGCATGTTGCCAAGGACAGAGTCTAGAAAGCTTCAAAAACTGGATATTACAAAAGTCTGCAAGGATGGAGGCTGCACAAACTCTTGGGGCAACCTTTGACAGTGCTTGGTCACCCCACAGTGGAAAAATATTCAGAGGGAGTCTCCTGTGGTTTGTTTTCTGCCCACAGCCTCTATCCTATCACTGGGTACTGCTGGACAGAGCCTGGTTCCATCTTTTTGGCACCCTCCCCTTAGGTACTTACATCCATTAAAAAGATCCCTCCTTGAGACTTCTCTTCTGTAAGCTATACTGTTGCAGATTTCTCATCATCCCCAGTCATTGAAATTCTTTTCCCCAAATGGAAAACTCCAAACAAACTTTTGGAGGGGTAACTCTTGGACAGGTAACTCTTGCACTTGAAGTTTAGTTCTACAAAGTCTCAGAGTTTTGAAGTCAATGAGACACACAATTCATAGGCAGGTGACTTCTCTCAAAGTTTAGAAATTTCAAAGTCTGTCCACATCTTTCCACCTTACTCATTTTCAAATTTTTATCTGGAACACAAAAAATTTTGTAACAGAAAATTAGGTAAACTAATGTTGTCAAACATATGTTAAAAGGTGCTTGAATCAGTGTTTAAATTGAGATAAACAGACAACATAATAATAATGCTACAGTCTTATTTCTGTTTCAAAGAACATTTCACAGGTCTCTTTGAGCAATCCACAGGGTGACTGATCATTCTTTTCATAGGCACAAACAAAAGCTGTGTTGTTCACATCCTTGTGTTGTTCCAAAGATTCAACAGCTGGGCTTGGTAGAAGTATAAAGACACAGAGAACCCAAAAAAGGGCAGAACTCCCTTGTTTTTAAGCCTTTTGCTTTTCCAAGGCTGTCTCCATCCAGGGAAGGGCTGCGCATTCTTTCCAAAGCAAGGCTCTCCTTACTTTAGAGGTTCAGAGGTTTTCCAGCCTCTCTGGATCCAAGAAGAGGAATTAAAGCATGATCTTTGACATGCACAGAGGCACAGACATGCAGCTGCATGCCCTGTTAGTAGCTGAGAATATGCTCAAAGGGCATTAAGGTAATACCCTCTGACCTGTGCTCCCATCACTCTTACTGACCACACAGCAGATGATGTGGAGTAAAGGCTCCTCTGGGTTACACCCACTACAGGATTGCTTTCTCAGCTCAGACAGCAGACAACATGAGCAAGAAGCAGTATCACCCTTCCCATTTTTGCCTGGAGTCTGGAGTAATCTCTAGGCCTGGCTTGTAGATCTGCAGACTCCAGAGCAGAACTGCTGTGACACCAAAAGTATGCTTAATTATGACTTTCACCCATGCCTCTGCTTCCAAGGCCAGATCAGCAAATGCAAAGCTTTTGCACTAAAACAATGAACAACAGTTCTCCAAATATGCTTTAAAAATAATTTACATTGGTATGGCAGTTCAAAGACATTTCTCCCCACAGTTTCCCATATTTATATATATGTGTGTGTGTGTGCATGTGTGCGTGTGTGTGTGTGTGCATGTGTGTGTGTGTGTGTGTGTGTGATATTCTGCTATAAATTCAGGCTCTCTAAAATCACAGAGGCAAAAGAAATTCTTCATGGAGTCAAACACAGTCTGAATATATTGAAGTACTGTTCTAAATAAAAAGAGCAAGTATGCCTTTAAAATTGTGCAAAAGCAAGCAGGAGGGAAAGGAGGACAAGGGAGAGTGAAGGCAGTTCTCTTCAATGATTTGATAAGAAAGCACATCAGAAGAAGAAAATTGTGTCAAGCCATACAAGTAAATAAAATATTTAAAATGAAGCAAAATACTTAGGTCTAGAAGACCAGCACAAGTAAGAAAAATAGACATAATGATTCTATAATTAATTATGTCACATGTATTTACCAAGTGATTCTTTTTCTTGTTTTGGATTTCTAAAGATTTCTTGTTGCCACTGCCTCTAGCTTACAGTGTCATTTGTAAAAATTTCTTGTTCCCATTTGATTGCCATGTGACAGAGCTTTTTCTGAACTCAGTTCAATAATTAGTCATTGCAGTGTGTGGGAGGGTTCCCCATCCCAGGCACGCATGAAAGGTGAGGAGGTAAAGCTTTATGGGAAAAAAATGGTTTCATTTTCTAAAACAGCAAGAGATTTCTCAGGTACAAACCCTTCTCTTGTTCCTCCCAAACTTGCCAGCAGGGAAAAAAGCTAATTTTTTTCTCTTCTCCCCCACCTGACACCCAGTGTTTCTACATATGAAACAAACTACTTAGAAGCATCTGTGGATGCTGAATTTGCTTGATTTAGCTGTTGGGTGAAAACTTGATCACAGCTTAGAGTCCAGAAATTCACCAGTAAGCACTGTGTCGATAGATCAGTTATCCTGAGTCCTCATCTTCACTTTCACTGATAAGGCCTGACTGATAATTATTTTCCAAAGTTGTTCACCCTGGAGGATGCAGACCATGACTGATAGAACAGAGGCAGTCTGAGTGGGCTGAAGGAGCTCAGAGGATGGCAGCATCCACAGTCAGAGGAAGCTCCCCATTTGGTCGAGATTTGGAAGATAAACAGGGAGAGAAGGGAAGTCAGTCCATCAGCTGGCTGAGATGCAGGCATGGGTGTCCAATTAACAGGCACTTCATCCAGGAGCAACAAGAACTATTTTGTGTGTCTCAGCCTCGTTGTTGCCTGGCACCCTCACCCTTTCCTCACCCATCCTTCACAGTGCCCACACAGTGACCATACAGTGCCACCAAGCTGTGGATGTTGATATAATGTCCAGGTTGCAGGAATATGGAGTGGGAGCTTCATCTCTGAACTGCACATCAACCCAGCAGAGCAGTGAGACAGAGCAAGAGCTGGCTTGGGTGTTTTCAAAAGCAGTCTTGCTTCTCCCAGGCGAGCATGCCATGGTAATACCTCCCATATCTGCAGGAAATAATTTCTGGTTTTAATTATAAAATTAGTTAGGAAAACTACTCTTACACAGGCATCCCTGTGAGCCCAAGGGGCCAGAGAAACACAATGGACATCAGAAGAAAGTGATTCACCTGACCTTTCCTGTTCCTCTTCTCTTAAAAAAAGGACACCATTTTTGCATGATTATGATCTCAACAATACCTTGTGCACTTTATCATAAGGTTCCAAAACTATGGCCTGTCATTTACAGTGATGATCTCAGGCAAGATGATAATAAACATGCTCTTAGCACCTTCTCTCAGTGATGTCAGCAGAAACTTCTCTATGCCCTTAGTACTTGTGGAAGGAGACCTGTGATCTGTTGTCAGCACATCTGTCTCTTCTACTCACACATTAAGTGTCCTGTGCTGGGTAAGACCTTTTGGCAATAAAAACATATTAATGCTGATCCAGATTTCCTGGAAATCATGGTAATGCTTGGAATTCTCAGAAAAACTGTGATAAAGCAGCAAGATTCTTCAGCAACTAAATGGATGAAAATACCAAGAGAAGACAGTATAGCTGTGATATGAAAACTAGCACTTTACTACCCTAGGCTTATAGAATTACTATTCCTAGAGGGCATTCCTATTTGGCTGTTAAAGTAACAAACTTAGAGGTGAGTAGGGCATCATACCCTTGCAGCTGTATAGATATAAAAATGTGAACTTTCTTCCTGCTGTAGATGGATATTAAATTCTACTTCATTATATCCAAGTACTACCAAACTCAAGGATTTAAGAATGAAAATGCTACGTAATGTCATAGCAACAATATTTTATAAACCCTAACTTTATTGACTCAGCTGTCAAAATATAAACATATTCATGGTGGAGGTAATTGGACCAATGTTCAAAATGAAAATCATCAAAATAAAATCACTCCAGTTTAGTGAAAGGCATAGGTTTACGCCATGTTAAAAATGAGAGAAACATTTCTCTCTCCTCTAGATAACATCACTTCATGCAGTGATCCCTGCCTGCACCTCAGAGCTTTCACTTGAACAGCAGTACACTCTGCAGATACATCTGAGATTAACCCTTCAAGCAATGAGGAAATTAGGACTCTGTGATGTCCCTAGATATTTTGCTTGAGCTTAATTAAAGATTAATAAGAAAATAAGATATTTCTCCTGTATATTGGCTGTGCTTTTCCTTCCTAGGTTATTTCTATATGGTTTGAGTTCATTAATAATTGAGATGAATGCACTTCATCTCCAGCAACTGGTCCAAGTAGTTTTATGAAGAAATGGCTATCTAGTTTCCATAACAGCCCTCAAAACCTTTAACTGAAATATAATAAGCATAAATGGCAATCAATCTTCCAATACCAAAGATGTTCCCAGACTGATTACAGGGACCAGTATTTGGAAGTAGATGACTGTATTTTCAGGCTCCACTTCACAATTTCCAAACTGGTTAAGAAGAGTATGTGATTGAGGAAAATGGATTAAATGTCTAAATTAGTTGTCTTTTCACCAAGACAATGTGATTGAGGGATGTCCCCTCCTCAGGACATTAGCCTTGGGTAGCTTTTTTTCCTACAGGGCACAGTAGTGTCTCTGGGCACTTGCCTAGTATTACTGGTAGGTCCCAGACACTGGATCAATCCTATGTCTGCTCAGAAAGCAAACTTAAACTGTATTACATAGAAGCAAGGCCTGCTCTCAAACAGCCTTCACACACCTCAGTAAAGCTTCTTGCTGGCTTAAAATGTGACCTCAGTGTGAGCTGTAAATTTTGGTAGACAGGATATAATAATTGTAAAGAGGGACCAGAAACAGTGGGCTGCAGGATCTGGGTAGAGTTTCCATCCCAGCACAGTGGAGATGGAGTGGGTCAGTTCTCAGGGCCAGGGTGATTTCCTCACAGACCCACCAAAGCAGGCGGCTGACATTTCCCCTTCTGCATCACTGATGAAGAAGTATTAAATATAGGTTATAAACCAATCCCTGGACACCTTAACCAAGAATGGTCAACTGGATGACATGCCAACAAGTATAACTTTCTCAATTTTAAAAGAGTTTCTTCTAAATTAGATTAATTCAACACACACTGACTTTGATAAATTATAATCTTTTTATGTGGGTATAATGCAGGACTGAAAAAAATGTCTTACAGAAGTATAAGAATATTAATGTCAATATATTTCTGACTGTAGAAATTAGTCTATTTCGTATATTGTATTCCTTTTTGACTCTGCCACCCCAAAACCTTTCCCCTGATAGTTTTCAGAGGAGGCTCCTTCTTACATAGCTTACTACACTTTCCCCAGCCTCTTCTCTGGTTACCGAATGTTATTTGTTGCTTTTAAAAGGACCAAGGCTGATGATCGCATTTTTTTATTATTGCCCCATGTCCTTAAATTGAGAAATTCTGTTTCTCTGTAGAGCTCTGCACAGAGAGTTTGCAGCAAATAATGAAACCTAGTTTATAATTGGCTTTTCCCACAAACTCTCTCTTGGGAAAGATTGCTGCCAACTTTACAAGTCTGTGCTGATTTTGGATAAACCTTCACCAGTTCATGACTTCTCATAAAAATCAAGCAATATGCAGACAGCTTGCACAATTTTACCAGACCTAAGCAGGAATATTTTCCAAAAAATTACCTTCATTTAAATACATTACTTTCTGGAAGACAAGTATTTTTCAGAGACCTATTCATTGCAAGAAAGTCCACCTTTAGATCCTCTTGCTACTGTCAAGTTTAGACAGTGAAAAATCTGTGTACTTATAAATCAGTCTCAATAAAGGAAAACAAGCTCAGACTTCTGCCTTCCTTGTGGGCATCTTCATTTGAAATTCTCTCTGGAAATTGCATTAGTTTTCATATGAGAAGGTCCCTATAATTTGCCTAATTACCAGCCTGAGAGTTTTACATGGAGCTTATATGCAGAAAATGAAAGGAATGATGAGGGAAATTCATGGAAGAGTTTTTATTTCCCCTGACAGAAATATCATCTCAGCCTGATTTGCATGTTAACATTACACATCACCCTCCAAATCTTATTGGTGGAAATATATCCACTCTCATCTATTCCCATGAAAACAGAAAACAAGGATTGACATTTGTTCATCTTGTTCCAGCAAAGCAGCTCCAAAAATAGTGAATTTAGGTCAGACTAAGATTTTGCCTGTCATAGAAAAATTCTGCCTTCTTAAATCACAGTTAAAAGAGAAACATGATTGCATTTCTACATCTTAAAAAAAAAAAAAAAGATACACTCTAGGGCTTACAGGCAAACAGATAATCACATACCCTTTTTTTTGGACATATCTCAATCAGAGCCTGAGACACAGAAACAATTGGGTCTTGCCCAGCTGTTGCCACATCCAGGTGGCTATTCCTTAACCAGATTTGTAGGAGTGCCTTTCGATATGCAACCATTGTCAGTATTTGAATTTTTGAGAAGGTTGATGTATTGTAAAGCTGTAGGATCTTCTGAGGCTCCTGTGCTCAAGATTAATGAATAGCATCCTGAATAATCACAAGTTACTTGGAAAATTCTCCAGTGGCCCCCATCTTAATTTCTCCCTCTTTAAAACCCACGGTACACTCATCCACACATGAAGTGTTTGAGCACTTCCATTGAAGAAGAGAGTGCAAGTGCAGAGGTCTGTACTACTGATCCCTTGATACTCATTGATAACACATTTACAAATCTATAAACAATTGATTCAGTCACAGTATCAAGGCTAATGGGTTTTTTTTTCATTACAATACTTAATCTAGTAATAGACAAACATCTTGTATGACCAAAAATGGCATGGACTCATCTTCTTTAATAAACTTTACCAATTTTATTTTAACTGAGTACTATATGGCTGGAATATACACAGAAATTAAGAACTTAAAAACCTGTATTCTGGGCTAAAAAAGAAAAAAGAATAGTATGAAGGGCCATTTAACTATACACCTTTGGAATTGTTTGGCATCTCAGCTTCTGTGCTGCCTTGTGTCTTCTGTTTAAAGTGCTGTGTGTGTCACTTCAGCGCTATATTTTTATAGGTAACCAAGACACAAAGGAATAATTTTCCTCCACATATAATACAAAGTGAAAATTTCAGCTATACAGTCAACAGTTTTCAGATTTCCTGATTTTTTGAGTGCTTAACTATAAAACTTATTCAAATACATATATTTTTACAGAGAATATGATACGCATTCTATCTAATACTTTACTCTTTCCTGTAACAGAAATTTACAGTCAGTTCTTTTAAATGTAGAGTGTGTATTTAATAGGAAAGGGATTACAGATACCTTTTATTTCTTGACACAGACAGCACTAGCAACATTCAGAAACTCAAAATGAAATATTCAAGACAACTCAGCAATAATACTTTAAGTATAATATACTTCATTTACATTCTTCCCTGAGGGAGTTAGAAACACAAATACCATCTTAATTAATTCATAAAAGATAGATTTAGTGTTATAACTAAATGTGTCTCCAAAGTGTCACTTGAGAAAATACAGGCAAGTGTCATTACACAGGGCCATCTATTGTGCTAGATAATAATTCAAAAAAAACTGCAAGCTTGAATCATACACAGCATCACATAATTGCTGTTGTTACTGCACTTACAGTGGGAGCAGGGAAAGCGCTGATACCAGTTTATATTCAGTACCCAAAACTGTTCCAAAGAGAGCCTAAAATAGACAATGTATACTTTCAGAAAACTGTTTCTGTTTTATATCTAAATAAATGGGTAAAAGGTAGATAATTTAACCATAATCTGTACCATGACTTCAGTCTCAGAATATAATTATACATATGTACTATTTGACTTCTTGTCTCAATAATTAATCCTAACATCATCATTTGTTTTGTATGTAGTTTACACATATTATTTGGTCACATCAAGAGTACAAAGAACGTTTGCTCTGATGAGCTGAACTAAAGCAGATACCATGTAAATAATATGCTAAGAAACACAAAGAAGCAAGTTATCAGGCTACAAAAGCTACCTCATGCAAAGCACCAATGTTTCTTTAGTTCTAGTCAAGTTCTGACCGCCTTGCAATAAGAAATGCACAACCATTAGTGTATCCAGCCATTCTATAGGCATAGCATATAAAAAGACTACTGTGATTATTTGCAATTTTTTCATTTCACTCTTCTCTTCGAAGCTCCCTTTGCTTTAAAGATCAACCAGTTTCATTGGATAATAATAAAACTGGTATTTTATGCTAAATGAAAGCTTCTTTTCCTCTTCCCCATCTCTGCTCAGAAATCTTGACAAAGTGGCACATATCAAGAACAGCAATCTTCATTTAGATTGGGATGTTCAAATCTCAAGTGAACCTTCACAAACAAGTCTCAGGTGAGCCTTCATAAATAAACCTTTTTTCTACATATGTTCAGCACACAAGTGCTGTTCATTAAAATTTACCTGTATTCAATAATTTCTATTTGGTATTCATTATCATGCAGCATTCCCTGGAAGAAGGCCTGGAGTCTGCAGAATCTCACCAAACATCTACCCCAACACATTTCTGGCACTAGAAAATGCTTTTCTAAGGTTACACACTGAATATCTAGTAAAAATCAAAGCACTAAAATTTCAGCTTTCTGAAGAAATTAGTGTTTCACAGGACAGAGGAAGGCTCATTTAGTGATACAAATTAGCTGATGGGAACCAGGCATCTTCAGGCAAGTATAACGTCCTCTTACAGGAATTTCAGTTTCAGGCTCCTACAAGAAATAAAGTTGGCAGGTCCTATAGCCATTATTAGGAAAAGGCTTCTGTGGTCACAGAAGGCTTCTCAAGGAAGAAGAAACATATCTGATGAAGAGGGGAAGATCATAGAATTGTTGAATCACAGAAGAGTTTGAGGTGGAAGGAACTTTTAAAGGTCATTTTGTCCAACACCCTTGCAGCGAGCAGGGGTATCTTCAGCTTGATCACGTTGCTCAGAGCCCTGTCCAACCTGTCTTTGAGTGTGTTCGGGAATGGGTCTAGTACCTCTCTGGGAAACCAGCTCCAGTGCTTTACCACACTCATCATAAAAAAAATTAGTTTAAATTAATATACACTTACTACCCCTTGTTCTATCACTACAGACCAAAAGGTCTGTCTCCATCTTTCTTGTAAGCTGCCTTTGAAAGGCAGAAATAAGATCCCCCCAGAGCCTCCTCTTCCCTCCTCTAACACGCTCTCTGAGGCAGGGAGGAGCACACCCCAGAGGCATCAGTTTCCTCTTTCTGTACTGCCTGCACAGATCTGATAAGTCTGATCTTTTGAATGTGCCCAGGAAAAAATGGAGCTCCTGTTGCAGTACAATGACATTTTAATGAGCTGGTTTAAAGTCGTTTTTATTATAAACGCATGGGAGGATAAAGCTCTCGGCTTTATCATAAATCCACACAGTTCAAGGGGAAAAAGGTGACTCTCCCACCAGTGCCTCTGTACATCACACTGAGCCTCACCCTCTGATCTGCCTGCGAAGTGAATTGCGCTGGTGCTGCCATTAGAGGAAGCCTTGCTAGCAAGTCCTGCCGCAGCAGGATCAAGTGCCTGTTACAGATCTCCTACCAGGTAGGTATTAATCATTCAAGCACAACAACCTACAACAGACTTTTAAATGGGTGAGGGAAAAGCTGCTTCACTAAACTACAAATTGCACAGAAGAGAAGAACGACCTACTGGTAATTGGTTGTAACTAATTAGGTAACCTGAACAGAGAGGCTACTAATGATAGTCGGTTGCTAAATAGCTACAACTGTTAATTGTAAAAGTTTCTGGAGACTTTTGACATGATCTCTGGCAGGCTATATGCAAAGGCACCTGTATGAATAAATTAATTGCAGCTTTGCCATGTCCAGAAAGAAAATGGATAGGAAAAATGCAGTGCAGCTTATAAATGAAAAGGTGATTATCAGAGCTAAATTAATCCTTCTAAAAGGTACAAAGTCAGACAAAAGGCTTGATCACCAGAAACGTGACAAAATGGGAGCAAGTGTTAGAGTACTTAAGAATGTTTCTTTTGGCAAAAGGTGCCTTAAGAATTATAAGTGAATCACCTTCAATATGGCCCCCTATAGCAATCTCCAATAGCAAAACAGTGGTTCAAGCTCTATAAACCTATCAACAATTCACAGGAGGAAAAAAGACATAATATTAAAATTAATTTTTTTAACAGCCAAATTCTGGTTGAAATCAAAGAAAAACAAAATGAAAAAGTAGATACAATAATAACTCATATCTCTTTTTTTTTTTCCTGGGTGTCTTTCTGCACTCATTAGACATGCTACCCACATGCATCTAAATCTGATTTCTGATACAACAATAGCAAGAGATTTAGCACAATGGACATGGGCCATAGCCCAGTTGTCAGCCAGACTAAATATTTTTGCAGCAGGCACTATAGTACACAAACACCCTTAGGCCTGGTCACCTTTAAAAAAAGAGTCAAATTCTTGTCTGCTTTCAATATTTCATACGCTCATTATTTGATACATAACCAGTCTTCTCCATACATATTTTTTTACCTCTCAGGTATTCTGGAAATGCATCTACTTCTGTTTGATCTTGCTGCTTTAACAAATTGTGTTTTCTGAAACATTTCATACAGTTGACCCTGTGACTCCATTATTGAGCTCAGATAGTTACAATGTTCTAACTTGGCTTATCTAGTGGCCTCATTATCAATCTAAACATCAAACCAAGTTAAAATTTAATTACAACTCAGGTTCAAAACATGTCGCTGCAACTTTCAACATAGAAGAAATTCTAGCCTATATTTCACAGTATATAATCTGTCACATCATGATAGAGAAAAATCCATGCAGGACACAGCATTGCAGACCTTGTTAGCCAGGGAAAAAAGGTATGAAATGTAATTGTCCAGATGTAGTCTCTTGACCTTCCCTTGAAGGACTGAATTATCTAACAGGAAGGAATCTAAAACCAAAAACCAAAGATGGGAGTATGCTATTTTTGTTTCATCTCTTTCTTGCTTCTTGTCACAGCTGAACATGGTTCACATTTTACCGGATATATTTGCTGGATATTTACACTAACATTATGGTCCTAAAGCAGTTGATGTGATGTTTCTGAATTGCCCAGAAACCTAACAGTTCACATTTCAACACCCTAACTTCATAACCATTATTTTGAACTTCTGCCAAAACCTGTAAAGTTTTACTATCAGATAGCCACGGAATCTCCTATTAATTCCTATTACTTCCTGGTTTCCTAAAGCACATATTTTATTTCAGTGTTCCCATTACATGTAAATGTATGGTCTAGTGTTATCTTCTCTGAGGTAGCACCATTCTGGCAGGTGCTATTGCTCTTCCTGTAGACAGGACTAATAGCCTCCAACGCTTTAAAGGTTTGCATGGTTTTCATAGGTCCTTTTATGCAATGTGTGCGTGGCTAATGTTTCTCCTCTCAGGTAAAGAGCTTATATTCTCCATCATTCAGGAAGAATTTCTTCACTGAAAGTGTGATGAGGCATTGGAATGGACCACCCAGTGAGGTGGTGGAATCACATCTGGAGGAGTTTGAGGAATGACTGGACATGACACTATGTGCTATGGTCTAGATTACATGGTGGGTTTTGGCCAAAGGTTGGACTCAATGACCTTGACAGCCTTTTCCAACCATAATGATTCCATAAATCTATGATTTGAAGAAGTAAGGGGTCGTGACATGAGATGAGTATTTGATATAACACAAATTTATCTTTGTGACATGCAGACTGTCTACTGCAATCCAGTGAGTTGTCCTGAGGATCAGAATTAACAGATTGTTCTACCAAGCAAATAACATAAACTCTTTTCCATGTAGTGTAAAGACAATACAGCTCTGGTCTTAATTCTGACAGACAAAGCAACTTTTCCTTCATGAAAGCATGTTTTATATGCTTACAATTGTTAAGTGGTGTTATATGTAAGACATCCGAGAATGCCTTCATGATACCACCTCAGCTTTTATTAGAATATCAGCTATTCATGGAGGTCAGCCTGAGCAGAAGCTAGAAATTATGTTAGAATGACATATGGTGATTTTTTTAAAATTGCAATTGTTACAGGCTGCTGTGGTATTTTTTGGGGTCCTCTATTGCTGGGAGAAATGATGAACCTGACTCTATGCTCTTAGAACGCTAATTTATATTATATTATATTATGTTACGTTACGTTATGTTATATTACGTTACGTTACGTTACGTTACGTTACGTTACGTTACGTTACGTTATATTATATTATATTATATTATATTATGTTATATTATATTATGTCATATTATATTATGTTATGTCATATTATATTATATTATGTTATATTATATTATATTATATTATATTATATTATATTATATTATATTATGTTATGTTATATTATATTATGTTATGTTATATTATATTATGTTATGTTATATTATATTATGTTATGTTATATTATATTATGTTATATTATATTATGTTATATTATATTATGTTATATTATATTATATTATGTTATGTTATATTATATTATATTATATTATGTTATATTATATTATATTATGTTATGTTATATTATATTATGTTATATTATATTATGTTATATTATATTATGTTATATTATATTATATTATGTTATATTATATTATGTTATATTATATTATGTTATATTATGTTATATTATATTATGTTATATTATATTATGTTATATTATATTATGTTATATTATATTATATTATGTTATATTATATTATGTTATATTATATTATATTATGTTATATTATATTATATTATATTATGTTATGTTATATTATATAAAAGAATGCAATACTAAAACTATACTAAAGAATAGAAAAAGGATACAGACAGAAGGCTAAAAGATAATAATGAAAACCTCGTGACTCTTCCAGAGTCCCGACACAGCCAGATGGTGATTGGTCATTAAGTCAAAAACAATCCACATGAAACCAATTAAACAACCACCTGCTGGATAAAAGATCTCTGACTGCATTCCAAAGCAGCAAAACACAGAAGAAGCAAATTAAATAATATTGTTTTCCTTTTTCTCTGAGGCTTCTCAGCTTCCCAGGAGAAGAATCCTGGGCAAGGGGATTTTTCAAAAAATATGACTGTGACAGGCTGCAATATCTGACTCTGGAGGTGATTTGTCACATTGAAGCTGATCCCATACCCTATATTGTAGTTTTCTGTCAATGTAATTGACTGCGCTGGCCTCCTGGTTCTTGACCAAGTAAACAACATCATGACAGTGTACAATCCAAAATCTATGAGAGGATACTGAGAAAGTGTCACATTGCTGTAGAAAACTGGGTTTTCTCCAAATCTATTTGCTCTGGAATAATCTTGTTTGTATCATAAAGAGTCAGAAGTAATTTGCAACACTGAATGTGGAATTAAATACTCTGTCTCTGAGCCTTGATGATGCCATTTGAACTAGCAGGAGTAAGGTTTGGGATGGGGCCTTTAGAAGTCCTATCCAGCACAGCAATCAGGAATTACTAGTGAGATAGAAGAGCTGGATTATTTGGCATGGACAAGGCCTTGTGCTGATGCCTGGAAACTCACAGCACCTCTTGCAGCTAAGCAGAGCTGGCAGGTTACTGCACCACCTGGCACATCCAGCCAGGCTGCCTCAAAAGGCACAGCCTAAACAGCAGAAAGGTGAGGGATGAGACACCCACACCAACCTTTGACTTCTCACACCTCCACCATGCTCCGCAAAGCCCCTGAGGACAGACAGTACCACCCGCTGTGCACCAGCAAGTCTATTCTGCAAATCATCTAAACATAGGCAATAGCACAATAAATTGCCCTGTGAGCAACCCAGGAACTGATTTCCAGCAGATTTGATTGTTGTAGCTGACTGAGTTTTAGCTGAAATATACAGAGAACGTGCTCTGAACAAATCCACTCTGCCATTCTTCATTAGGCACCTCTAGCATGGAGAAGCCAGAACTGAGGAATTAGGCCCAAGTGCTTTGGGCAATTGCCCCACACCTATATCCAACATATTTGTCTTGGCCTATAGTAGTGCCTGCCTTCAAATACCATTGTTTTCCTTTCACGAGGTGATCAATGATATGTTCTTATTTACTAAACTAGCCTACTACTGTTATAGTTACAGGAATCTGGTGGTTTTGGCTACATCTATACCTGTAACCTAAAGAGGAACAGAGTAGGCTTAAAGGATGGCACACGTACATTGATACTGTTCAACTATTACATTATCTGGCCCATTTTTTTCTGGTGGAAACCACCCCCTACCTGGCAAAGTTTGAGCATCATTTTGGGAAGAAGCAATTTCAAAACACAGCAAAGGGACAAAGAAAAGAGAGTTTAACCATGTGAACATGAGTTTTAGCCTGGTTAAATTATAATTAAAAATTGACATTTTAAAAATAATTCTCCCCTCAAATTCAACAAAACTCTCAAGACGTTGAACTCACACAGACTCTCACAAGTTCATCTAGCAACATAAGCATTAAATACCTGACATTTAAAAACAGATCAAAAGACTAGAAACATTTCTTGGCAACCCCCTATTAAGGTGTGTGTTTATTCCAATCAAAACAATCCAAGTTCTCAGTGTTTCAGGCAGCCATTACACACTATTCCCAGATTTACAGATCAAAATTACTAGCTTCAATATCCAAATGAATAATTGCAGAAAGCAATTTTTTCTTCTACAATTTCTTTTATTTGTAGTACATTACCAAGTCCTTACTATCTTCATTTCATGAATGGAAAATGTAAGGAAAAAAAAATGTCATCCCAGAATTATCCAGTAAATGAGATAACCTGAATTTAGGTTATGCTTCCATTCTATAGATGTTTACTTTCTCTTCCTTTGCCTTCTCTAGGAGCTGATAATTTTTCACTTCCATGACTACTAATTCCCTTTTTTGTAACTTCCTGCCACTCCAGCAACAAATGTTGAACAGGAAATTATTTTTCCTGATTTTTAGCTCCAAGTTTTCCATGTCTCCCTAAGCACTTGAGAAAGGCTTAGCTTCGTCTGTAAGTTTACACGCATTTTCCAGTCACATATGCCAATGTAACAAAGTATACCTCTCTTAACAAACCTCTCTTCTGGCCTTAGCTCAGGAGTGCTGCCAGCCTAACAGAAAGCCTAGTTAACTCCAGAATGTGCAGATACCAGCACTGAAGATAGGGCTAGACAAAACACCAACACCCATGATGATCCTTGGCACAGGACCTAGACATTGGGACTGAACCCAGATTTGCTGGAGGCCACAGAAGATTTCAGTCATGTTGTCAAGACTGAATTTAGTCCAGCCCAGACTATGGTCTGCAGCCTTAGCCTCAGGGATATCTGTTGTTCAGTGGTGAAAGATGAGAATAACCCCTTATCACTCAAGAATCTTTGCAGAGTTTCTCTCAGTACACTTCTGTGAAAAGAAGTGTTGTGAGTGTTAGACATCTGAGAGAGCTTGATCTCTTCCTTCTGCAGCCAAGTAGAAACACTTTGGCTCACATTAGAAAGTTCATTTTTAAAACAACTTACCAGAGGCACAGTAGCTGCATCATTTAAAGCTGTAATTATTGGAAAGCCAGATAAATGTGAGCAAATTTTTGCAAGATTTTTTCTTCATTCTCATCCTTTTTCTTTTTGAGTCATACTTCCCAGCTGTCTTGCTGACACCCAGCAGAGTGGAAGAATGGGTTTTAGCAGCATGGAACAAAGAGTAAGAAAATCAATACTGACCTTGTAAAGATTCGCAGTTGCAGCCTCTGAGCGTATAATTGTACTTGCCAGCAATAGCTGTCTGGTTCATAATCTTGAAAAGTCCATTTTTAGAGATTTTCTAGGTCTGTCTTAAAAGGTACTTAATAATTGTATGAGGTATTACCTTCCAGAATATGATGCAGAACAACCTCATCATTGATTTTTCCACCCCTGTTCCTTTCTGTTCAAACAACTGTACAGATAAAAGTAGTTTAACTGCTACTCAGGTCAGCTGGGGAGAAAAGTTTAACTTTACTTTCCATACCTAGTAGCACAGGGCACCTTTTGCTTCTTTATTCCTTTACTTTATATTTGAATATACTCAGTTATCCATCCTGTCCTGTGATTAGCCACGCACCTCAGCCTTTGTTTACTTCATCAGAGAGCACAGCTTTCAGATTCTGAAAATTAACTAGCATACAAAAAAGTCAATAAAAGTTTTGGCAGCCATCTTCCTAAGGGCCTCAAGTGATGTTTTGCCTAGGTTCTTGACCTCAGCGATCACTAGTGTCAGAGTGTTGTGGGGCAGCACAGTCAGGACGCACAGAGACAAGAGATCTCTGCAGCCAGGTCATGGAACTTGCGGTTTATTGCAAAGGGCCTGGGTGCAGGGCCCTGCTGGGAGCTGCCAGCTGCAGCTCGAAGCAGGCCCGAGAGGAGAGAGGGGTAGAAAGGATGAGAGGGTAAGAGAGAAAGAGCGTAAGGGAGTAAAAAAGGTAAGAGGGTAAAAAGGGTAAGAGAGCAAAAGAGTAAGAGAGTAAAAGGGTAAGAAAGCGAAGTTCTCGTTACAATACAATAAATCTTCTTCTGTGTTGAATATTCTAATTCTCACTAACCAATCTAGCACGATATACAAATCCCATAGTATTTACATACAGACTATAAAAATCATTACATTACTATACTGTGTTACATTTCAAACCCTAAAAACTACTCTTTAGACCCCTTCTGCCAAGCTATTGAGGTCTGCTCTGACCCTTGGACCTGCCTGCTTGCAGAGGGTCTTGTTTCATCAAAAGGAGATTACCTTCAGTCCAGCCACACCATTGTTTTCCAGTTGTTCAGTAACTAAGGTATCTCAAAGCTTGCTTTCATTTCAATCTCGCTTATAGTTTCTATATTCTCAAAATCTTTTGCCAGACAATCATATTTATAAGGCTTTCCTGTTTCATCTTCCCCAACAACTAGCAATTACATCTGAAAGATGTACCCAGCACTAAAATCTTACATAAGCATCAGTTATATATAAGCTTGTCAAGACTGATGGCAAAAAAATTAAAGAAGGCATGAAGAGTACGTGACATTCCAAACATGACTAGCAGAAGAAACACAGATCTCCCCCAGGACACCACTTCCAGCAGCAAAATCAAGGGAAGAGCCATTTTTGTCTCTACTGCCAACCCAGTGCTCCTGATGAGCCTACAGACCCTGCAATCAGCACACCTGCAAGGTGGCTAGAAACCTGTGGAGCATGAAAGATATCTAACTTTTTTGTTAGTCTAGCAGGAACAGACATATCAAACATATTTCACCCAAGGAAAAATAGACGGTGAGCAGCAATTTGATTTAAGATTTATGAAGGATAATGTAAGCATGAACCCAAACCAAAGGACTGTCTCTTTATACCTGATGATTTTTAAAGGATATAAAAGCAATATGCAGAAGTAAGCTTGATGTGTCCTACCAAAAGCAACCACGAAAATCTGATGAGGACTTGACAGCAAGTGCTCCTTGGCCTCGCTGTCCAGACCACATGGACTAACATAATTGGAACTTCATGTGTTTGTGAGTGTTGGAGAGTGAAATTATAAAATAGACTTGCTTAAAGACTGTGTAAAAAAATATCATATTCCCCTTGGAAAAGATATTGCATTGAACTTAGTTCATTTCCCTGCAAGTGAAAGTCTGTGATCCTTCTACAACAGAGTTTGAAAATGCAAAGCAGGAAGGCTGGAGCAAATGGCTCTGCAGCCACATAGAGCCTAATAAACAGATAAGAATTCCTTATACACAGAGAAGAATAGTGTTGACATTTCTCCATCGCTGTGGGGTTCAGTGCCAAAGGAGCTGAGCTAAAGAACAGGTCCTGAGGGTGGTAACTCACAAGTTTTCTCTGCAGCCAACTCTTAAATTTTGGGAAGGCATTACAGCTCCTTTAATCTGCTCTGTTACTTAAGGAAAAATATTGGAACACAAAATTTGTGATCTAAATTCTCTTTCATAATCTTTTCTTGCCTACAGAAGGGAACATGCAGTGTTGAGACCTGTACTTGAGTTATCACCTGGCAACAATCACAACAGAAAATCCCGTGCATTATCCAGCTTTAGCACTGCTAGCCTGGAGGGACTTTTGTCAATGGGAGTAATGAATCTGAGATTAATTGACATACAGGTACAGCTAAACTGATTCTGGGGATGCAATCTGCCTGGGACAGTTCTATTAAGTTTTGCACTGAAATGAATTTAGAATGTACACATTTAGTGTGTAGGCTACAATTATTCTGTATGTATCATTGTGCATAGTTAAATAATGATGTTCAGCAATCAAAAAGATTATTTTTCCTCCAAGGTATCTCCCAGGAGTATTTTTATACTGACCGTGGTGCACTACTCTAGATAGGGTAGAACCAATCTGGGTAAAATACTCCTCATCCTTCCTGGTTTTTTCACTGAAGTTGCAACTAAAATGCCTCAGAAATATCCATGCAACCTGAGGTAATAATCTTACTCAATGTCAGTAACTTCATAAAAGCAAGCCTTGGCTGTGCCCTTATCATTTATGTTGTGGAAGAAAAGCTAGAAGGGGCTATATTTAGCTGGTTTTTGCATAAAACCATCAGTTCCAGAAATATACAGTGATAGATGAGTCTTTGGTTTCTGCAACTGACATCTGTGTACCCACTGGAGCTTCCAAAGAAGCAGTATTCTTTGTTTAGTTTAGTTCTAGCTTGTTTCTGTCTGCACTGGATTACCATGGTCACACTTGGAGACTGACACTATGAGACCATGACTTATCAATTTTGGCCTCTCCGCACTGCAGCTATCACTTGAAATAGACAAACAACCCCCAAAAGTCACCTCAGGATACGTAGCACTAATGCAAGGAGCAAAAAATGCCAGATGCCAGGTTTGGAGATGCTACTTCTTTAGTAGAGCTTCAGATGAAGTCTAGATCAGAAGGATCAAAAGGGGAAAAAAAAAGGGGGGGGGGAGAGCTAATAAAAATGGGTTTGTGTGACAATCAACCCTTGATGCTTTCCAGATATTTTACAGAATAGAAGTCCACACCTCCATCTGTATCTATTCTCACCACCTCTATCCTATAGAAAGACCTCAACCTTAAGAGAATCTCAAATCTCCTCGAGGACTCACTGGTTTTACAAGAAAGGCAGGCATGAAAACATAGAGCTGTGCATTCTTAAGTTCTTGTGTGGCCTGAGGCCCCTTCTTACCAGCCCCTCAGAGGGTGCTGGGCTTCCCCTCTCTCTTGGTCTCAGTGGTGCTTTGCAGAATATTTTCTTGCTGACAGGTCAGCCGTGGCCGCCCCTAGCTCTGGCCAGGCTTTCCCTCTTGGGCACAGGTTGTGACTCAGGCTACACATCCTCCAACCACTCCTCCATCTATCCCGGCATGTACTTCCTGGGGCTCCCACCCAGATCTCACTAGGAAATAAGTGGCCATATGATTCCAAACCCTGGCAGAGGAGGCACCGGGGAGGGAGGGAGCCCTGACTGCACACAGTAACTCAACAGCCCCTCAGAGTAGAGGGTTGTTCATTACCACTACTTGCTCAGAAAGAAATATAAGTTCCTGAGATGAAGAAGGTGGGATTTTTATTCCTGAGATGCAATTCCTTTGTTAAGAGAATTTATGGTGATGTGTAACCTGTTATTAGGTGTCTTAGCCCTATGCAGCAGAAGGTAAAATACCTTTACAGGCTTGTACATCTCTGTGCTGTGTGTGCCTCTATGAGAAGACAATCTGTTGAAGCCAGCTTTCCTTGGACAGTTTTGTGTTACAGTTCAGCACCACAAAAACACGCCAACAATCTCTCATTTGCTTGTCACAAAGTTCCTTTCTTCCAGCCCATAAAAAACTCAAATCCAATCCAGGCAGGGTTGGCTTCCTCAGCTCAGATCAAAGGGACTCTGGTTTCAGGTTCATTCGACTCTCCAGTGATGTCTCCACCAGCTATCACTATGAGGAAGTTGTTGCATGACTTAGAGGTCCCTCAAGCGTTTTCTTCCATCTTGCCAGCCTCTCCCCTCTGGACATGCATCTCTACAAAATTAATCAAGCAACAGAGAAAGAAAGGACTCACTTCTATTGAGTCATGTGCATGTCTGGATGTATATTTTTTATTTTACATTCATTTTCTGGCCCTGAGAATGCTTCTTTCTTTGTGCTTATATCACCAGCCCCCAGGACAGCACATGAAAAAGGAGACTGAAATGGAGCTGACTCCCTTCTCCTCTGTGCACCTGGCTGAAGGATACCATGCACAGCCTCAGGCTTACCTGCCAGTATAGCCAGGGGGAGGATGTGAATTAAGTGAATATTTGGAGATTAACAAGATAATGACCAAAACACTGCACCTATTCCTTATAAGCAAAAGTATTTTGGTGTCATTGGTCCACTGAAGGCATATCGCCTTTATATTAAAGATCAAAAATAATTTGTTATAGTACAAAACAAATAAGCCTCAAGTCAAAAGACTGCTCTCTGCTGTCTGAGTCTGGAGGTGAATGGAAGTGTCTCCTTCAGCAACACCACACAACTGTCTGCCCAATACCATATTTACCACCGGCAGTTTCATCTCCTTCATCCTGGTGGAAACCAGCTGCTTCAGAAACCAACTAGCAATTCTTTCAGCCTTCCCTCGCAGGAGAGGTGCTCCATCCCTCTGATCATCTTGGTCGTGGACTCTCCTGGACTCCTGGACTCCTTTGGACTCACTCCAGCAGTTCCATGTCCTCCCTGTGCTGGGCCCCCAGAGCTGGATGCAGGGTTCCTGGTGGGCTCTCACCAGAGCAGAGCAGAGGGGCAGAATCCCCTCCCTCCCCTGCTGCCCACGCTGCTTTGGATGCAGCCCAGGACACGTTTGGCTCTCTGGGCTGGGAGTGCACATGGCTGGGTCATGTCCAGCCTCTCATCCACCAGCACCCCCCAGTCCTTCTCACTGGGCTGCTCTCCATCTGCTCATCCCCAGCCTGTCCCCTGATACTGGGGGTTGTCCTGGCCCAGGTGCAGCACCTTGAACTTGGCCGTGTTAAACCTCATGGGATTCCTGTGGGCCCCTTCTTGAGCTTGTGCAAGACTTGACTCTCAAGTGCAGGGAGACCCACCTGCCTCCAGTTCAGCAGTCATTATACATCAGCAGCTTTTACAATTCTCTCGCTGGCAGATACACAGCTGCTTCGCAGAGAACACAGCAGAGCAACATGTACATTTTGCCACTCAGTAGCAGTAAAATCAAATTAACAACAGAGAAGGAACATTAATTTAGGTTTTTCAAAATAACACTTTTGCTGGAAGCCACAACAATCACCAGTTCAAATCCCCCTTTTAGCAGGTAAAATTCATGCCTGAAGAGATTGAGCTGTGTAAACCAGATTGGGGGTTTTTCCTTTTAAAATGGTATTAAAGTAATTTCTCATTTTTCCCATAAAAATTATTAAATGTTATTGCTTGTCAATCTTATTTAAGATTTTTTGTCACTCTGTATTTACCTACCACATATCTCTCCATCATTCTTTCCCTTGAGGTCTCAATTATTCTCAAGTATTAGGTCATTAACATTATTACTTATGTTCCAATAGCAGTACAGATAAGTTAAGTCTTGCTTTCTCCTATCAGAGATCTGAATAATCACATTAAATAAATAAATGCTTACCAAGGGCTCCTCTTTTCCTCACCTTTCTTGCTGTTTTTACTTATGAAATGTTTATGACACCTGATGTGATATTAGATGTATTTTCATATTGGAAAAGAAAACAATGCAGGATGGGAAGAAGCTTGCTTATAGACTGTATTGAAGAATGTAATAGCCCTGTCCCTAAAGAAGCAGGAACTCTGCATCTTGCCCATGGCACACATAAGGTTTTAGGAACTGCTGTCTTGTATTGGAAATAGACAGGCAATTAATGATGGCCCATTTCTGCAATACATATGCAAGCTCTTAGCAAACCAGTGGCAGTGCTCCCAAATGCACTGCCATGTGCATTTGGAAGTGTTCTGTCATGTCACTTCCCTTTGGGTACCTCCTAGAAAGGCTTCCTGACATTTTCTTTGGACACAAAGGACGTACAACTTATCTCTTCTTCCTGACTGCATAGTGAGAAGAGCACATGTCCCCAAAACAGAAATGCACCTTCAAAAATTATCTTTTCAGAGATCTTCCCCAATGCTGTTTCAAGCGCAGAGAGCTGTGCTGTGTATTATTGCAGCTCTCTTCCTCTACTTGCATTTCCCCACTTTTTATCGGCTTCTAGTCTTTGCATCATAGGAGCCGGAAAAAGCCCAGCCTAGATCAGGGCTGTGTTTTGCAGGATGGTGTACAAATAACTAAGAGGAGACAGTCTCAACCTTCAGCCTCTCAGATTTATACTGAAAAATTACAGAAAAGGGGAGGAATATCACCATCCCTTTATCAAAGAAGCTATCAGTCACAGGTAATGCAATTTGTGAGAGCACTGAAGACTGAACCTCAGGCAGAATTTCACCATCATGTTAAATGGGCATTGCCATTTCTCAACAGTAAAAACAGCTTTGCATGTGCCTTTAACCTGACTGCTTGGCTTGGTAGCCTTTCAGCCCTCCGCCTCCTCAAGATAGAACAAACAACAGAAACACAGGATGTTCTACCTGAACATGAGGAAGAACTTCACAGTGAGGGTGACTGAGCACTGAAACAGGCTGCCTAGAGATCTCATGGAATCTCCTTCTCTGGAGATAGTCAAAAGCTGCCTGGACACAATCCTGAGTAACATGCTCTACGGAACCCTCCTTGAGCAGAGACGTTGGACTCAACAGCCTCTACAGGCCCTGTCCAACATTACCCGTGGTGTGATTCTGTGAATCTCTGAGTTTTGTACCTCAGAGTGAAGCAAGTCCCATATGAAGGTAAGAGGCCAGAGCAAGAAGTATGTAGTCTGCTTCACCTCTCTGGGGAGATCTGCCAAGCAACCACTTGAATTGCATTCACTGGTATGAGAGAAAGAAAAGGGAGCCAAGGGCAAAACTGACACAGCACCAGTTAATGCAGGTTCGTGACCACAGCCAACATGTCCTGTTCCTTAGCCAAAAGACAATTTTTGTAATGCATAGGAACATGAATTCTGACTTGCCTTCCTGGTGTGCCTGCAACATGGCAAGGCAAACCTGCTCCTCCTTCCTGTGCAAACAAAGTCCCTGTAGGAACAAAATACTGTAGCCCAGGGGAGAGCTGCTCATGACAGGGGAGAACTGATTAGTTCTCATTAGTTTGCATAAGCTGGTAAATGGAGTGCCCACTAACACAATGAACACACTGGCTGTACACAGGAACATTCTGTTACACACAACTCCAAGGTATTAACACAGCACTACCAATAAAAAATATCAGTAGGCATACTTGTGAAGATTTGGTCCTTAATAATCATCAGAAAGAAATTTACAATCCGAATAAGGGGAAGGGAAGGGAAGGGAAGGGAAGGGAAGGGAAGGGAAGGGAAGGGAAGGGAAGGGAAGGGAAGGGAAGGGAAGGGAAGGGAAGGAAGGAAGGGAAGGGAAGGAAGGGAAGGGAAGGGAAAGGAAGGAAAGGGAAGGAAGGAAGGAAGGGAAGGGAAGGAAGGAAGGGAAGGGAAGGGAAGGGAAGGGAAGGGAAGGGAAGGAAGGGAAGGAAGGAAGGGAAGGGAAGGGAAGGGAAGGGAAGGGAAGGGAAGGGAAGGGAAGGGAAGGGAAGGGAAGGGAAGGGAAGGGAAGGGAAGGGAAGGGAAGGGAAAAAACAGAGATAAGTTATTTGAAACAATTGTGTTGCCTGCTATCAGCAATCACTCCATCCAATATCCTCTCTGTGAGGCTTGGGCACAACAAAAGGGTGCTACAGCCCAGCCCTGGTCTTCATCTTAAGTCATTTAGGCTCACAGGTATCAAAGCAGCCCTGTTTTTCTTCCAAAATGTAGTCCTCAGGATTGCATAAAATGACTACCAAAAAAGTTATTTCACATGCCTGCTGCAAAATTATGCTTCTGTCCTGGGTCTCATCACACTATATGTCAATGCAGTGCAAGACATCTGCTGCTGGGCTCGATGCCAAGTCCACAAGACTCAGTATGATACCAAAGTTATGAAAGATGCAATTATGGAGCTATAACAATTTCATTTTCTGGATCCTGAATCCCTCTGTCTCTTCAGAACCAGTGGGGACAATGGCTTTTTCAGGTAACGTACTGCTCTGGAATGGTGCCCATCCTGTATTGGCTGACAGGAATTCTGAGATTGCTCCTTTTCATTTCCTTTCTCTTTATCCCTACCACTTCCCACTTAAAGCACAAAAACAATTCAGAAGAAATAAGCAGTGTGTAAGCTCTGCATGGAAAATATGGAGCGTCTTTGCCAAGCTCTAGGATGAAATCAGTAATTTTTGCAGTGAAAACTGGATCAACAGTCACTCACATCACTGGACAGATATTTTTCCATCATCTCAAGTGGGCTTTGCAAATGATTAGTGAACATGTATATTGGGAGAAATAAGAACACTTCATGCCCCAGGCACTACCCAAAACATCCTGCAGACTCCTGCTGAGGAGGTGGTTCAAGGACAAGTTTCATAGGTCAAAAGAATCAGCTGAAATCCATGAGGATCCAGCACTTTGCTAAAAATGTATGCAAAATTTGCCAGTAGATTATTATTATAATTATGTCTTTTTTTTTTTTCCATTTTTATCCCTCCATTTTAGTAACCTTCCCTCAGGATTTACAGTCATATAAACAAAATCACCAAAATCACTCTTTCCTTCCAATCCCTCTCCAACTGCTCACTTTAGTGTCAGTGTAATTATCTCCCAAAAATAAATAGACAAATAGTACAGAGAGGCATGCTGAGAAGCCATTTTGAAGTCTTGTCTGAACCTGTTAGTGTTCTGCAAAATACCTCTGTAATGAAAGACATGCAGTAATAGTGGAATTCAGAGAAGAAGAGATCAATCTAGCTGCATAAATCTCTCCTTTCCTTCCTACTATGCTCATGTGCTTTTTCAGACCGGACACTCTTGACTGGTGTGTTTCAAGCCTTTGGGGCTTGGGTTTATGTGTTGGCTTTTCTATAAATTAGTCCATTAGCAAAGCTGCAAAAAGGAGTTTCTGGAATGTGCGTTTAGGTTCATAGAAACTGCCTAGGAGACAGACAGGACTCAAACACTAAGTTTAGGGAAAACAAGGCCATCTCAAAGACCAATAAAGTGGCCATAAAAGGAACCTAACCATAATCAAGTCCTCTAATTTGTAAAATTATCTCACTCTTGTCAATTCAGAACTCAAGAACATTTATGAAAGACAGGTCCCAAAACTAAAGGGTTGGTAGAAAGTGGAGCAAATATATGAGCTTACAACTCTAAAACACATTTTATTTAAGAAGCATGGGATGCTCTTCAGATGCTGCTTGAATCACTATTAGCTCTGGCTACCAAAGCTCAAACCAACATCTGGGATATTTAACTCTGCTGAGAGCCCAAGAAACAAGAAAAGCCATGTTAGCCTCAACATGCCTCTATCACATTTGTCTTTTGAATCTTAGTGCTATAACTTCTGTAATCTGTGTCTCTGGCTTTTTTCTTTTCCTGAGAAAGACAGATAATAATACTATCAAAGCAGTATCATCATTAGCCTTACAAAAATGTCAAACATGCAAGCACTCTTGACACCATGCTATTGTGATGTATTTTTATGATGACTGGAGAAGTCCAATGGCTCTGTCCGAGAACAAAATGTTCAGTGTTACTGCTCCCCACCAAGATCACATGGTCCTCTTCCTTCATAACAGCAGTGGAAGGAACAGCCACAATAAAAATGCATTTAATTTTGCTGTGCAAGCAAATTTCTAAACAGATTCTTTTATCCAGAAATGAAAAACAAACAGTTAAAAAGAGAAAATGCTCATCTTGCAGTCTTAGGACAACTTAGCAAAAGTACAATTTTATAGAAGTTGTTACCCTGTCTTTGGCCTCAGGCATATTTAGACCAATATCTTGCTCAATACAGATGAACGCTAAGAAACAAGCTTCTAAAATACACGGTGAAAAAATAATTTTCCACTAAGGAAAGGCCTTTTAACCCCATCCACTTAAATTTAACTCACTTCCTACTCTTCAGAAATTCCTTGAGAGAAGCTGCCAAACATTATCAATACAACAACCAAAAAAAGTCTAATTTTTCTAAGAACTTACATGTTTATGAACTCACAAGCTTTCATTTCTTAGTTATCTTTCAAATAGAAATTATTTTTCTGTTCAATTTTGAATATATAGTGTTCAATACCACAGAACATCGCATATGTCCAGATTCACTTTGAGGTAAGAAAGGGAACATGAGCAGTGAGAACATCTCCCACAGCACACTCCTGGAAAAGCTGGCAACCCACGGCTTGGACAGGAGCACTCCTTGCTGGGGTCAGAACTAGCTGGAGGCTGGGCCCAGAGGGTGGTGTTGAATGATGCTGCATCCAGCTGGTGACTGCTCACCAGTGGTGTCCCTCAGGGGTCTGTGCTGGGGCCAGTCCTGTTCAATACTTTTATTGACAACATGGATGAGGGTATTGAGTCTTTCATTAGTCAATTTGCAGATGACACTAAGCTGGGAGTGTGTGTGGATCCACTGGAAGGTGGGAGGTCTCTGCAAAGGGACCTGGAATGGTTGGACGGATGTGCAGAGTCCAATAAGATGGAGTTTAATAAGTCCAAGTGCCGAGTCCTGCATTTTGGCCGCAATAACCCCCTGCAGCACCACAGGCTGTGGACGGTGTGGCTGGACAGTGCCCAGGCAGAAATGGACCTGGGGGTGCTGGTCCACAGCTGGCTGAACATGAGCCAGCAGTGTGCCTTGGGGGCCAAGAAGGCCAAGGGCATCCTGGCCTGTATCAGGAATAGTGTGGCCAGCAGGAGCAGGGAGGTCATTCTCCCCCTGTACTTGGCCCTGGTGAGGGCGCACCTTGAGTGCTGTGTCCAGTGCTGGGCCCTCAGTTTGGGAAGGACCTTGAGACACTTGAACACATCCAGAGGAGGCAACGAGGCTGGTGAGGGGCTCGGAACACAAGCCCTGTAAGGAATGGCTGAGTGAGCTGGGGGTGTTTAGCCTGGAGAAAAGGAGACTCAGAGGTGACCGTATCACTCTCTGCAACTTCCTGAAAGCTGGCTGTAGTCAGGTGGGGATTGGTCTCTTTCTCCAGGCAGCAACTGACAGAATGAGAGGACACAGACTCAAGCTGCATCAGGGCAAATATAGGTTGGATAGTAGGAAGAAGTTTTTCACAGAAAGAGTGATAAAATATTGGAATGGCCTTCCTGGGGAGGTAGTGGACTCACTATCCCTGGATGTGTTTAAAAGAAGATTGGATGTAGCACTCGGTGCCATGTTTCATTGAGGTGTTTGGGCATAGGTTGGACTCAATGATCTTTAAGGTCTCTTCCAAATTAGTCATTCTGCGAATTCAGTGAATTCTGTCTTATTTGTCTTCTCTTTCGGCTACACAGCTGCAGTCTCCCAATGGAAGCTTGGAGAGCAAGAAGAACACCACCACCATCCTTTTTAACAGCTTGCAGCATCACTACATCAGGTGGTTTGCAAAAAACCTATGATAGAGAGGCATTCCACAATACTTTAAGCTATGCTGCTCCAAAAGGTACAGGTAAGGAGTAATCTCATGTGGTTTTTTACATCTTCTTCAAAAATCCTGAAGTTGCTAGAGAAACGAAATATTACAGCTTCACCCCCCAGTGAATTTCAGAATAACTCATATAAAATAATAAAAATAAAATGTATTTACACTGATATACCTATTTAAACTAGAGTATTTTATAAGTCAATTAAAAAACAGCCCAATTTTAACCCTGGATCTACAATGGTCAGAAATAGATTAGCATAGATAAATTTCCAAGAAATGTGAAATATAAAAATTATAATAATTCAAGAGGCTAATTGGGCAACATGTGACTCAGCAATTTTTTGGTTTTTGCAATGTGGGTTCTAACAAAAGTGATAAAGCAGTGATATTACACGCACTGTAATGCCCATTTAACACTATCAGTTATTAATACTGTGTAAAAGTCTACGTAAAACATACACTTACACATTTTAGTGGGATGTATTGACTTAACCCCTTTGAGGGTCTGGAGTACTGGTTGCAGAAACTGGTTTCCACTGCTGTGCAATAAATCAAAATTACTTTCTGGTCATAGGTTTGATCTTAAAGAATGGATATATGCATCTGTTCTTTTCTTATTATCTCTACCTAATCCATAAATGGATCTGTTAGGGATGTGGCAACAAATTTCAGCTCTTTCCCCAGCAAAAGTTATAGATCCCTGGTGCTTTGCTGCATTTCTCAGAAGCTTCAGACTCTGCTTTCTACTGATATGCTGCTAGTGAATTAATGCTTCTTCAGTGGAAAAGAAATAAAGAAGTAAATTAGCTAAACTTTTTCATTAATATTCTGTTTGTGTCTCCAAGAGAGAACAAATAAGGTGCTGGACAGAAGACAGAAATAAATTTAGCTGCATTCTGCAGCATTAGTAAAGCACTCTGTTTATCACAGCTGAAGGGACAAACACTGGCAATGTCTCTAAGCTGGGAAAATTGGAGAATGTAAAAAGTGCATCAGGATTGTATTTTGTTCCTATATCGTTGGTGGAAGACAATGCTCTGTAAAAACAGGAACCAAAAATGGTTTCTTCTGTTCTTGGGGACTCACTGTGAGGAATTACTCATTAATCATAAAGGATACAGAAGAGAGGCATTTTGTGAAACAGAGTCATCTGCTTTGTGAAAGCTTGCTTTTGATGAAACTCTGTTGCATTCAAATGGTGTAACAACATTTTGTACCAGTGAGGATTTATCCCACCCTTTTTACACTTTTTTATTTTTTCTTTTTTTTTTTTTTTTTTTTTTTTTTTTTTTTTTTTTTTTTTTTTTTCTTTTTTAATATCTTTTTTTCTTTTTGTACTTATTTTCCTTTCTTTTCTTCTTTCTTTTTCTCTTTTTTTCTTTTCCTTTTTTTTTCTTTTCTTTTTTAATATGTTATTCAGCATCTTCCACCTGCACAGGTATTCTATCTGCTCCATCCATTCACAGGTATTCCATCCTCCCTACAATTATTTTAGTACATCTACATATTTCCATTGTGCTTTGTTGAGGTTTATTCTTCCTTATATATTTCGTCCTGAATTGCAAATTACCACAGAAAGATAAAGAGCTGTTTAGAGGTTCAGTGTTATCAGCCTTGAGTTGGAGTCAGCTGCACCACAGTGTGAAGTAGGGACAAGTATTTCCTGTCAATATGTAGAGCAAATCTGGCAGGAAAAGCCTTCATCTCTCAGCCACAGGCAAGTTGCAAAAATTGTATTCAGGATCTTTGCCTTAAAGCCCAACTAGCCCATCTAAAATATCAGTTGCCACAATATTGGGCTCTAACTGATATTTGAAGGAAAAGACCTGGCAGGGCATGGAGAGGAAAGCTTTTCTGTGAGTGGCCCTAGCAATCCTATGAACTCATCTTCTTGAGTTGGCCTAATAATTTTGTGCTCTCTTTATCTAGACACAACTGTGCGCATGGTTTGGCTTCTTCACTGACCTGTAGCGTTGAAGGCCCGCTATACCCCAGTACAGCAATGCTTATAGAGGTGTCCCCCAGATACTTTGCAACATGAGTAGGTGCATACTCCATATATTTAACAGAGACAGTGGGAGGCTGAGATCTAGGCACCAGGAATGTTGCTAATCCAGTAGACATGTGCGGAGAATCCAGCTAGTGAATTGGGGAAAAGCAATGGGATGTTGACAGCAGGCTTGGGAACACTTTTGGCTCATTCCAGCTCAGCACACAAAAAAACTCCTGCACTTAAGCAGGACTGGAACTTCTGCTGTTGAGGAGCAATTTTTTGACCCTTGCAACACCAGCAGTAATATACCTATTTCAAAACCAGCAACTATTTGAAAGCACTACACTGACCTGCAGCTGCCTCTCAACTCTTTTGCCTAAAAAAAAGCTCAAATTCTTCCTTTTCCTTCCTCTTACAAAAATCTCACCTCTTTTTGTCGCACTTTATATGAGAATTTCTGTCCATGACCTGACCAGTTTATAACCACAGAATATATGAAACCCCAGAATATATGAATTTCCACAGTTCATGACACACAGAGAAAATTAATATTTTGCAAAGCATAGAACTGAGCTCACAAGACATTTTCTCTTAGTCATGTACTTTAATATTCAGCCTTTAAACCACCTTAGGTATATGAATGCTGGGAAATGGCATATCTGGGAATTGTTAGGGGCCAAACTCTGCTGTCAGCCACTACAATGTAAAAGGTATGTGCAGATGACCTCTCCTAGACTAACACAGCCACAATCCCATCAAGATTTTTATTGTTGCAATATTTCGTTCTCTCTATAACTCCTCTGCCACACAATGCACAGCTCTTCCAGCTGCCTTGAATAAGCTGTAGGCACAATGCTAGCTGCTTATTACTTTCCATAATCTTTTTATTTTTGTCATGGGTAATGAAGCAATGAACCTGCAGTGTCTTTCCTAAGTGTTTTATAAAGATACAACAGAGTGTCACAATTACAGTAAGCAAAGGGGGAAAATGGTGCGAATGCACATATTATATTGCCTACAACAGCTTGCAGAATTATCAGTTCTCTCAATTTTCTTTCACTACCTCCTCCTTCATCTCTTCATTAAGTCAGTGAGCTTCTTATGACCCTCTCCACCCTTCTGCTATGAATAAATGGCAACCCTCTTCAAAAGCTTGGTACTGAAAAATTCTGTTTTCTCAAACACTAATGTTCATGTAACCTGCTGGGCAATGTTTTGTAAAAATAATGATGAAATATTCATGGGAGCATGATGACAACAAATAAATGGAGCAAAGAGAGCCACAAAGCAAGACAAGAGGTCATTTATCACATACTTCTAAGCCAAAACATGAAATAACAAGCAGCCTTCTGAAGCCTGCTGGGTGAAGCATGAGCCCTCAGTTAGGCCTATCAATATCAGACTCATCTCTATTGCCACAGCAAATCAATCTCCTGGCCTCTGCTTGCTTCTTACCATGATAGCTACCACTTTAAAATCTCCAGGGTATACCAAAACAGATAGACTTTGCACTATGAAAAAGTCTCTGTCTAGATAAGGCTGAATAATAAGATATGTAGCAAGACTGATACTTCAAAACCAAAATATGAACGAAAAAATATTGCCATGGAAATTACTCAGAAATGAGGATAACAGCTCTTGTATCTTTGGCTAAGTCTCAAAGAAGGGGAGCGGCCAGTTTCAAAAAGATATTCAAAA